>NC_092860.1:64983459-65181704 GCF_032062135.1 Pyxicephalus adspersus
AGAGCGGCAAGATGACAAAGTGTGGAGATGGCAGCAGCAGCATTAGGAGACCACAAAGTGACCCAGCGACAGACTGGGGCGGTGGGTGGCAATACCAGTACCCAATGACGAAGGTGGGTGAAAGAAGGGGCAACTGACATCTGATGTGTGGCATCAGGTGGGTGGCAGCATCAGAGTAGTAGCTGAGGTAGGTAGCCAGAAGAAACCGGTCTCTTTTGTCAAGGTTTGGGTCAGGCGGCATGGATTATATAATCAGATGCATCAGGCCTTGGTGGGTTGATTCATCTTGACAAAGGTCAGTCTCTCCACATTTTGGGTGGACAGGTGAGTTCTAACTATGGCCCCTGCTGCACTAAACACCCTCCCTGATGCTACACTACTGGCCGGGCAGGACAGCTTTTCCAGGGCAAACTCGGCCAGTTGTGGCCACAAATCCAGTTTGGCTGCCCAGTAGTCCAGCGGATCTTCAATGACGGCTGGCGGGGTGCACTCCAAGTATGCCACCCCCTGCTGGTTCAGGTTCTGCTCTATGTCTAGCTGCTGGTCAGTAGTTTCTTCACTATGCGGGTGCAGAAAGCTGCTCATCAGTGACTCCAGACTCCAGGCTGCTGCTGATGGAGCTGCTACTGCTCCTGCCACCCCACCCCTCCACAGCAGCCATGGCAGTGGAACGTGAGTGCAGAGGGCCCCCCCGGTTAGACCTGCGAGAGGATGGACGATGGCACAGATAGGCAGTGGCCAACTGACTACATAGGATGTCTCTGTAGTAGTTCAGTCTGTCCTCCCTCTCAGCGGGTGTAAAAAAGGCCCCCATTTTGGACCGGAAGCGAGGGTCCAACAGGGTGGAAAGCCAGAAGTCATCCCTCTGCCGAATGGTGACAATTCGGCTGTCACTGCGCAAGCAAGTGAGCATGCAGCGGGCCATTTCTGCAAGCAACTCGGAGGGACTCCCTGCTTCCATCTTTACTGCATACTGCCACGGTGTGTCTGGGTCCTCTGCCTCATCTTCCTCATCTCCCTCTTGCTCCTCTGGCTGCTCCTGCTCCTCCTCTCCTGTCACCTGAGTAGAAAAACCACCCATTTCGCTATACATTGCCTTTGATCCAATGTCCTCCTCCTCCTCCAGTTCAGCTCCCACAGGGCTCATGTGGCTGTGAGATCTAGGCGCCACATCTCCAGTCCCTGACCAGCCAGATTTACCAGCATCTGTTCCAGGGCATGAAGTAGTGGAATGACATTGTTCATCACGTAGTCCTGGCGATTGACAAATAACGTGGCCTCCTCAAAGGGCCTCAGCAAACGGCAGGTGTCACGCATGAGCTGCCACTGGCTGACATCAAAGTTACACATGGGAGTACTCCTATCCGCTTGGATCATCAAGAATTAGTTGATGGCCTTTCTCTGTTCGTATAGTCGGTCCAACATATGGAGGGTGGAATTAAAACGGGTGGAAACGTCAGCCTATGCTGGGGGATGCCGTTCTGCCGCTGCAGCTCAAGGAGGGTGTGCCTTGCGGTGTACGAGTGGCTGAAGTGCATGCAAAGTTTCCTGGACATTTTTATGACGTCTTGCAGATGGGTGGAAGACTTCAGGAACCGCTTGACAACCAGATTGAACACGTGTGCCATGCAGGGTGCATGGCTCAGCCTTCCTTGACGCAGCACAGACACAATGTTCTTCCCGTTGTTGGTCACAATGGTTCTGATTTTGAGTTGTGGCGGAGAAAGCCATGATTCGATCTCTTGATGAATCACACGGAGCAGTTCCTCCCCTGTGTGACTCCATTGCTGGAGGGGCACTGTGAATTGTCTTTCTCTCACTGTGAATTGTGGATTCTGAGGCCACGGTGGAGGATGAGGAGGCAGAGGCGGACTTTGTCACGGCGTGAGAACGTGGAGGCGGAAGCGGTGTCACCTGGCTAAGTTGCTGGTGTGGCTGTGCAGGAATCACATTCACCCAGTGGGCCATAAAGGACATGTATTGTCCCTGACTGTAGTTACAGCTCCACACGTCGGCGCTGCCGTGCACCTTGGCAGACACCGACAGGCTCAAGGACTGGCCCACCTTCTGTTCTACATATTTGTGCAGGGCTGGTACTGCCTTTTTTGCAAAGAAATGACGGCTTGGGGCTCTCCACTTCGGCTCGGCACAAGCCATCAGTTCTCTGTAAGGTGCAGAGTCCACCACTTGGAAAGGGAGGGACTACAGCACAAGCAACTTGGACAGGAGCACATTCAGCTTCTGCACCGTTGAATGAGTGCACGCATACTGTTGTCTCTTGGCAATCGCTTCAGTGATCGATTGCTGACAGAATGACTGACAAGGAGTAGGAGGAGCAGGAGCATCTGGACCAGCAGAAGATGGAAATAACGTACAGCTCCCTTCGGCTGAGGTGGTGGAGCCTTGACTGCCTAAAAGCCGGTGCATGCCACTGGACTGGACCGGCTGGACCACCACACCAGAGCCACGGTTCTCCCAGGCCACTTTATGGTGACGCTGCATATGTTGACGCAGGTCTGTGGTGCCAACATTGGCACCCTGGCCATGCTTCAGCTTCTGCCCACATATTCCACATCCACATCACGTCTCTGGGTCAGGAGCCTGACCGCTCGCAAAAACCAGCTCCCACGCCACTCTCCTCATCATTACTTGCCCGCCTAGCGGAGAAAGCGACGAATGTCTCCTCCTGATCTTGGCTGGGCAGTAGCTGCTGACTGTCCTCTACTAGCTCGTCCTCGCTGTATAGTGGAGATGAGCCCACAGCATACAATACTTCTGTGGCTGAGGGAAAAGCAAAAGACAGAGGCAAGTTGAGGCACGTGAGGGCACAGGGTCTGCTCCCAGGCCATGCCAATTAAGGGTTGTGTATGACGAACCCTAACCAATCAAGAATAGCTGGTGGTGGTGAAGACACGACCGCTAGATGACACCAGGAGCTCAGGCCTCTCCCTGTGACTCCTGCTGACAGGCCCCCTTACTCTGGGGCGCCAGAAACATTTGGGCCTCTGCCACCCCTCTGTGCATGGCCTGCCACTTCTCTGTCTGACATACTTTTACTTAAAATAAATAAATTTAAAGCAAATTAAAACACACCTAAAAGGGACGAATATATTTTTATTTTTGTACAGAAATAGGCTACTAAAAGCTTTTAGCACAAATAACTGCAACAGTGAACTGCGTATATATTTTTCTGGATATGTAAATTGATGGAATGACAGAGCTGTATAATGGCTATTTGGATCCCCAAAAAATCTTTCCCTGCACTTGTAAATCACTTTTCTAGCACTGTCCCTAGCTCCTTTTGATGTCTCCCCCTGCACTAAGATGCTGTGAAATGATTCCTCCCTATCATTTCCCTGCACTTGTAAATCGCCTTTCTAGCACTGTCCCTAGCGCCTCCTGACGTCAGCTGATTGGTTGCATGCATGGCATTATGGGTCATCCTGCCTTCCCAGAGTTCCTTGCCCCATGTCCTCACACGTGTAGCCGCCATTTTAGAAAAAAATTGCGATTCATTTCAACAAATTGCGAGGAAATTCGGATTAGTTGCGAAACAAATTTTTTCTGAAATTCGGATTAGTTGCGAATCGAATTTTTTCTGAAATTCGGATCAAATTCCACTTCGTCAGCTTCGATTCGCTCATCTCTAAGGGTAAGAATAAAAATGATAAAGAACAGTAAAGGAATTTTTTAATGGGATCACATTTGTAAGCAAATTGGTAAATTAAACCTTTCTACACTCAGCTGTCCTACTTGTGTTTTCTAGCCTAGCAATGTATGTTAACCAGTTCAGTTCTCACACCAATATTCACCATATGGACTATTGCAATTTTCCCATTTCCTCATATATTTAAATCACATATTTTATAATCAACTATTTCAATATTTCATTATTACATTCTGTAGGAGCATTTTAATTAGTTGTCAAGAGTCAGGTTACCTATCCATAGAGATTTTTTTACAGAAAAAGCAGGATGTGGTAGCTTTGTTTTTTAGGAAAAACATTTTCAGTAAGTTCAAAAAATTATATTTGATTTTTATCTGACCTGCAATGTTTTTGTAACTTCATATGCTCTGCACAGGAAACAGAAAACAATTTTCTTCCAGCATTAGATCTCACAAAATGCCACAAAGGCTAAGGCCTAGAGGTCTGGTGTTACGAGGGATGACTTTTGGTTGGCAAACCCTAAAATATACAGGCTTCTAATGCTCATTATTTGTCATAAGGCCACCTTATACATTTCTGCTGACCAGCAGGTCAGATCCAGGAGAGTTCCAGACATGCAGAGAAGAATAATTCAGAAATGCAGGTGTCACAACCTAAATGGTAGAATATAGTTTAGCTTACATGACAATGACTGACATCAGTCACAGGAAGCTGCCATATCCTCTTTATTTGTGTATGTTGACATTGTGGTAACCAGATATAACAGAGTACATACGGATTTTTAATAGGGCCTTCCTTTCTGTTAATGCCTACATTATGGCTTTGTTTTAGAAGAAAGGGTACGGCTGTGATAAATATATTTCTAAATTACTTTTAAAGGTCTTTGAAAAATATTAATAAAAAATATTGCTAGTGTAAAAATAATTACCACAGTTTTCATTATGTTTTACACTTAAGACCCATTCAAACAATTGCATGCATGTTAATACATTATGCATAATGCCACAAGTTAACATGCATAGTGTTAAACCAGACCTTTCATTTGAATGAAAGGTAACACAGAAATGCAGGAGATGCCAGAACTTAAACTTGAGTGTCAAATGATAAAAGTAGCATGAACAATCTTTAAAGTGCAATGACTCCCGTGAGACGACTGACTTCATGGGCACCCTAACCTAGGGTCCCAGACATAACTGCAATATACAGTATACGTATCTATACACACAATTAAGGCTGAACAGTTAAAACAAAACACCATCTCCAGTATCTGAGGGTATGTTGCAGGTTATATTAGAACAATACTGATTGTCTCATCAGTTGCTGGTTTAGTCGGAACCGTACAGCACTGACTGGAATTACAGACATTTTACTGGTGTTGTCGGTATCCTACTGACTATGTCTGCAGAAATGTTGCTGGTTGTGCTGGTACTGTATTGTGTGTCTGCGGGTGTTTCTCTACAGGACAGACTGTGTTTCTGGACATACTGTAGCTCTGGTTTCCTCAGTGTCTTGAGTCTGCAGACTTGTTGCTTGTTCTATTGGTATGGCACTGAATGTCATCAGACAATATCCTGATTGCATTGGTATGGTAATTTTGGTAAACATGTATTGCTGGTGTGTGTGTTGAGGACAAGAAGGGGAGAGGAAAGAAAGAGGAAGAAAAGCCAGCTGGTCTAGAGGAGATAAAAGTACAAATCTGGCCCTGATTCTTTCTGTAAAATACAAATGTCCTCTTTCCCATGTAATAGCTTTAAGCAAAAGCAGACAAATTTGAATTTCAGCTCAGGTAGCAATCATGGTTTCCTTAACCACCTGGGCGTTACACTGATGTCTAGATTTCTGTACCAAAAGCGTTACAGGTTTTAATGAATTTTTTTTTTTTAAATTGTAGACCTGTAACTTACAGAAATATGTCCGAACAGGGTTCCAGTAGATATCATGAATATAACGGCTCCCTCAGGAAGTAGTTTCAGCAACTACTATAGATTGCTTTAAGAAAAAGCTGGATGTTTTTCTGGAAGCACAGAATATAACTGGGTATTAGGGCTTTAAAGTAAAAACAACAGTGGCTGTTGATCCAGGGAACATCCGATTGAATCATAGAATCAGGAAGGAATTTTTTTCCCCTGTTGAAGCAAATTGTACCAGGAATTTTTTGTCTTCCTCTGGACCAACTATGTCTTATGGAGTTTTAAATCTGGGATATGTTTATTTCCCTAGTTGATGAACCTGATTGACTTATGTCTTTTTTCAACCTAACCTACTATGTAACTATATAATTATGTAACTACTAAACACACACACTGCCTCTGACAGTATGTTACAAGTGGGGTTTAAGACAGCAGTGGCACTGTTTGGTCATGGGGTTGCAGAGGTTGAGCGGTGAGAAGTAATGGTAAAGGATTCAGTGGTGGAGGTAGGAACTGCAGGGGGTACACATATGAGTAGTGGTACAAGGGTTGCAGAGGTGAGCAATGGTGTGGCGGGTCTGCATGGAGGATGCAGTGGGGGTGTTGAGGATGCAGAAGGGTACAGAGGTAATTAGCTGTGAAGGCAGTGGTTGGTTGCAGGAGTGAGCAATGATGTAGGAAGTGTTGCAGATGGTAAAGAAGTGACTAGTGGTGGATGAGGGAGAGTCCAAGGCAGTGCAAAGTGATTATTATAGAGATCAACGGTAAGTGTAGATATGAAAGTGATCAGTTGTGGAAGGGGAGAAAGGTGAGAAGTGTGGAGGTTTGCATAGGTGTAAAGTACACAAGAGGTGCAGATATTTGCAGATGAGTGACGGAAGCCTCAGCTTTTTTATTCAAACTCCTTTTTAATTAGGCTCAAAATGTCTGTTCTTTGCCTACATCATAAATGCTGAAAAGCATTTATAATGAAGGTGCTTCAGTTTTTTAAAATAACTTTGCTGAGGTTTAAATGTGTCTTTTTAAAGTTTATAAATATTTTGTGGGTGAAAGAACTGTGGCACTTGTATTATCTAAGCTCAGGTTTAGGTAACTACTGTATATACTCAAGTATAAATTATTTGAGTATAAACCGAGGTACCTATTTTTACCTTGGGAAACAGGAAAAATTAATTGACTCAAGTATAAGCCGAGGGTGGGAAATGCTGCAACTACTGGCAAGTTTCAATTCTACAAGCAGGAGTCACTTCTTTACTTTTTAAAACCAATCTGCTCCCACTGAATCCAGAGCACTTTTTCTTTTAGCTCTGTTTCAGAAGATCTCACTGTGCAGGAGTCTGTGTGTGATGTAAAGCAACATACAGTTTCAGATAATGCTGCTCTGTCTCATCACACGCAGTAGAGAGCAGTGTTATCTGAAACTGTATGAAACTGGCAGACTCCTTGCACAGTAAGCCCTGCTAGCAGCTGTGATCTCATGAACCATAGCACCTAGAAACAAAAGTGCTCTGGATTCAGTGGGAATATATTCAGTGGAGTATTGCGGTACCTGTACCTTTTACCTGACAAACAGACATGTGACGTCACTCCACACAGAAGAGGAGAGGGGTCTGGCGTGCGCCACCCCTGTCACTAATAGTGAAATTTGCCAGGTACATTTTATTATTGTGTCAGCGGGGGGTTGCGGGGGCAGGAGCAGAAATCAGCTGGCAGAGGGTGTTTTTAAGGTGGGACCCATGCACCTGACTGGAGTATAAGCCGAGGGAGACTTTTCCAGCACATTTTGGGTGCTGAAAAAGTCGGCTTATACTCAAGTATATATGGTATGTCCCTGTATGCACAGTGTGGTTCCACCCAAAATTTGCCATAGCACATGTAGCATGCTACATCTTTAGTTCTATTCTATTGAGTTCTCAGGGGTGCCTTTTCAGATGAGGATTTACATTGGAAGCACAGTTGGAAATATATTTCAAAATTAAATTTATGATTTTAATAACAATGTGTCAGCTTTTCCATTTAATGTTTTAAAATGAGGAAAACATACATGTTTACTGTTTGTATGTTGGAATTTCTATTTAACTGTCATTTGCCTTTTTTTTGGCTTTGCTGACATTTTTTGGATTATTCCTTTTTTCGGTCCCAGCATGATAACAATTTTCTAATTTGGGTCCATATACTTTGCCAACCAAAGTACCTGCATTTAGGGCCCATTCATTTTGTACAAGAAGGAACCATCAACAGACATTTTTTTCAGACTCAGCATTCCACATTTTGTTACTGTGGTTTTTGTGTACTGTAGCGTACCTACGTAGTGAATGGCACCCCAACTCATGAACGCATGCAACTTACTTTAATGTGCTGTTTTTGCAACAAAACATCTTTAGGGAGATATGTTTTCCTCAAGCTTCAGCCATCATCTGAAAACAGATTTGATTATTATAGCTGTATTTTGTTTATTTTATGCATACCATCAACGTTGCATTAGGTAAAATCTGAGGAAGATATTTGTGAAGCAGAAAAATGCTTTACAGTCCTTTTGTAGCATTTAGTTAGTATTTGCTGTTCATCTCTCTCTTTTTGTCCAGCTTTGGAATGATCAGAGAAGATGGTTGGTTGCCATAGACAGGGTGGAGTGCAGTAACTGGCCAATAAGCAACTACGTTTAGGATTCTCTTTCATCACTAGTTGTATAGCTTTATTTCAGCATGAATTGTAAGGACCCTTACAGCTTTCTTTGCTTTCAAGAGAAAATGTTTAATACTCTAACAGTTCTACATTGGACTATGGGTGAATTTTATACTAAAAAGCATGGGCCTAAATAGTTGGGATCACTGTGAAATATAAATATATTTAGAATTCAATGTTTAGAAACAAATGACCTTCAAGTTGTTAAAGACAGTGGGCCTAATTTATCAATGAAATCCGCGCTCGCTGGTCGCGCGTATGTAAAGCTGCCGGAGATGCGCGGCTCCGGCTGCGAGCTCTTTCAGTTGCTGAATTGCGCGACGGCGTACGATTTCGGATCGCGAATACGAATGCACGAGCGAGCTTCCGATTTTGCTTGATGAATCAGCCTCACTATGTCAAGTTTTTTAAGGACCATACACTTCCTGGATTGGAAGCATAATGCTGCAAGCAAATAAACATTTAAGTAGCTTTTCTACTTCATTTTTTGACACTCAAAAAAATCTGTCTGGATAATAACTATCCCTAGGACTGAAAGCAGATTGCAGAGCACATAAACAGGCTCAGCTGGGAAGCTGTGATCTAGTGAAATGATTGTTATATTTATTTAATTTTGGTGTTCGTTGCGAGTGTTGTTTTTGCTAGAGTTGAGAATCTTCACAGAAAAAACATACCTTTAAACAGTCAAGACGGTCCTAGAATTTTACCAAAACAAAATTTAACCTTAAAGATCCAGGCTGTTTCCAGTTGCAGGCTGGGTGTGCTAATACTAACATAGTGTACTGTGAGTTGACTTGGGGCATCCCTGCCTCAAGGCATCACACAGTGACCCAGAAATCTAGTGTATAGTGTACTTAAGTAACATTTGATGCTACTTTTACATAATAATGTGCTTGCTGTTTAGGAGATGTTGATTCCCTGCTGCTAAAATGATCAAGACATATTGCCCCTGATTCATCAAGCAGAATCGGATTATCGATACACATTACCCATAGCCCTAAAAAAAAAAACGTTTGCGCTGTTTAAATGTTTTTAACATTTATGTGCGCTAAGAAAAAAGCATATTTTTAAATCACTAATTTCTTTCCTGTTAGGTCCCTATTGTGAAGGCTGGAATCCGGCTGGTAGTGAGGCAAGTGTACGCGCATACTCGAGTCCGGACCGCGGTAATCCGCGATCGATGGCCGCGCGTACTTTCGCGCTTCCAGCGAGCGCGGATTTTATTGATGAATCAGGGGCATTATTTTCAGTAAATCAAGAAACTCAAAGACTGAAATTGTAAGAAGTAATAAAATACAACAAATGAGCACCACTGCAAAACAGGGCCTGTCTATGTATTAGCAAATGTACATGTGCTATGTACATATAGTTACAAAAAATACAAAGAAACACTAAAATGCAATCATTTTCAATTCAGTTATACTAGCCAATATTTTTCCTTCAGATCTCTTTCAGCGTTTTGCATTTAATATTTAAATACAAACACACCCACTGCCTTTCCACTCTTGGTAGTGCTACAACCTACTGAGACTTAACTGGGGTTTTTGCCATTGGATATACACATCATATGTAATACAAGTGTGATATGAAAGTTAAATAAAAAAGTGTGGTAAATAGTATCAGCTGTAGTGTGCATTGGAAGGAAACATCAACAACAATGGACAAATGTCAGTTAAAATAGGGGTTTTCTTAAGCATTCATTATTGTGACATAAAAAGCAACAAAAACATAAGTCATTACTGTAGAATACAGTAAGCAAAAACGGGCTACCTGACTTTTCTAAACACAACTCATGTGATCTTTGTAGCAACTGATAGTAACTTTTTTTTAAGCACCAATTCTTTCTTTTTTCCTTCTACCGGGTGAAAAGCTTGTCATGACTGGTGGTGAGGGAAACACCAATTTCTCTGCCTTTTTATCTTCTAAGATATCAAAGATATGTTCATCTAGCACTATTTTTGGCAGATCACTGTTGATTGTATACCTTTTTTACCCCTTGGGTTGAATGGTAGAACACCACTGACAGGTGGCTCTCTAACAACTTTGCAAATCTAGATCCAGAAAGTTTTTTCAAACTGTTAGATTAAAACCAGTGAGGTCCAAATTTTGACCCTGACATTTTAAGACATTCAAGATCTTGATATCAGATAACTCCAGTGATGCTAAATTAATCTGGAATTTTTTTTGGTTTACATAGGGTAGTTATGCAATATGTCTGTGAAGGGTCTGGTTCATCCAGGACATGGTATTGCTTTACTAGCAGTAAGGCACGTTTAACTGAATTTGTTCTTGTAAGGATGAAGACTTATCACATCTTTTCCAAGCCATTTATTCAGTCCCAAAGAGTGTTAGGAGCTTAGTATTTATGTCCACACAGCTTATTTGCCTATATTCAACCATCAAAGATTGTGTCAAAATATAAGTTGAACAGGATGGAAAGTGTTAATCTTTTGATTCACATAGCTGGCAATGTGAATTGTCAAAATGCCATTAAAAAGATGTGTAAAATAAAAATGGTGTCTTCCCCCTCTGTTAAAGCATGATTTTTAATTAATTGTAGATAGCCTATATCATTCCTTTTGCGATCCAGTTGTCTCTACCTAAAATGTGTCCTCAAATTTGCCTAAGCCATGTAAATATTATTTTTGCCGGTAACAGTCCTAATTAGATATCTCATACAATGTTTAGGACCTTTATGATTTTCCTAAAAAGCATGTTAGGAAATGCTCATCTGTCTGGTCTGTCCAGCAATGTCAATTGTGGCAGCCAGGAGAACTGGGATACCAGCAGCCCCTGCTTCCCTTTTTAGATGTGCAGCCCGATAGATTTATGGCATCCCCAGCATCCATTGTTAGGCTGTGCACAGCTGAAGGGGATCCTAGAGGCTGATCAGCTCCTAATTCAGTACTGCACTGGGACTTTAAAGCCTCTCTGCCCCCAGTCACCAGTGCCTGTATTAGCGTACAGCTGGGCTTATCTGTGCTGGAGATTTATTGTCTGATTTACTGTTGCTGACTTTGCCTGTTTCTGACATTGCCAGTTTATGCTGCCTGTACCGACCTTTGCCAGTAACCCCGACTCTGCTTGTGTTTTGTCCTTTTGTACTTCGTTTGGTGGACGGATATTCTGTGTATGACCTCTGGTCTGTATTCTGGTCTTTGCTCTGTTGGAATCATGGTACTGCTATCTGTGGGCTCCTGGCTTGCTGCCAGCCCATTCACAGACACCATCCCTTGCACAGTAAGTCCTGGGGGCAACTAAGTGCTGGGAGACGCAACCAGTCTCCCGAGGCTGAGCGGGGGCTTACTAATGGTGAAGACTGCGGTGTAAGATTTGGGGAATAATATCTGGTGGGGACTGATGCTGACCAGGGCCTTACAAAGCAATAATGAGTGCTTCTGGCCCTCAGAACATTTTACAAGTTGTTGAAGTTTTCTTTACAGTGGTTGCATTATTTCACCAATTGTTCACTGTTCAATATTGAAAGCTAAAAAGAGTGGTACTGTACAGGAACTGCTTTCACACACTGGTCAAGCAAAATGCATATAGATATCTTTCTGGTAATTCTTCTTAGGAAAACATTTGTCTGGCCATCCTAACTGTAGCTAAAAGGTTTGCACACACAATGGAATTGTGAAAAAATACTTGGTGGCTAGCTCCACTTAAAGCAATACACAACAATTTAAACTCCTTAATTTATGTTTCTTACCACAAAATTAGTGTGACAACACTTCAAATAATAGGGAACACAAATTCTTTGTGTACTAAAAGGTCTCTACAATCCTTATTCCCTATACCTCTAGGAACATCACACATCAAAATATCAAAACTTCCTTCTGACATATTTACACTACCAAAACTTCAGTTTACATTTCAAACCCTGCCATTTCTTACCTCTTACCTCTAATTCTTTTTTTGATTTCCCAGAAAAAATAATCCCCACTACAAAAAAAGTATGGCAACAAACACTACATGTACATTTGAAATACTGTAAATCATAAAACACAAGTGGACTGAATCTTACCAATATCTACTAACAATGTAAAGTAATTCTTTATATTAGTGGCACCAGTGCAGAAAAACTTTGAATTGGTATAGAGCATGCTTAACACCTAAGGATAATCTAAAAGCTAGCTATAAAAAATGTGGTGGAAATGTATTCACGTAAACTGACCACAATTCATAATACAATAAAGATGTGGGAGAGTGCAGATACTGTAAATGTCCTTCCTCATCCACTCCCTTTTAAAATACATCTATACAATTAAAGTGTTTGCACTATTTCATACAAGGTTTACAAATGAAATCATGAATCCCCCACCCAATTCAACATTTATTACTATTAGCTCCATGCCCCCTTGAGTTTACTGTAGGTTTTTTTTATATATATATATATATATATATATTCAGTTCCATGGAAATGTTGTAAAACAATAAAAAGACATTTTACTGTTGTATGACCTTGTTAACTGTAAACAGAATTTGATAAGATTCCTACAGTGACCAAACAGTCTTTATGGAGACAAATGTTTGCACTACTTTTAGAAATTGTAATGCAAAATCTTGTCTTGGTCCATAAGGACTCTCTATACTGTGTGTAGCTAATAAAGATAAAAAAAGAGCACCTGGCAAATATTACCCACACAGTTGTGTTAGCTACCATACCTAATATTGCTAGAAATTGTATGTTTGAGAAATCTATGTTGTGGGGCATAAGCTGGTTACATTTTTCTGACAAAAGTGCTGTTTGCTATCATTTTGCTGGGGATAGATGGACAATTGTACACATGCACTTCTTTACTAACCACTACTGTACTGAAGCTATTAATGGAGCACTGCCCACTGTCAACACACACCAAACTATTGTGCCACCTATATTATGCTATGTATTACATTTCCCAGATTGATAAACTATGTAGATTGTATTATACAATAAAATAAAGTTAAGTATTTCTGGTTTAAAGGATGAGCACATTTTGTTTGTTTGTTTGTTTGCATTACTCACACTACACAACAATTATCAATTCAGCTCTAAGCACAAACCTGATCTAAAAGTTTTAACCTCCATCAGTTATCAACGTCTCTCGTAAATCAGCTTAGAGACTGGAAATCTCAATTCTAACACTATAAAAAGACAGACTGCACTTCCCTTGTCACAGTTGCAAATAAAGTAGAATGTATGTTCAAACAATGTGATTACAAGTTTACTAACTTATATGACTCCGACAAAATTCATAGTCCTTTTACATAAAAACACAAAACTATACATTATATTCTTTATACTGATGACAGTGTTTTTACAGAGATAACTTGTACATTCCCGAAACATTTTTTACTTATGTTAAAAAGGATTTAAGAAGAATTACTCACCTGTCCCTTCGCATGGTGCTGCCATCTTTTTTCTTAGTGTATCTTAGTGTACAAATATCTCTTAGTGTACAAATATCCTATATCTTAGTTTACAAATACACTACCCACCAACACAGTACCCCGCTGACTACCACGATCAAGACACACGTCCCCACTGTATACAAATGCAATATTTTGCACTGTGAGAGATAAATAAAAGGCTTGTAATTAAGCTAGAAGAAACAAGTATTTTTGTCAACAGTCTACCATAATTATTAAATCAGTAATAAAATCAAATAAATCAGTCTAGCTGCATTAGGTGGTCTTACCATGTCAGCCAGCTGGGAAGTCAAGGTGTCATTGATATACGGCAATTTTCTATTTATTAGATAGATTACTATTAGGTTTCATACATGAGGCTGATAAATGTATAGGTCACACTATGGATACATGTGGAAATTGTTGTTTTCCCACCTGCCAGAAGAAACTACAGTAAAGCATAGTTGTTTTTTTATGTGTAGTTTGGTGAAAATTTTTGCAACAAAGCTATGTAAGAGCATTGGAGTATGAGGATGGGACAACTTTGGCACATACATTATTGGTACAGCTTTTGTATAAATTAGAAGAGCTGTACAGTGGTGATTCCATGAAGCATGTTACAATACTTTACATGCCTGTGTCTGTAAAAGCTCAGCAAATAAAAGGGTTGTGTTGACAAGCCTAAAACCTTTATTTGTTTACACTTATTTGGGTATCCTGTTTTATTTTTTTAATTTTAAAGTCAGTAATAGTTAAAACCCATCAGTTTTGATGTGTTCTAATTGAAAGAATTAAATATTTATTTTCTGGCAGCAGCTCAAAAATGTGTATTTCCTTTCACTTTCAGCCCCCAAAACAGCAGTTGGAAGGATTATTAGAGATATAAAATAAATAAATAAAAACCCGGCAGGGGTTTTAAACCCTCTCTAAAACGGTTTTTGCCTTTAGATATACTTTAAGGTAGAAAAAAACATTAGAATTTTAATACAAATGTATTGGTCCTGTGTGAGTCATGCTGATTATCCTTTAATAAACTGTGTTTACAAGTAGCACAGTGCTTTTCTCCCTTCAGTTTTGTTGCTTTGCACACACCCCTTTCACATTCATGCCTGGTAAAGCCACGTCAGCGCCAGTCCAAAGGAAGGGGGATGGAGAATTCTAGCTAGTTGGCACCAGTTTTACCCTTTCTGCTATCCATGTGCCATGTCACTGGATATTTAAAGATACTTACACAATCCACTTTGTCCAGCAAACCACAGATAAAATATGGAATGAATGTTGGCAATGGAAATAAGGTAGCCGATGTGTTGATAGTGCCCTTAACATCTTTAGCACAACACCACTGTACTGTTTAATATGTAACTTAACGCACATTTTTCTTAAAACCTCATGAAGAAACCTCAAAGTTTGGAAAACCTTTTATGTGTGTGTTTTTGTGCGCTTAGTCTCTTTACTTCATTTGTTGTTTTACACGATACAATGACTAACAAAATGAAACTATTTTTTATACGGGAAGAAAAAATGGTAGAAAATGAAACGTTGCAAACGAAACACAATGATGCTATTGCTATTCCTGTTAGTGTGCTGACACCTAATGGTAGAAAGTGGTGCATACATTTTTTTAAAATATAGCAGAATCTTGTACTATGATGTCTTCCAAAAAATTAAAGAAAAAGTAAAAAAAAAGTTTAAATAATCAAGTGTGTCTGTCACTTTAAATGTTTATTAACATCCGTTTTAAACTTTATTTAAAATATTGAAGATCAGTTAGTCAAATTTGATTGAAGCTATTTAGTCCTAGGTCTGGAACTCAGAATCTGAGATTGGAATTGAGATATCCTGCTCATGGCAAAAGTGACAAGGATCATCATGGCAAAAGTGACAAGGATCATCATGGCAAAAGTGACAAGGATCATCCAGTGTCAGGGTGCCGTCTTTTAGAGATTGCTTTTAAAAATGGCTGAAGCAATGACATCAATGCAGCTCTCTATAATATATTGATGGAAAGAATTTTAGTAAGGTGCATGAGAACAGTATGATTGTTAAGCAAGTAAAATCACGACCACTATTTTAAGTTATACATAGCCAATTTTTAGCATACTGTTGTGTAAAAATGTGATTTTCAGGAGATGAATGGAACAGAAAAATTGTCTTCTCATTCTGTCCAAGGTTCCTAAAATTGGCTATTGGAAACATTTAAACATTTCTAGTGATTTCACCAAATAATCATGTGTGTCAAATAATGGGATATCTTTTCCTCTTGGTTTCCACATATTCTTTCCCATGACTTGCCCACCATTATCCTCAGTGGCTTTGCAGTGGATGACCCCAACCATCCTTCCTCAGCCAAACTGCCCTCTATTACCTTCTCCTTTGGACTTACACAGATCATAAACGGCCCCCCACACATCGCCAGACCTGGCATTTTCTGAACTCTACAATCTCACCCATGTATTTGTTTAATTGTCTTTTGTTATTCAGTTTCCCTCACTTGGGTGGAATTGAGTATGAGCAGTGGCAATTTTGTGAACTGAGCCTATATAAAGAAGAAGGCTTTGTTACCAGTTTTGTGTGGCACAAAGGAAAGTGAGGTTCTCATAGTGAAGATAGATTGGATAAACAGATAGCTTGGTGTGTCTATTGTCTATTGTTAAACCAAGTAAGTCGTTCTAAGGATGGATATACAATATGTTTGCACTGGTGGGGGGTTACTATAAGATAGGAGGAACAGAAACCCCATTCAATTAAGAAATGATCACCAAAGAATGTCAGTGGAACAGCTTGATTATCCTGAAATTACATAATTATTGGTATTATTATTAATAATAATAAACAGGATTTTATATAGGGCCAACATATTTCGCAGCGCTGTACATTACAAGGGGTTTGCAAATGACAGACAAATACAGACAGTGACACAGGGGGAGGAGAAGACCCTGACCCGAAGAGCCTAAAATAAGTCAAATTATAGCTTCTTGAGGCCTGGTGGTGAGTAAGGTGGTAGCTGCAGTAAAAGAAGCAGCAATGCTGAGTAGAATTAACATGGGAAATAGCCTCTGCAAAAATATTATATATTTTAAGACTCCAGGAAATATTTGTATTGTCTGGTTTTTCAGTGGGTTTAGTGGAAAACTGGATTGCTAGGATCCCAGTACTTGACCAAGGAAAAGAGTGGGGGAGTTGCCTTGGACCAATGGATTCATGTCTGGGTTTTCACCTGTGAAGGTGAAGCACAGGTGTGCTACTTAAACAGGAAGCACTATTCAACCAGCTCAGTGTGATTCAAGAGTTGGAACAGAACTCCACAAGATGAACTCTGCAATGTATGTGAGTTTGCCATATTGTTGGAAAAGTGACTTGATTTCTGTTTGGTCAGGAATAGGGTTTATGTGAGCCACTGTTTTGTGTTTTTTCTTTGTTTTGTTGGAGTTTCTGCAATACAGATGCAGGAAGCAGCCTGCATTTATTTTTTACCAGAAGCCTGCTTGTGTTTGGACCACATTGACACCCCACTGTTATGGGTGATCTCTCTCTCTCTCTCAGGTTATATGCAGAGTATTTTTCTGTGTAATTGAACAGTTTTCTTTTTGACCTGAAGGGGGTGCTGAAGTACCAGGCTAAATGAAGAAGGAGGTCAAGGGAGAAAGAGAGGGGTAAAGAAGACCTGTTAAGACACTGTTAGGGTACAGAGCAGTACAAAAATGAAACAGGTTCAGGAGCTCAGTGTAAAAGTCTCCTAGGTAGTAGAGGTGGTGGGCAATCCACAGTGCACACACTTTCTGAAAGGCCTCCATAGCATCATGTACTTTAACTGTCGGTGTTCTCATTATTGGGATACCAAGTAATATTCCTCTTAACCTGTGCTAGGTTGGGTGTACCATACCACCAGACTCTTGCTAGTATCTGTTTTGCAGTTGTGAATACATAGGTAGACATTCTTGCCTGGTGTTTGCTGCAGCCAAACAGTTCTTGAAGTCATAAAATCTCAAGATGGGGGTCTTTCTGGATACTTCTCTCTAGAGAAGTCCAAAAGTAATTTGAATTGCTTTTATCCAGGAATGTTTGATGCAGGGATGTTCTGGCAAAATGTGGTATTGAGAGCCCTCCAAGCTACAGCCACAAAAGCACCAGTTGGAGACAGCAGAGCCTAGTTTTGCCAGTCTAGTATGTATGATGTAGCAATGGATGAGCACTTTGTATTGGACTTCTGTGAATCCCACAATATTTGATCTGTAGGCTGTTGTATACCAAATGTTGTCCCATTGTTTTCAATCCATGGAATGGCAGATATCAACTTCCCAGTGGGCCACCTGGGAAGGCAGGGGGGCTAACGTTTGTTGAGAGCAAGGAGTGTTAAAATAGAGAAATCCCTTAACCATGCTGTTGGTGCCACAAGGCATGCCATGTGCTTGAGGGAAGATTGGAAAAAGTGCTTAAATTAGAGATACTGGAAAAGGCTTGATGATGCTATATGATGGGGCTTTTGGGAAAGAGACAAATGAGCAGACCCCCATAAATGGTAACACAATTTTAAATTTTCTTTGCTTTGGAAGTCCAACAGGCAAACTGATTAGGATCATCCAGACCTGACAGGAATGAGGGATTGTATACAATGATGGCACATGTGGGGACATAACCCTCCCAGAATATTTAGTATCCCCCACACCTTGAGTGAGTTTCTAGTAGTGAGATGTGGGAAATGAACGAGTGAAGAAAAGTGTTTTATAGCCATGAAGGCTATGCACTAGGCCTACAGACTGGCCAAAAAGGCGATATTCGAAGTTCCATGGTAGATGTACATAGGAGCAAACTAGTTCTAGACTCCCTCCCCCCCCCCCAAAAAAAAAAGGAAATGCAATGACCTAGTTAAATGCCTTGGTACCAGAATGGGTAATTTATAATGATAATAGGTATTGGTTTATTATGCACAATAATTTAGGAAGAGCCATTATTTTCAGGGCTGCTTTTAATCATACAACCAGGAAGCGTTATGCTGAGCGCATGTGATTTTCTGTGGGTGATATAAAAACCTTAATCTTTCAAAGGGTCTGCCAGGATCTTAGAAAGGTTAGGGAACAAGACAACTAGGTTGGTGAGGAGGAAGGAACATCATCAGTGAAAAGGCAGAGTTTTTGGTAGTAGCTCACCACTATCAGCCCTTATTCATCAAGGTTCCCCTTGCCCAGGATTGTGCCAGTGGTTCCATGGATAATGCAAACAAGAGTGGGGACAGAGGGCATCCTTAGTGCATACCTCAATGGATCAGTAAAGTAGGGGGAACAGAATCTCACTTGCTAAATAAATGCTTTAGGACCAATATACAGGGACGTAACCAATGACAAGAAGTTCAGGCCAAACTCCCAATGCCATGAGGTTGAAAGAGGTAGGACCAGGAAACAGAATCAAAAGCTATCTGTATATCTAAAGACAGCATTATGGATAAACCTGGCTATCTGTGTGAGATGTACCAGGTGTCAAATATTAGTTCTCACCTGATGCTGTGGTATGAACTCCATTTGTTTCTTACCAGTTAGGAAAGATTTTTCCAAGTTCAGCCTCTGGACTCAATCAATCAATGACCAGGATTTTCACGTCAAGATTTAGCAACAATATGGATCTAAAGTTGGCCCAGGATGTATACCTGTTTTGGGTTTGAGGATCATGCAGATACCTGTGCTTGGGTTTTCTGAACTAAATTTAGTACCCAGTAGGATGTCATTAAAATTTTGTTATAGTTGCAACATTAGGAGATGTGAACATTTTAAGCTATACGCTGCCATAAACCCGTCAAGATGTGAGCTCAAGCAACTTTATTACTTATTGTACCTCAAGTGGGTCAAGTCCATCAAGTTCAACCACTAGGGAAATGAACATATCCCAGATATAAAACCCTATAATACATAGTTGGTGTTGTAGTATAATTTCCCTTAATTGGAATATTGCAAACCCTGGTACTATGCAGAAAGAACAAATGTACAAAGAGTTTTTTTTAGGTTAAAATCCGTATTGTATTACACACTAATACTTACCTATGTTTCAAATTGTATCATGCTATTCTTGTAACTACCAATGCACAGCTACCCCTGAAAAAGCCCACAGCGAGTGAAACGCATTGAGTTTTCTGGCTGCGCGTTAACCCATAATACTTTAGTTCTCTGTGGCCCTGCTATGTATTATGTAGATAATATACTAAGTAGGTGACCTATGTTTAGTAGTACTCCTAATGGCCAATGTTTGGACCTTGAATTTAAAGGTCCTGGCATATTTATTCTGTACATTGTTTGTTACACTATTTTGTGAAAAGTTATACACTTTGCACCTGACACAAGGGGTGTGGTCATTACAAACAACAACACAGGAACAAGTAAAAACAAAGAGACTGTCAGATAACCTCACATGCAGCTTGTCTGACAGATCCTCTAACTTCAGTCACGGAAGGGACCGTGACAATTGGTCACTCAACAAAACTTAAAGAAGAATATGAAAATATCCAAATGGTTTTACAAAAGCTTTGCTATCATGAATTATCATGGTCAATATGTGTTGATTTGAAATTGGTGAACTTCCTACTTGGACAGCAAAGTGGATACACAAAGTACCCATGTTTCATCTGCTTGTGGGATAGTAGAGCAAAGCAGGATCACTGGAAAAAAGTGACATGGCCTCCAAGGGAAAACGTGAAAAAAGGTGCAGCGAACATCTTTAACGAGCCAATTGTTTGACAAAGAAAAAATTATTCTCCCTCCACTACACATAAAGTTGGGATTAATGAAGCAATTTGTTAGAGGTCTGAACAAGGAGGGGGATTGCTTCAAATACATTTGTAGATTCTTCCCTGGATTGAGTACTGAAAAAATAAAGCCGGAATCTTTGACCTCAGATTTGGAAAACTGATAAATGATTCAGATTTCACAAGTTACATGACTGATACTGAAGCTCCTGCCTGGTACAGTTATGTCATGGTTGTCAAGAACTTCTTGGGTAACCATAAAGTACAACATTTTGAAAAACTGGTACAAAACTTGCTCCTAAACTTTAAAAATGTAAGTGCTACTAGGAGCATTAAGGTACATTATCTCCATAGCCATTTGCAAATGTATCCGGAAAACCTTGGCGATTTAAGTGAGGAACAAGGGGAGAGGTTCCATCAAGATATAAAGGAGATGAAAGAAAGGGATCAAGGCAGATGGGATAGACACATGATGGCAGACTGCTGCTGGAGCCTTCAACATGATTGTCCTGAT
This sequence comes from Pyxicephalus adspersus, assembly GCF_032062135.1. Classification (NCBI taxonomy): domain Eukaryota; kingdom Metazoa; phylum Chordata; class Amphibia; order Anura; family Pyxicephalidae; genus Pyxicephalus; species Pyxicephalus adspersus. The sequence continues at coordinate 65,004,354 of NC_092860.1, forward strand.
CATCAACACAAAAGGAAATCATACAAATCATGAGTTTTTCAATGACTTCTTTGTGATTAGTTCTGTAAATATGCTCAGTATAGAATATATTGACACTAAGTATTCAAAAATTTAATTTTGTATACGTAGGCATATCTAGTTTTAATTTTACCTAATTTTCATGTTTCATTGGGTTTCTATGAGGTAATTATTTCAAAAATTAGAGCCAATCTAGCAAAACCAATACCATATTTGGAGTTTGTGCATCAAACATAACCTAAAATGACTTTAATCTTTTTGGCAAGAAAATGTTTGTTGACCAGTGTAATCTGTGTACAATAATTATAAAGCATTTTCACCAGTGGTCCTTCAGACTACATGGTTTCAAAAAGCCAAAGAGTAGGGTACATGAGTAGAAAAACCATGTCTAGGTCAATGTCTTAGTTCAGAAAGTTTTTGTATTTTTACCTAAAAATACATAAAAAGGTTGTACATGGTTATTAAGCAGTTTCTCAGGTTTTCCTAGTTTTTACAGCTGGTTTGGGGGAAGAGGTGGTTGATAGTCTAAAACCAGTTGAGGTTGGCCTCTAAACAATACAGATATGTAAATTTAATCCCTCCACACTACATTCTAGAAACACGCAGCTACTGGAATGTCGAGCCTCAGTGGCCATGTTGCATTTAAATAATACAAGGAGGTGTATAACTGTCTAACTCCTGTGAAATCTTCATATGCTATTTCTCCTCTTCTCTAAAACATACAACCAACTTTTGTGGTTAAAGAGCACCTACTAGAGTCTGCAGTATAATCCTATAAATGCAGTGTCCCTGTTGTAATTTTGATGTTATTGTCATGTATAATGAATAAATATCTTATGTTTTCCATCTTTTGTTTGCTGTAGGTTTGTGGCTACAGTTGGCCACAGTTTTGTTCAATATACGGTAGGCAAGTCAGCTATGCCAATATATTCCGTTACACCTGCAATGTCATCTAGGAGAAACTCAATTATTCTTACACCCACTGAGCAACTTTGGTGGAAGATCAGCAAAGAATTCAATAAAAAGTAGATCACCCAACTACATTGAAGTTTTGCATAGAAAGCTAATTCTGATACCCGCAGTTTATGTAAAACAGTATTTAGTAGTCTGGCGGCCATTATAGACAGTGAATACACATTTTTGGTCTAGGTCATAAAAACAATCTATGAGGTTTACTATTTTCAGAACCTCTATAATGGGGCTAATAGACAGCTGGAGACCCCCCCCCCCCCCACCATACACACGTGCACACTTTACTTTTAACTTTAACCCCCCTAGCGGTAACCTTGAGTCACACTGAGGGTAACTTTGGGGGTCCCCCTTACCTTAGCCCCGCGCTCCAGCGGCAATCAGATGATCCCGCTGTGATGCTGGAACGCCTCTCCAACGGGGGCCGTGGCCGGGCGGGAAATTTAAAAGCAGATTACTGCATATTCTGCTTTTAAATACTGCCCGGGTCCCTGCCACCCCGCTGCTCGCATCTGCAGGATTTCAGCATGGTGCATCGCATCTAACTGCAGGTGCGATCACCAATAGTAAATTTGGGGGGTGATACCAGCGGCGATTTCCCGCTGGCAGCACCCCTAGAATTTACTGCAGCTGCTCGCATCACCCGGAGATCAGCCTCCGGGTGATACGAGCCGGGGAGTGAGCAGGACGGGGACATCCCCACTGCATCACCCGGCAAGATGTGTGACATCTTCCGGGTGATGCGATGGATTCTGGGGGCGGTAAATTTAAAAGCAGATTACTATGTATTCTGCTTTTAAATTTTTACAGTACAAAACACACAATAAAAGTATAAATACACATTGTAGTGCACCAAGCATCATTGCCCAGTGCTCTGATTTACATTTTGCCCACTATTAGCCCTGACCTTGATCTGACCTTTTGATAAGTTAAAAATCGCTTCCTGAATGTATTATTTCATCACTTTGTCTTTGACCTTGATTGTTCCTGACTGTTTGCTGGAGACTGCATGGCATACAAACGGCATCTCGCCGGCGCAAGCGCTGTTTTGGAGGAATTTGAACGCAGCGATGGCGATTTGGAGTCCCTTGTGGAATCGAGCGATAGTGATTCACCAGGAAATTTGTCATCCGTCAGCGAAAGTGAACTGAGGGACAGGGACTGATGCGGACCATGCAGCACCGCCAAGATTTCAATTTACCGGCGCACCTGGGATGAAAATTGAGGCTGAATGCGACGACCCTCTGGCATACCTGAAGTTGTTTTTGACCGATGAGGTTATCGAAAAAATTGTTGTGGAGACGAACAAGTAAGCCGCTCTTGTGTTTGCTAACTTTTTAAAATTTTTTGCTAATTTTTTTTTTTTTTTTTTTTTATGCAAACATATATGCTGCTCTGTTTGCTAACATATTACTTGCAACCTTCACACTATAAAAGAACATATTCTAAAATACATTTTTTATTTTGTTTTATGCAGGTACGCTGGACAACAACAAGGTGCTCCACACCTGAGGTTTGCAAGAAGCAGAAAGTGGGAACCTGTGACCAAGGATGACATTTGGCTGTTTTTGGGCTTGGTGATCCTGCAGGGAGTTGTGGGCAAACCTGTGCAGAAGTGGTACTGGTCCAAGAACAAAATGATTGCCACTCCATTCTTTGGCTCAGTCAAGCCAGAATACCGCTTTTCCCTCATAATGAAGTACCTGCACTTTCCGAAACAATGAAGAATTTGATGAGACTAACCTTCCTGCACCAAAACTCAAGAAAATTTGGGAAGTGTCTCAGATAATTCTACAAAGTTTCCAGCAAACCTATGTGCTAGAGATGTCAGCAATGACGAAAGTCTATTGGATTACAAGGAGAGGCTTAGCTGGGTGCAGTACATTGTGTCAAAGAGGGCACGATTTGGCGTGAAGACCTATATGGTGTGTGAATCCTCATCTGGCTACATCTGGAATACGGTGCTGTACACTGGAAAAGGGACACGGTTCAACCCCAGATACAGCCATTATGGATTGGCAACATCTTCAGTGCTATCCCTCATTGGGCTATTGTGTCATAACTGACAATTTCTACACCTCTCTTGAGCTTTGAGTTCCTTCTGCAACACATAACAGATGCCTATGGAACCGTTAGGGCTAACCGGCGCAACCTACCATCCCTGTTAGCAAAAGGGAAGCTGAAGACAGGAGAAATTGTTGTCTGGCAGCAAGGAAAGATGATGGCCCTGATATAGTGTGACAAGAAAGATGTGTGCTTGATGAGTACTGTCCATGATGCCTCCACCATTCTGGTATACACAAAACGTGGGAAAGAAGTGATGAAGCAACAGGTGGTGATTGACAACAACACCATGGGAGGTGTCGACAGAGCTGACCAAGCCATGACATTCTACCCAGTGATGAGGAATTGGCAAAGGAAGTACTACAAGAGGATTTTCAGGCATCTAGTTGAGCAGTGCCTATGGAATGCCTACGTTCTGTACAAAAAAAAGTCAGAGGCCTGTGAATCAAACACCATCAGTGGCTATGAATAGCGGTGGAAGCACGGCGTCCAGGTCTAACAACCCAGAACGCTTGACCAGTCGTCACTTCACTGAATACATCCCACCAACCCAGAAAAAGGCGGCACCTACAAGGATGTGCGTGGTTTGCTGCTCAATGACAGAGGAAGGAAGAAACGCAAAGAAACCAGGTTCTACTGTCCTGACTGTGATGTTGGACTTTGTGCAGCACCCTGCTTCAAAATCTACCACACCCAGGATGTCTACTAAAAATGTAGATATTTTTTTTTTTTCTAAAATCTGCATTTAATTTATCTAATTATTTATCAATATTATTGTACCTTTGTTTGGAAAATTTCAGTGAGAAATTTTTGATAAATTACACTGTTGTGGTCTTCATTATTTTTTATAATAGGGGAGTTAAAAAAATTAAAATTAAAAAAAAAAAAAAAAGGATCACTTTTTGCATCAAAAAACTGACAGAATTAGAACGCTAAGGGGGGTTTAATTTCTTACTCCTGCACTCCTCAGTTACCGAATAGGTACATCATCATAATATCACTCTCTTAAGAACACTGCTCACTATATGTATACAAGCTTCTTATCCTGCTAAGGTATAACTATGTACCCCAAGGTGTACATCTATATATATCTACAAATCTCTTATGGTGTACTTATCAACTGCTTTAATTTATTTATAGAATTACCCTACCAAGGATACAGATATTTTTCACCAATAGTTCTATTAGGTTCCATATGAAAGACATCTCAGGTATGCCATCTTGTGGACAACTAATATATTGCATTATTTTACCACTTTCTGATAACGAATACCTTATTTCTATCATTGAAATATTTGCTTTGTCATAGAATACCCCCAATCCCTATGTTTTTGACCTAAGAAATGAACATTCAATAAGTTACACTAACCACTATACTGTCCAAGTAAGTTTAACTATTTTGAATTTGACAATGTCCGTTCATAATGCTAATTTCAGTGGTTTCTAATTGAGATTCCAACCATTATAGTGCTTATCCAACCTACTTACCAACCTAAAACTCTGGCCCTTGATGTAAGTTCAGCTTCTGATCCTTCATCCTATCATTAGTACTTTCTACCGGGTCAATATACCAAGTGAGTTACTGCTTGTGAATAAGAATCTAACATGTATTTCTATTGATGCTTTATAGTTTGTGTACCTACCATATTCTATTGAATTGTAGAGTCTCATTGTCCCCTGAGGAAGCCCATTAGGGGGAAACGTGTCAGGAGAGACTGTAATAACAGTACTAATTACTCTGACCTACTAATCTAGTGTTGAATGAACCTCCTTTCTAAAACACATCAATACTATACATTGCTAAGAGATTTTATAATATGTATGGTAAACACAAAAAGTTCTCCCTTATTGTACTTACATGATTTATGTATACTGTTACGTTTGTAACTTTTCTATCCTTTCCTTGTATATTTACAATATAAAGGCTCGGCACAGTTACTTCAGTAACTTATATTTCTATCACTTGGGGTACTGGCCATTCATCAATGGTGTTCAGATGTTATCTCAAACAGCACCCAATCAAAGTAGACACATTTTTACTACAGTGTGACAGTGCAGACCTTCGGGAGTACAGAATTGCTGACATCCAATGTCCTTTCTGGCAAAGCAGAGGGTCAGAGGGACAAAAACTGCAAAAAGAAAACCTGAAGAAGAGGTTCCCTGGAAACATTTCAGCATCTAAACATTGTTACATATAATGGGCCTGATTTATTAAAGCTTTCCAAGACTGGTTATTAGGCTTGGCAGTAAAGACTGATTAGTGAAAGGGCCACCAAAATGATTTGAGGGGCTATAGTTTGAGTGATACTGGTATGGGCTGGGGAATGAAAGTTGTTTGTGGAAAGTGGAGAATAGCTGATGTGTGGGGTAAGGGGGGTTAAGAACTGCATGGGGACATCCCCAAAATATCCCTGGGTTCAATACTGGTAATAAAAGGTTCTCACGGGGCACACATTGGAGGTCTCTAGTCATTGTTTTGCCTAGGATTTCAATATCTACTGCTGTTTTTTTTCTCCTATAGTGTGTGTGTGTGTGTGTGTGTGTGTGTGTGTGTGTGTGTGTAAAACAGTTATAATACCAATATCAAGTGGAGCTGTTTCTTGGCTGGTAGCTTCCTTTTTGCCCTTTTGTCTTTCTGCTTGGCTTTTGAACCTGCCAGGTTCAAGGAGGATTTTCTTCTGAGGAAATGGTGGTTTGATGGATAGTGTTCTCACCACTGTCACTTTCCAGGGGCTCTATGATTCCAAAAGTTCTTCAAACAAACAAAAAAAAACATTATAAACATCCATACAATACTATTACATGTCCTATGAAAAGAAAAATACTACAGACGCAAAACAGTAAAAACTGTGCACATCTGTCAAAATCCCTTAGGTGGCTAGAGGGCAGGAACCCTGGCCTTTGTCCAGCCCTCTTGCTCAGCCCTCAGCGACCCATTGATTTAGACCATAGTTGCACAAGAGCATTATGCAAACGCCAAATATACCATTTGTTCATATAACCACAACACCTGCTAACTATTACACAATTGAAGGACAGAGGATTTATCCAAACCAAAGTAACAGGGTATGGTGCTGTAGCAGGTACTGAGATGTATATAATATATTAAAGGTTTATTTATGAGTACATAGTTACATGGTAAGTCAGGTTGAAAAAAAAGACTTCAAGGTGAACCACTTGAGAAATAAACATATCTCAGATATAAAACCATATGGACATAGTTGGTCCAGTGGAAGGCAAAAAAAAAACCCTGGTACAATCTGCTCCAACAGAGGAAAAAATTCCTTCCTGATTACATGACGCAATCGGATGTTCCCTGGATCAACAGTTTCTAATCTTTCCTTAAAAGCCGTATTACCCAGTTATATTCTGTGCTTCTAGAAAAGCATCCAGCTTTTTCTTAAAGCAATCTATAGTAGTTGCTGAAACTACTTCCTGAGAGAGCCAATTCCACATTTTCACAGACCTTATAGTGAGGAATCCCTTCCTGATCCGGAGCTTAAACTTTTTTTTTCCTCTAGATGCAAAGAGTGCCTTCTTGTTCTTTGTAATGATCTCAAAGTGAATAATTGGGAAAAGAGTTCTCTATATGGATCGTTTATATATTATCATATATCATATCCCCCTTAAATTCTCTTCTCAAGGGAGAATAGATTTACTTCAGCTAATCTCTCCTCATAACTGAGTTCCTTTATTCCTTTTATTAGTTTAGTTACCCTTCTCTGCACTTTCTCTAATTCCACAATATCCTCTTTGTGAACTGGTGCCCAAAACTGGACTGCATATTCCAGATGTGGTCTGACCAATGCTTTATACAGGGGCAGAATTATGTCTTGACCTCTGCAGTCTATTCCTCTTTTAATAGAAACAAGAAAGTACTTTGCTAGCTTTTGATATTGCAGCTTGGCATTGCATGCTGGTATTAAGTCTTTCATCTACCAGAACCCGCAGATCCTTTTCCATTCCTGACTTCCCCAAATGCATTCTCCCTAAACAGTATGAAGCATGCATGTTGTTAGGCCCCAATATCTGCTGGTATTGACAGAGAAAATGGCCAAGAAGGTCCAAGTAGATACTGATCAATCTGGAACCTGTAGGCTTTTTATAGTATATAATAGGAGGAAAAATCAGTTTAATGTGAAAACAAAAAAAATCAAGTAAATCTGTGACAAGCTTGAGTAATTCATATAGAGCACAGAATAAAAAAATATATAAGCAGTGAAAACAATATCAAAGAATTCAACAGATCCAGGGGTATGGGTAGGTGTATACATACACAAATTGCAACACTAGCTGAAAAAAATGTGATTACAGGCTCCCACTTTTCTTTTATTGGGAGGTGGCATTTTTTTCTACAGAGAGATTTGGGAGGCAGGAGATGGCTAACCAAGTAGGACTGTCCAAAAGTTGTGCTTTGCATGTACCTGAACATAGTTAAATCTCTGGACCTACTCATCACATTGAGTGATTGCTAGAATTACCTAGGTCAAATTAGTCTAATAATAAATAAGTGAATCAAGAAACCTGATAATTGTTAGCAAAGTTTTACTTATCCATGTTATAAAACTTGTTATAGTTATATGGTAACAGTCCCTTAAACATGTGGTAAAAAAACATGTGATACATTTACTACAAAATCATGGTTAACCCCCATAAAAAAGGGAACTAACAATAATAAAGTGCTCTAAAAAGATATCCTGCCATGATAGATCCAAAGGGATGGTCCAAGATGAACTCAAAATCTTTGTCCAAAAATTGTTAGAGAAAAGCAGGAAAGATCCTTTGTTGACTTGTGTCCTATGGTTTCCTAAATTGTTTTTATTATGTAGATTTATTATTCTTTTGTATGTTATGTATTTATGGGAATTAAATTTATGGGAATTTTTCCAAAACTTTTTTTTATATTTTTGTCAGCAAGTCCTTCTGGTTGTTGTTTAGTTTGTTTAAACATGCCCAGTGTGTAATAGAAACATTGCACTACTTGATGCCACTTTGGATATTTACCACCACCATTGCTGTATTGTTGAAAAAGTAGTGCGCCCTTCACGGAAGCAGAATTACTTTTTGGTAATACTAGTGAAATAAGCAATTTGACTTCAAAATGGTGTTTATAGCAATACTAAATCAATTTTATTAGAACTAGAGTATTTGTTTATATGTCCTTTACTAATGTGTGGTTGTCTGAGCTTCACTGTGATATTCAGATATAGTAATATATTTACAAAAATATTATAATTTTGCACCCTGTTGTCTACAGTAGTCTTGAGGCATAGCAGCGTGTGTTTCACAACCCATCGAAGCTCTTCCTGTGGGATCTGAGAAATGGAGTCTTTCAGCAACTGGCAAGAGTCCTCATCTATGTGTCCATCCACAAAAGTCTTCTTTAACAACAAATTAAATGCAGATTCTCCTTATAGTTCTGTTATTTCCATCACAGATTTTTCTTCTCCAGGGGACTGAAATAAAGCAAAATCTTGTTCACTGCCAGATAAAAAAAATGGTCAGAATACTTTAAGTTCAGTGACCAGCATGACAATTACGCATCTTCTGATGATGACAAAATGGGAATATATGGTGACCTTAACATCAGAGAAGTGGTCCACTTGGCCTTCATGTACATTATTACACAGTATTTATATAGCACCATCATATTACGCAGCCCTGTACAAAGTCGATAGTTGTGTCACTAACTGTCCCTCAAATGAGCTCACAATCTCATGTCCTTACCATAATCATGTGTCATTAATGTAGTCTAAGGTTAATCTTGGGGAGAAGCCAATTAACCTAACTGCATGTTTTTGGAATGTGGGAGGAAACCCACACATGTGGAGAACCTGCAATCTCCATGCAGATAGTGTCTTGGCCAAAATTCGAACCTTGGACCTAGTGCTGCAATGACAAGAGTGCTACCTCTGAGCCACCATGCTGCTCAAGAAAGCTTACATATACTTATTGCTGTCACTGAATATATTAACCAGCTGCAGTAATAATTTGTTATTTCTTTTGATAATGAATACACTGGGGAATGCATTTTTTGTTGAGTTTGATCTTGTTTTTTAATAATTTTTGTTTGGGGAATCCAGAAATGACCCCAGTTTTTTGCTATCGCATCCAGTTTTTACGATACAGGATACCCTCCATTTTTGTCAAGAAACATACCAACTTTACATATAATGAAATGATAACTTAAATGTACTGTCTATTTAAATTTCTTTTGTTCATGCAAAGGATTTATTGTTACTCTGAGTTTTATTTTACAGTAAAACATTTAAAAATTAATTGGGTAAGTGGTTAAGGTTTACGCTTATAGCTTTTCCTAGAGTGTTCAGTGTTAAGATAATCCCGCCGGATGCTCCAATAGTCAGCCATCATATGTACATCCCATCTACCCTGATACCAACCTTCCATGACCTTCAAATCTTGGTGGAATCGTTCACCTTGCTCATCACTGACTGCACCAAGGTTTTCCACAAAGTTAGAAAGATGGCTATGCAGAAAATGCACCTTGATGCTCATATTGGAACCAAGCATTTTGTAGCTCTCCAAGGTCAGGAGTTTCTGGACAATTTTTGTGTAATTATTTGCTTGTGTGTTTCCACAAAAGTCCTTCACAATGGCTTTGAATGATCACCAAGCATTCTTTTCGACTTCTGACATTGTATTGATGAAATGTTCATCTTTGATGAGCTGCCGAGTCTGTGGACCATCAAACAGACTGGCATTCATTTTTTCAAATGACAGGCTAGGAAATGCCCAAATTAGGTACTTGAAACAGTCTCCTTCAGTTGGCAAAGCTTTAACAAACTGCTTCATCAGATCCAGTTTCATATGCAGAGACGTGAATTTAATATTCTTTCTATCAACAAGTGGCTCATGTAGAATGTTTGGATCACCTGGTTTTAGGGCAGATCTTGGAGGCCAATTCCGTTTCCACCCATTGCCTCTCACGAGCTCTGCTGTCCCACATGCACAGATAACAGGGATACTTGGTGTATCTGCGTTGCTGACCAAGAAGGAAGCATACCTTTTTAAGGTCAACACAGATGACCCAATTGTTTTGATGATATTGCAACAACTCAATGACTCTGCATATTCTTTACAAAGAGAAGGACACACTTTAAGCACCACTTTGAGTTATCAATGAATAGTCGTCATTCATTTGAGTTGTAGATTGTAATTCCCAATTCCTCTATTAAACCAGGTATGTTATGGCAATACACAAAGCCACTGTCAGTTCTAAAGTACTGCACAAATGCAAGTTTCTGGTTCGAAAGTACGATCCCTTTGTTCCTTTTTCAAGTAAGTTTTTCTCATGCAGTCTTAGGTGTTCTGAAACCTTCTTTAATAGTCCCAAATCACGTGCCAAATTTAGTCAACTAATGCCGATTAAGAACAGAGTCCTTTTCAATTTCAAACTCTTCATCATTGTTGTCACCTAGTTCATCACCATAATCATGTTCTTCAAGAGAGGGTAGTGTAACGATCGGCACTGGGATTTCATCTGAATAAGCCACTGGGCATATAGCCGATAGTACACTAGGATACCCTATGTTACTTTTTTTTAATGTTATATCCTGAAGTTTTCACTATACAAAAGTAACAGTCACTGAAATGATCTCCTGGCTCTCGAAAACCCATAGGTAAACCAAATGGCATCTTATCACATGTTCCCTTTGTCCACATCTGTAACCCCTCGACACACTTTTTGCACACCTTATGAGGGGCCCAAGACTTATCTTGATCACTAAGTTTACCTTGAAACTGCCACAGATATAAAAAAACTAATCAGGGTTGTTTAGGCACTTACGACGAGCAGACAGCAGAGCCAGACATGATCTGAAAGAAAGGAAATACATGTGTAAGCAGAAAAATAAATTTTGCTCATTCACTACGTAGAGCAGCGCACAACCTCTGACCACACTGTCTTGCATGTAAATGAATAGCCTATACAAATCCACGCTACAATATTTATATAACAATATAATTGCATTAGTATAAGTGGTAGAGAAAAAACCGACATAACTGATGTAGTAGAAGAAAACTAACTGCACTTTCAGAATCAGCATACCTATTTTAGTGTAAATAAGCTTAAAAATTGAAGTCAACAAAATCTTTGTTTAAAATTGTTCCCTATTATTTTCAAGTGTTACTTACGGGAAAGTCTCTGGTAGATTGTGGTAGCCACAAGCTGTAGTAGCTGTAAAAGTGGTGAAGTTTGATGTACCCAACAGAACTTGCATCCATGGGCTGTAACTCTTTATCAAAATGTATTATTTATTTGTATTTATTTGCCGCAAAGTAAACCCCTGCTTTTCTGTCCTTATTTTAGTTCCATATGCAATTACCCTAAATAGGGGGCGGCCTCCACTCTGAATATAGCAAAGATACCCAGGAAGGAGACAAACTAACCTTTTCACTCTTTATCAAATAACTGAAGCATCAAGCAAAAGGTGGTGGGGGGGTCATGTTGACTATGTTTGTCAGTAAGGACAGATACTAGATAGGTAATCATACTTTCTGAAACACAGAAAAAAGAAAAGGACTTGTCACACTATACAACAGATTTGAGCAAATACAAGCAGAATTCCTGAAGTATGGCAGCCCAAAGCAAGTATGAAAAATGCTGTTCTACTCATAAAAAAGTACGATTAAAATCTTGTCCCAGGGTAATGATGCCTTCACTTACCTTGTAGGCTCATCGTAGATGGTCCAGAAGAAAATGTGTTTAGGCATAATCTCTAGCCTTTAGCTCAATAATTTTTTTTTTCATTTATTGAATTCATACAATTTCTGCTTAGGACAAAGTCCAGGGTGATTTTCTGTGAGAATTTATTTTCATGTTATTTAAAAATTAAGTGTACATAATCTGCACTGTTCTAATATCCTTTATGTTATAATTTCTAAAGCAGATATAAATTACTACAAGAACATCAGTTTTGTCATTGTTGATTAAATATTAGGTGAATACATTTGGAAAAAAATGTAATGTCAGCAAATCTGGACAGTCAGTGGTGAATCATGCAATTCATAAATCGTTATTGCCTGGATTCCTGTATGTTATGAAACTCCCTAGGACAAACTGATCTACATGAAAATATTCAGGTGATAAGCAAAACTGGCAATTCTCCAAAATCAGTCATCAGTGTTAGTTATTTTGCCCATAGTAATTATTTAGAGTATACTTTGTACGGATTTCCCTACTAGGTTCAGTACAAAGTTTTAAAACAGTAGAACATGTTTTCTTGTTTTAGTAAAAGTACTATCGTAACTAAACATTGCCTTGGGTGAATTAATGTCCACTAGCCTTTATAATTTAATAACTGTGTACTGTGTTATTTTTAACTAAAAATGTTAGCTCTCACACCTGTATACTTCTTATGGACCAGAGCAATTTTATTATTTCAGCTATAGGCCTATTGACTAGGCAATGACTGTGTCTTTACTTAGGATAGTATTACACTAGATCATTTTTCATCAACCAGGGTTTCATGGAACCCTAGGGTTCCTCCAGAGGTTGCTTAGGGTTCTTTGAGCAATGAGCAATGTGTGACTCTCAGGTCAGTTTAACTGACACCAATGATCTTTTTGGCTATCTGTAAGGGAGGCATTGTTCCCACTGGCCAGCAATGTAGGAAGCATTCTTCCCGCTGACCACCACACACACAATATATATTGTGAGTTGTGGATATATAGTAGGGGTTCCTTGAATATCTGAAACTTATTTCAAGGGATTTCCCCCATGTTAAAAAGGTTGAGAAACATTGCTCTAAATCATAAACAGTATAAAAAACTTTCAGCTGGTTCCTAAGGTACACAACACATTGTCTGGTGGTTGTTAACTGCTGAAAGCCCATGTGCTCATTGTTTACTAGGTCCACTGGCCTGTGAAGTAGACATAACTGTATTCACCTAATTTAAAGCTTTGTCCCTACTACAGTCACATTAATAATGTTACAAAGTGAAACCACAATATACTACATAATCATTTATTTAGAATTAACACTTTTTAATAGTGCACATCTCAGTATTGTCCTTTTATGTCACTGTACTTTTACATTTTACACAATACATTTGCAAATCATTAGTCATCTTTCAAGTATTATAATCCATCTACATTTGCACAGAATAAATAAAAAAGCACTTTGTTGAGCAAAATCACAATGTGAATTAAAATTATAACTAAATTGAGAAAAAATTGATGCCAATCACTATGTGAATTGTTTATAACTATAAAAGTATTAGAATAATACAAAACATTGCAAAGTTTTTAACAAATAAAAATACATTTTACAACTTTGTTCAGGTTTTTAATGAGACACAAATAATGAGTTAACTAAACAAATTACAATGAATAAACATTACTATTAGTTATTGAAAAATAGAAATAATGAAAACAGAAGCAAATCCGTAAGAGTATATGGTAAATGAGATAATAATTAGGGCTACTTTCAGTAACTATAAAGGTTAAGAAGGGGTTAAAAAGTAATGCACTTTATTTAGGGTTTCAGTATTTTATTACTGGCATTGCTTTACTGACATCATATGCAAATAAAAGTTTGCACCCCTCGATTTGCATATGAATCTAATAGAGGACTACAATGTAACAATATTGTATATGTTTATTTGAAGCATCCCACCACTGTTCATGGGCTTTGTTTTACAAAAATCAAGACACCTGGGATTTGCTGGTTAGTGCAGGAGGAGTACATAGTGTGCTGTGTATGTAACTTTGTCATGATTGCTAAAGATAAAAAAAAAGCTAAAACATTTTTTCTGAAAATATTATTTTTAAAGGGCCAGAATTTGCCCTTGCCCCTCACACTCACCCCCCGCCCCCTGTGGAGATCAGAAGAACATTTTGTAAAGCAGCCATCAAAAATCTAATACTTTCAAGACACAGTATTTTTAACATAAAGCTTAAAGTGAATAACCTACATGTCAAAAGATACCCTACCTCACAACCCTTGTTAAGAGATAATTGAGTAATATGCAGCCCTAATAATGGGAGTTCTGATGTATTTTTCAGTATGTGCCCAAACCTTTTCTCATGATCTGGAAGGACTTGATATGTATCTGGATATCTTCCTGCTAGCCAAGAAGGGATCAATTATCTTATGGTTATAGCTGGGAATGAGTTATAAATATGAATACACATCACTGGTGTCCATACAATATTTACCACCACAGAATGAAAACGGCTTAAATGCTTAATTAGTATGTTCCCTCAGCAGGCTGTGTTGAGCCAAAGGTTGATTCAACAGTTCTTGTAAACCTATAGGCTACCTGGGAATTGGCATTACTTTAATGTCTGAGACAAATGTGTTTATTGATATACCAATGCAAATATTGAATACAAATATGCCAGAAAAAATTAGGAATATGGGAGAGGTCGACTGTGGGGCTTTACCACCTATACACTGTGGCCTGCTTTTTTGAGTGTAGCCCAGCAGTGAAAAAAAAGGATTCAACTTAAACAATCCTTAAAATTTCTTTCACAGGGTTGGGGTGAAAGATTAGAGATATGTTGACAGTTTTGTAGTCCCCAAAGATTTGCACTATTTTTTTCTTGTGAAGTTATGAACAGCTAAAGGGGAAGAAAATGCTTGCTTATCTCAGAGTCTGCAAGTTCATAAAAAATTGCCTTTCGTCACACAAAAATTTGACAGACAATTTCAATGTGGCCCAATTAAACCTCCCACTCCTCGGTGGTATTATTTTTCTAAAGAGTGTAGTTGTGGGTTGGTTGCTAGGTGTTTTGCCTCTAAAATGCTGATCTGGGTTGGAGTAGAATTTAATATTGCCTATCAACTGTGTAATATATTCTCCAAATGCCTAATAATTTGGTGAGCCTGGTAAGTTATCTAAAGCAGAGCTGAACTGATTTATTCAATTGCCTCCCTGTTAGTACTAGATTTGGATCTCATAATTTACGTGGTTATTACAGGCATGTTCATCCCGGGTCTCATTTTTTTAATAGATTGTCAGCATGTAATTTGGTTCACAGTTTTCGATTATTTCTCCTTATTTTTTTTTTTTTCTTATGGATACCTATCACATTGAAGTATTCTCTTTGTGGAAGTTGGCCCACTTTGTTTTTCTCCTCATCAAGTTTAGGTAAAGTTCTTTCTGGTAACGCAAAGATACTCAACACTACTTACCAAAGATACTTGGCATTTAAAGGGATGAAAACATAAGGGTTAATCATTACTTTTGAACAGGAAGCCAGCTCATGTAGCAGATACATATTACTATATATCTGGGATTGTGAGCCCTAAAAAAGGTTGGATTCAGAGTCTAAGCACTCTACCAAGTTTTCATCTGGGCATCCAGCAAAGAGTGGTAGACATTACTGATGGAAGTACGAGGTTGTGTCCCCTCAACATTCTAGTGGATGTACTAGTGTAGATAGTCATAGAACAGGGAATAAAGCTGACAGGCAGTGCCTAAACCAAAGATTTAGTTGTAGGGAGAAAGCAGTACAGGAAATGCAAGGTCATGAAGCAACAGGTGTTACAAACTAAAAACCAGAATCCCCCACTGTCAAATTAAGTTCAGAAGTAACTAAAATGCTCCTGCAATGAATTCTGAATCAATGAATTTAAGTCTCAAAAGTATCCCAAACTAACGACAAAAGCATGCTGCATTTGAAGCCTAAAGCCTGTCAGCACCACCTGCATTACCCATACATATAAGGCAGATTTGCACCTTTGCATTGTGCTAATGTACAATTAATGCTATTCATTTCAGAAAGCTCCCCATGCATCTCCCCAATATATAACAACATGTGTGCACTGTAGTGTACTGTTGACATTTTTGTTTAATTTATTGCATTTCTCTTGCATACAATTTATCAATGTTTGTCTAAAGATTTGCAATCTTTCTGTTTTAACACTTCCTGACACCTCAACAACATTTTATTACTTTTTTCAATAACAACATAATATATAACTGCATATAATAATGGTAATATTGATGTCTCTTATTGTGAACAATTCACAATCCTGTTAACAAATTTATCATATATCTTTATTTGTAATCAACTTCATACCTAGGAGCTAATGATGCCTTATTTTGTGATTTACTGTTTAGTTCCCTTGTTTACTTTTTTTTAGTGCATTTACTCATTTACATACCAAACAAAGGTACCAGAACCTGAGGAATATTAAAGAAGAGCCAACAATATTAACAAAGATTTGTTAGATTGTGAATATTGGTATGCTGAGGACAGACAATGCTACAAGAGAAGACAATAAACTGAAGTTAAAGCAGCAACAGGCCAAGGGTTGCATGGCTAGGTTAACTCATGATATTACAACAGGTTAGTACACACAAGCTGTCAGGATAGGAGAATCCCTTAAATAACCAAGGGAATAATACAAGGGACATCAGGGTAGAATGTGCCAGAGAAACAGAGCAGAAAATGACACAAGCACTCGTAGTCGCAGTGGCAAACGTGAGAAGTTTATGTTCTAAAAGTTAGTGGACAATGCAGACACTGAGATACTATTTCCAGGAGTTACCACACAATTACTATATATTATTTTGGAGAATTGAAAAACACAATTTGTGTCTATCTTATATATTCATCTTTTGAAAGAAAAATCTACTAAAAAGTTGAATGCAAATAGCACAAATAGCTTCAGAGTACAGCTATGTAAATATGATACAAACTTTGATCTTTATGTATATTAACATACACAATGCTTATTTGAATGGCAGTAAATATTTTTATATGCTAAAGCAATACCTGTATTATTATTTTTTTTAAATAGGCCCCTACTTTAAATGGCACTGTCTATAGCAAGTAATTATGGCTTTTAGAATTTTTGTTTGATTAAAACAGCTACAGTATCGCTGTTATGGGCCCATGTAGTTCTTTTTTACACTAAAGCTCATAAATTGTTCGGCAGCCAAACACAATAGAATATGATTTTACTGGACATGTATCTTCACACAAACAAATAGGAATGACCCTTTTAAGTGTAATATTATCTACTTCAATAAGACAACTTAAATAAACAAGATACAAGGAAATAAGATGAAATCTTAAGTAGGTGTCTGGTGTAAACATCTCTTCACTTCCTGTGAGGGGACACAATCTAGTAAGAATCTATTTAGTGGTTGAACTTGATAGACACAAGCGGAGGCACTATAAAAAAAAAAAAAACTTAATCTTAAAACAAAGCTTTTGCTTTGCACTTGGATTTAACCCTTTTTTTTTTTTTTTTTTAGTATAAGCATAGACTGGACCCTTCCCTCCTCTATTGTTGGTATCTCCCCATCATCTGTTATTCCCGGCCCCCCTGTTTTCATTATGTGTGTGTTCAATCATTTTGTCTAGACTGAAAACAGTTTATTAGATGAATACAACACTGTTGAATGTTATTGTACCAATGCACGGGAACTGTACTTACACTGTATTGTTCTGTATTTCAATATTTTTATAAAATTTATATAAAATAAGTGCAAACATTTGACAAAATAATATTTGCATTAATATCAAAAGGTAAAAGGTTGTACGATTAAAACAAAGTCATTTCAAAGACAGTTGTAGTCATACAAAAATAAATCCTTTATAAAGAAAAATGCATGCTCTCAAAAACTTTTTACATCAGTGAAATGTATGTAAAGCGTGTTGTAAAGACCTAAAACTTGTACCAAAATTTTAAGTTATTAGTCAAAATAAATAGAAAACCTGTTCATCCTATTAGCTTTCAAACTTTCAGGGACAAGACCCTCTTACAGGAATACCAAATGGACATAAATATCCTAGCTATTCTCGACCAGAGTTCCTCCGGAAAGGCCCTGGTATTCTTTGAGCTGTTGTTGATTGTGCCCCCATAAGCCCGTACATGAAACCAAGGATCCTTTCATCTGTCTGTTAAGATGGCATTCTGACCACTAATGTATGGGGCATTCTTCTCACTGGCAACCAAAACTAAAAAATATTTCAAGGGCTCCTCATGAAAAACAATTTTGAAAACAATCAACAGTTAGCTCTTCACTGTATATTCAATACATCTTAAAAGACATACACTGACAAACATTTGGTATCTTGAGTTTGTTTTGAGTACTGTTAATTAAAAAGTGTACCAGAAATCAATTAATAAAATTTCATATTAATGCAATAAAAGAATAAAATAGTTTTGCTAATGTATTTGTTCACCAACACGTAATGGTTGATTTGCTCAAAAGGTTTAGGTTGCTCAAAAAGTAATTAATCCCTATAAATAATAACTTTCTTTCAGTTTACTGAGCATAGTAAAAAATGCACAATCAAGTCCAAAGAAATAGAAAAAAAAATGCAAAAACAAAACTCAATTTTTACTTGCACATGACTGGGTGGGGGAAGTCAGGAGAGTTTCATTTTCATTCACTGCAAATGCATAGCATTCATGGCATCAAGTAAAAATTCCCTTGAACTCATTGGAGCTCTATTAACAGCCTATATTCCTTCAAAAATTTATGTGCAACATAATATCATTTTATACCACCCCCATTATCATGTATTACTGTGAATGGATTTTCCTAGCCAGACACTTGTGTGTGTTTTTTTTTTTTTTTTTTTTATAAATCAGGTGTGTTCACTAATTCCGGTCCCCTCCTCCCTTTGCTCCATCCCAGACTCCCACCCTCTTCTTCTCCTGACGTCAAACGGAGCTCTTCATAGCTCTAGTGCTGAAACACAAAGATGGCAGACACAGTGCAATACGAGCGGCAACCATTATGACCAGCTGTACCCGAAGAAGGGCACTGACCAGCTAACACTGCCATAGGGAGTGCTGGCCATTGCGCCGACACCAAACCAGCAACTAGAACAAACACCATGTCGCTGCTGTGCGTGGGAGGTAAGGAGCACCGTTTGGATCCAACATCCTTTTTGGGTGTGGGCTGCAGGAAGATGATGTTTCTTGCAAATGTCATGTTAAGGGAGAATATAAAATGTTGTGAGAGTATATACGAGCTTTTTAAAGGTATGTTGTAGTGCTTGTGTTATTAGAGGGATAGAAACATATAAGCAATCTGTTGACTGCGAATGCCTTATCTTGTGGAAACTGTTCAGGATGAAAATGTGGTGTTGATATATGTGGAATATATATATATACATATTGGTAAATTTTATACTACATTTATTTTCTATGAGTTATATTCAACATATATCAAAGTGTCTGTCTCTCTGTCTTTTATTCTATCATTCCATCCATCTATATGTATGCTCTATCCACATACATTCCAATAAATAGCTACACAGCTATTTATCTTTTCATCCATATCCATATCTCTCTCACTCTATATATCTATCTATCTATGTAGCATTTCATCCATGTATGTATCTTGCATTTCATCCATCTAATTATATGTGTATATATCTACCTCTATCTACCAATCTATCATTCCATCCATCTATGTATGTATCTCTCTATGTATGCTCTATATACATACCTACAAATGGCTATTAGCTTAAATAGCTGCATATCTATCTATCTATCTCTGTGTGAGTTACAAAGCTCCCATTCTGTTACACATTGTGTACCCTCCCTTTTTATTGTCAGTCTGTCCCTACATTCCATGTCTTCTGGTTTAATGAGTGTAACTGATTTGGTGTACAGGAGATAGTGCGTCCTGTCTTCTTGTACCCCACCCCCAAACCCATCCATACACATTAATTGTCCCTGTGTGCAGCTGATTCTGCTTTTTTTTTCTCCTAGTGAGATATTTATGAATAGAAAACAGTAAGAGGATGTGAGCAGAGGGCAGCTGGTGGGTGGGGAAGGTTTTTTTTTTTTTTTACCGGCTAGAGCTATACGTTAGCCTTAATTTGCACTCTGTTACATATTATTGTAGATATAGTAGACCTAGAAATGTATTTCTGTAGACATGATGTATGTAGTAATAGATAATAATAATAATGTAAAAATAAAACATGGCTTGTTTTTAATAATATTTTTGTGTATGAAGCTTTCTGGGTATTTGGTAAAGCCATCTACCCGTACATTGCTGAAATTAATCTGACATTTCTGTTTTATTCTGTGTTTTATATAGAAAAAGATAGTTTTAATCCATATTCTTCTCTACAAGCAACCTAGTTTAAATTGTAAAAGTACAGAATATTTTTGAATCTAATGTGTTGCATTTAATGAAACATATAATTCAGCAACAATTGTATAGACATTTGACGTTTAGATGAATAAAATGAAATGTATATGTAGAAACCTACGCTGGGAGCAGATATTAAAAATGATGCTCAGGCAACAGGAATGAGTTTCTTACCTACATTAAAATCACCACATATTACATTACTATTTGTTTTAATACACTAAGAATGCATATCGAGCTGTTCAAAACTAACACATCTGCATAGTGCAGTTGTTGTAGATTCACTCCCAAAACATCCAGACACCTATTAAACACAAAACAGAAAAAAGGGTTTTTGGGCTCATTTCATTTAAAGCATCCTCCCATGCACATTTGAAAGATAGGGGAATTCTACCATTAAGAATATAAAGTGTAGCATACACAAATTCACTGCATCCTTGGAAAAACAGCATGCAATGTGATTATGAAATTTCGAAAATGTAGGCACACTTTGTTCAGAAAGACTTTCTATGGGTACTTTCCATAGTATAGTACATTCCAGCCTCAACAGGATTTCGGTAAAGTTTAACTAATTCAGACTGTATAGACTGCAGTATGTATTATGTGATTTTTTTTTTTTTTTTTACTGTCTAGAAATATAAGAGTTAAATTATTTATTCTTACAAGAAGTCATAGGCTGCTGTTTATCTGCCATGTACCTCCTTTTCTTTTCTGCTCTGTGATGTCCATTTATTCTTTCCTTTAACCTTTTTCATCCACTTGAGGCATTTATTTCAGTTTGGTTTAATTTATTGGAGGCACAATAACTACCCACCTCTGCATAAACATATAATACATTTCTCACTACCTCCCCCTCCCTCATTCCAGCATTCTCCCTGGGGTTCCAAATCATCAGCTGAGCTGTGAAATAAAACAACTGCTCACACATTTTCTTTAAAGAGATAACATTCCAGAACAACCACAGAGAATTTAGACAAACTCTGCCCTCTGATATAGTCTAAAAAATGAAGCCACAAAACAAGACTCTCAAACAGTACAAAGTAGGATAGAGTAGAACAGTAGTAGAGTGTGTGTGTTTGTATGTATGTGTGTGTGTGTGTGTGTGTGTGTGTGTGATTGAGATATATATATATATATATATATATATATATATAATATATATATATATATATATATATATATATATATATATATATATATATATATTGTGGTAAGTGTGAGCTCAAGTTATATAATGTTAAGTAAACATGAATCGCATTCATTGCTAGTAGATTGAATGCATTACATTCAAGCAAAGACAGTATTTATAATCAGCAGCCAAGTGTCTATTCACATTCTTTAGGGCAGACTATATAAAGTTGTTTTTTTGTTAAGTTCTTTTTACTATTTTGCCATTACTTACATGTTCTTTATTATTTTATTATCAAATTGCCCAAAAATAAAAAAAAAAACAACAAAATAAACATTAACCAACCAGCCCCCAAGTAACTCACTTGGCATTCCTGTAGTAAAACCTAAAGCATAGCATATGCCAGGTAGGCCTGTTATCCCATATTAATATTGTCTTGCCACTAACCAATCATTCACTACTGTATCCTTTCCAGTATCCTAATTCATGTAGTAAGCCCCGTCCTAAAGTATCAGAGATTAATAGAAATTGGCTAGCAAGAACTGACACAGCATCAGTGATGGTGAATTTCCAACTACTGGTCAAAGTGGTCTAAAACTGCTTAATGAAAAAGTAAGCATCACAGCTAATTCTTGCAAACTGAACTGGCTGTCCTGAGTCCCAGGAACAGCACTTTGCTTGGTTTTAGGTATAGCCATCTTCTAAATTCTTTAATTGAAACTGGACCTAGGTGTACTGGCTTTTACTAAAAATATCAAGTTGACAAAGTGCCACCACATTGGAGTTTATTTCTGCTTGGTACCCCTTTGGAAAGATTTTCATTCAGATAACCTATTTTTTTTTTTTCTTGACAAGTAGTAAATGTTCCAAATAGGGAAAACAGACAGCAATGAAATCTTGATCTGGCCTTTCCAAAGTGAAATATCCTGGGTGGAGGTATCCTAATTGACTATTGTGCAAAATAATGAAGGAGTAATATGAAAGCACCGAACCTTCAGCTTTACTCAGGACCTGTTTAGTGTCAGGAACTTTTTAGTGCCCCCCCCCTCACACACACCCATACACTAGGGGGGACTTATCATCATCCAAGTGAAGCTGCCATTGTGGTCGCTGGGAATTGTCTAGAAAATGTATTGGTATTTAAACCAGTGAGGATCTGGTCATCCAGAGGCATGGTTAGCTATGTCAATTTGTTTGCCTGGTGAATATAATGTAGTTAAATGTATTCTAAGTAAACAAGCTTGATTCATCTTTAGCGGCTGCCACAGCCTGTAGAAGTCTGTTCTCCAGCTGGCAGGTTTCTTTTTACTGGCTTCCTGTCAGCATCATAAATTAAAATTTAATAGAAACTATTGAGATTGGTTTTCCTGGTTAATGTTGCTACCAGTGCCATTTTCTATTTTTGCCGTGATTTGTGATACAATTTTCAACTCAGTTTAGTGTGAGTATCACAAAGGGGTTGTGATCCCAACTAGACTAAATATGTCTAAGGGCATTGTGTTTAAATAGGTCTTTTAAATGGCGTCTCTTTCCTAATTTCATTCCCCTACATTCATCAGGGTCCAAGAAAATTAGATGATGGTAACAGTGTGTTACATATGCACCTATCTGTTCCCTAAAAAAAAACATCAGTGTGCCAGCAAATAGAGTGGAAATAATTATATCAAAAAGTATATCAAAGGCACATCTCTGTTCCTCAGCATCCCATATAGTACTAATTTGGGTACAAAACCAAGTCCATGATAGTTAAAAGGAGATTGTCTAACACCAAGGGCTTGTTCAAACCTGTTGTAAAAAAAACTGCTCCAGTACTCCTACTATGCACAGCTAGGCATCTAGGATCAGGAATTTGTAAACGCTAATACAGGCATTTGCAACTGCCTGTAAAGGCATTTTTCATTTTTCTTTTTTTAAAGCCTTGTTGAAGGCTTTAAATTGTATGGCACCATAAAAAGACACCTAATAACAAAAAGTGAATCTAAGGGCTTGTTCAGACCTTATTTAGTTTGCTAAACACTATGGGCCTGGGTTTAGATGTCTAAGGGCATTGTGTTTAAATAAGAAATAGATGTCATTTAAAAGACCCAATTTCATTCCCCTAAATTCATCAGGGTCAAAGGAAATTAGATGATGGTAACAGTGTGTTAACAATGCAGTTCATTTTGATACCTGCAAAATGTCTAAAAAACTAGTTGTATTTTTTGCAGGTATTAAATTGCAATTTTCTTCTTATTTGTGGATATTTACCACAATTCACCTAGGTTGTATTTTAGTCCGGTATAGTTTAAAAGTTTTAGAAACGGCAATAAAAAACTGACAGAGAATCTTTATCCAAAAATAGTCTTATGACCAAGTACAAGAAAAAGCTATGATGGTCACAATTCACATACTGTGAGAGGACCAACAAATTAGGCCCCATGCTAGCCTGTAATCCTAATTCTCAACCTTCCAAAGTGGCACATGTTAAATTATGTTTACCCTACACCATCTCATCTAACCCTGTTGCCATTATGGAACCAACTTACCTAATCTATATAGTAACTCTTCTCAATTCATGCCCACCTGGGTTTAGGCACTTTTTAAAGACATTTCACCTTCTTCTTTGACCTCATCTATGATGGATCTGATAGATATCTCAGGCCCTGATGGTTTCTTCGCTTTCTGTTACAGGAAGTTCTCAGAAATCTTAGCGTTGTTATGTCATATCTTAATGCTACATAACCGTGCAGGAGGCAAGAGATTTTCTGTTAAGAAATTTGTTAACCCTCAGCAAATGGAACCTAAAAATCCTAGGTTCTGTAGTCAGATAGTCTAAGAAGAGCCCAAGGAAAGCCTTTTGAGGACGTATCTATCTAGACGTTGAAGATAGAAACAAGTTTGTCCAGGTTTCTGGCATTTGGAAAAGCACAATGACACCCTGGGTGATTTCAGTCTGGTAACAAGGTTACCGGATAGAGTTTTTGTCAGGCTCCCTGTGATCCTGGTACATTCAGACAACAGTTCCAAGAGATTCATAGAAGTGCAATGCGCTTCTATCTTATGTGCAAGGAATGGGAAAAGCAGTTGTACTGCTATCAATAGGAGAGCAAGAAAAAGGATTCTCTTTAAACTTTTCATAGTAAATGACCTCTCATGGGTTTAGGTCAATTTTGGACCTGAATGATTTAAATCCTTTTTACACTAGAAGGTTTTGTATGATAATTTTGCAGATGACCTTGTCAGTCATTTGTCTGGCTCATTGGATAATTTCAATAGATCTAGCAGAAGCTTACAGGCCTGTCTCAATTGGGGAATGCCACGGGACATATTTCCTGTCTGAGTTGTTTCTAACACCTCCAGTTCACCTGTTTACCCATCAGTCTTTCCAAAGCTGTATTCATTGCTCAGCTCAGTCTGTGATCCCTGGCACTGGAGGTTAAATGTGTTACAAGTCGGCATATTGAAAACCTCTAGTGCTCTCTGATTGGCTGAGGAAAGCTTTCCTCAGGTTTTGAATGGGGATACTTGTCCCCATTTAACCTCTAGTGCCGGGGATCACAAACAGGATTCCCAGGGCTGCAAGAATGATTGCAGCTCTGAGAATCAACTGCAATCCCAGGGCACTAAAGGGTAACTAATTAGAGGTTCAAATCTTGGCCAGGACACTATCTGCATAGAGTTTGCAGGTTCTTTCTGTGTTTGCATGAGTTTCCCCCGGGTATTCAGGTTTTTGTTTTAAAGATATATGACTATGGTAGGGACATTAAATTGTGAGCCCCTTTGAGGGACAGCTAGTGACATGACTATGGACTTGTACAGTGCTGTGTAATATGTTGACACTATATAATTAATGTGTAATAATAATAAACAAATGGTTATGAGATTTGTTTTAGGGTTCTATAAGACCTAGAATATCTTGGTCTACTATGTTTCTGCACCATTGCTCTGGTGGATTGGGGTCCTTAATTTTTGCAAATATTTGCAGGCTACAGAACTACTTCCCCTGACTGTCCTGTGGCAAGTTCTGCTGAATAAATTTGGCTCCCTTTAGAAACTCACCTAGACACACAGTTCAATATTAAAAACTTACTATGTCTTCTGCCTAACTTGAAACATTGTCCAATGAGCCCATTTTTAAACATACATTTCAGATATGTAAAAGCCTTACATTTTCTAGTTTGCTCATCTATCCACACCTTCCTCTTCTAAAAATTGTAAAAAGAAACCTATGTTTCAACCAGATTTTGACTCCCCCTGGAATTCCTCATGGTGGGCATCCCATAATTTCACTTGTTCTGTGTAGTAATTCTGTATTCTTCTGGGATGTCCTCAGAGAAAAATATCAAGATACCGTCAACTGAGACACTGGATCCTTATACATGTCAAATTATTGTCACCTTTACTTACCTAATTTAAATCACACTCATTGCCACTCCATTAGTCACTAAACTTGTCTTATTATACTTCCATAATAATAATTTATCTTTTGCCTTTTTCGGTTGCATACGTTGGCTGGGAGAGACTGGCATATTTGATCTTCCACTCACTTATGCTCCCTGAATATTTGCATGCAAGGAGCAGCACTTAAAGTATTGATGCTGTGGTATATTGTCCCTCCCTGGCTGGCCCACCTTTAGCTCTCTCTCTCCAAAAAATGTTTCAGAAGTTGCTAAGTCATTGGCAATATCCTTCCTAAGTGACTTGCCCTTTGACTGCCAGAATCTGGACAAGGGTCTTCAAACTTCCTGTTCCAGATTAGGATCCCTGGTTCCCATTAATGCACCTTTAACCTTCTTACATTTGTGATACACACTATAAATTGGCAATGCATGTCTTGCTTGCACATAAACCAATTTTCATTAGCACATGGAAGATGCATTTTGTTCATTATCAAGCTATTTTAGAATGAGTAGACTTTATATGTATCAACTAAAAATTGCAGTGTTACTCTTCTTCCTTTTTTAATTGCATGATAAATGTACGGGGCTATATACCCCATTCTCCTGTATCCTCCTTATTACCTATTACACTGGGGAACAATTTTGAACACATTTTTTGTTGAGTTTAATTTTTTAAGCTTATTTACACTAAAATAGGTATGCTGATTCTGAAAGTGCAGTTAGTTTTCACGTCAGTTTTTTTTCTCTACCACTTATATTAATGCGATTACTGTAGCGTGGATTTGTGTAGGCTATTCATTTACACGCAAGACAGTGTGGTCAGAGGTTTGTGCGCTGCTCTAAGTAGTGAATAGGCAAAATGTATTTTTCTATTCACACACGTATTTTCTTTCTTTCAGATCATGTTTGGCTCTGCTGTTTCTCGTCGTAAGTGCCTATAAAACCCAGATTCATTTTGTTATATCTGTGGCAGTTTCACCATTCCCAGTCAAAGTAGGCACATTTGTAGAGCAAGCCTATTTGGCATATTTCAAAGTTAAACTTGGTGATCAAGATAAGTCTTGGGCCTCTCATAAGGTGTGCAAACAGTGTGTCGAGGGTTTACCGATGTGGACAAAGGGAACAAGTGATAAGATGCAATTTGGTATACCTATGGGTTGTCGAGATCCAGGAGATCATTTCAGTGACTGTTACTTTTGTATAGTGAAAACTTCAGGATATAACAAGAAAAAAAAATGTAACAGAGTATCCAAGTCTACCATCGGCTTTACGCCCAGTGGCTCATTCAGATAAAATCCCAGTGCAGGTTTTCGTTACACTACCCTCTCTTGAAGAACATGATTATGATGATGAACTAGGTGACAACACTGATGAAGAGTTTGAAATTAAAGCGGACTGTGTTCGTAGGAGATTTGATCAGCATGAGTTGAGTGATTTGGCACGTGATTTGGGACTATGGAAGAAGGCTTCAGAACTCCTAGCATCAAGACTGCGTGAGAAAAACGAGAAAAAAATGAAAAAAAAAGAGAAAAGGTATCGTACTTTTGAACCAGAGAAATTGCATTTTTGCAGTACTTTAGAGCTGACTTTGTGTGTTTGTGTATTGCCATAACATACCTGGTTTAATGGAGGAATTGGGAATTCCAATTTATAACTCAACTGAATGGCGACTATTCATCGATAGCTCAAAACGGAGCTTAAAGTGTGTCCTCCTTCACAATGGCAATATATTTGGGTAAGTCCTAATTGGCCATTCAGTTTTTCTTTGTTAAGAATATGCAGGCATAAGGAGAGTCATTGAGTTGTTACAGTATCACCAGCACAACTGGGTCATCTGTGTTGACCTAAAATGGTATGTTTCCTTCTTGGTCAGCAACGCGGATACACCAAGTATCCCTGTTATTTGTGCATGTGGGACAGCAGAGCTCATGAGAGGCATTGGGTGGAATTGGCCTTTAAGATGTGCCCTAAAACTAGGTGATCCAAATATTCTACATGAGCCATTTGTTGATAGAATATTATATTCCCTCCCCTACACATAAAACTGTGTCTTCTGAAGCAGTTCATTAAAGCTTTGCCAACTGAAGGAGACTGTTTCAAGTATGTCATTTTGGCATTTCCTAGCCTGTCATTTGAAAAAATGAAGGCCGGTGTGTTTGATGGTCCAGAGATTCAGCAGCTCATCAAAGATAAACATTTCATCAGGACAGTGTCAGAAGTCGAAAAGAATGCTTAGTTATCATTCAAAGCCATTGTCAAGGACTTTCTTGGAAACACAAGCAAATAATTACACAGAAATTGTCCAGAAACTCTTGGAGAGCTACAAAACACTTGGTTGCAATATGAGCATCAAGGTGCATTTTCTGCATTGCCATCTTTCTAACTTCCCAGAAAACCTTGGTCCAGTAAGTTATGAGCTAGGTGAACGATTCCACCAAGATCTGAAGGTAATGGAAGAACAGTTTCAGGGTAGATGGGATGTACATATGATGGCTGACTGTTGTTGGAGCATCCGGTGGGATTGTCCTAACACTGAACAGTCCAGGAAAAGCAATAAGCATACATTTTTACCTTAAGCGCTTACCTGAAATTACCTAAAATTTCATAGAGTAACAATAAATCCTTTGTATGAACAAAAGAAATTTAAATAAACAGTACATTCAACTTATTATTTCATAAATGTTTCATTGTATTTAAAATTTGTATGTTTTTTGACAAAAATGTAGGGTAAAAACCTGTATCGTAAAAATTGGATGTGATGGCAAAAAAAGGTCATTTCTGGATTCACCACCCAAAAATTAGTAAAAAAACAAGTGTAGGATCTAACTCAACAAAAAATGTGTTCCCAAGTGTTATTGATGTATCTCCTGGGTTACTATCCACATGTTTGTTGTCTTTTTTGTTTCAAAATGTGATAATTACTGGTATTTCCTTTTAAAAATTTCATAAAATAATTGAAACCAAAAAAATCTCTATTTTAAGGTTTTTAGAATGTTGAGGACTACTTTGTTAACTTCGACTGCGACAATAAACAACAGGAAATGTATAGTGCAACATGCATGCAGAAAAAAGTTGTGAAGAATAGTGAATGCACAGCAGGATGTGCAGACTGAAAAGTGCAGAGTAGAGAATATACAGCTGTGCACTGAAGTGTTTTAGAGAGGAAAATAAGAGGTTTGAGGCTCAAGATTGTAAAAAGTTAATTTTCTATTGATATGCTTCAGATTCATACATAATTATTCAATACATTTAGATACATTATTTCCCTAGTTCTGTTATTCTTCACAGAGCTGGGATATTTTGTACTATACAGAGATATGCTAGCAATGGTAAATCACGAATGACCGTAATTGTTGAAAACGTCCCGACGCATTTTGTCGCGGTTTGGCTTCTTAAGGGGTGCAATATTGTATACAAGTTTTTATGTTCTGTACATGCAAAACAATACATATTAGCCACCTGAGCGTTACACTGAGGTCTAGATTTCTGTACCAAAAGTGATCCACTGTTTTTCATGAAATTTTTTTTTAAATTGTAGACCTGTAACTTACAGAAATATGTCCGAACAGGGGTTCTAGTAGATAATATGAATATAAAAAATGTTTGAAACACACAATCATGTAAAAAAAAAATTACTTTTAATAAAATTAAAGGAAAAACACAAAAATCAGCTTAAACATGACTATGTAAACAAATCAAAAATACTGAAAATACTGAAAAAGTAATAACTCTGTATATTGTAAAGTACTATATTATTCTAAAACACCTCCCTAGTGTGGCAATTTTTAAAACTTTGATTGTGTATTTATTGGAGTTTGTTTTGAATTATTTTGTATTTGATTGGATACGGGAGTTTGTATCCAATCCAGTGCAAAATATGAATTAGAATTTCCAAGTTATTTACTTTTCTTTTTTTTTTCTTTTTTTGTATTGGATTGGATACGGGAGTTTGTATTCAATCCAATACAAAATGAGCGTTTGAATTTACCAGGTATGTACTTTGTATTAATTATATATCATTTTGTATTGGATTGGATACGCAAGTTTGTATCCAATCAAATACAAAATATAAATTTGAATTTCCAAGTTATTTACTTTTATTTTATTTTTTTTTATTTTTTATATTGGATTGGATAGGGAGTTTGTATTCAATCCAATACAAAATGACAGTTTGAATTTACCAGTTATATACTTTGTAATTATTTGAATTATTTTGTATTGGATTGGATACAGGCATTTGTATTGAATCCAATACAAAATAAATGAATGAGTTTCAATTTGAATTTCCCGCACACGCGCCGACGTCATCACGCACACAGAGAGGAGCTGTCCGTTTTTTTTTTTTTTCTCCGCCGGACAGCTTCTCGTTTCAGAGATCATCCGGCGCTGGAAGAAGAAGGACGTGGACGATCAGCGGGACCAGGTAAGATGCCGGCCGGCTTCTTACCGGTCCCGCTGGCACCCGACGAAGGCACCCGACGCTGGAGAGGGAGATCGACGGACGACGATCGACGGAGGACGACGCTGGAACACTAACACGACGCTGGATGAGCACAGGGGGACCAGGTAGATAAGGATGGGAAAAATCTCGGGGTTAACCATCTCTGCAATTTTTTTTTGCCCGAACAAAGGTCGGGCTTAATGGCAAGGAGGTTAAGAAGAACATTTTAGTAGAGTACACATACATAATAATATTGATAGTTATTGATATGGTAAGGATTGATGAACATAAAACTTGATTACAAGTTGAGGGTTCAATTCTGCTTCAGTCATGCAAATTTAGGAACAAATGCAAATACTGTATCTAGGTTCACATGTGTCATAATGTAGATATTTATCAATTGAGATTTATGCTTGATATGCATGGGTTTGTGCACACATATGTGCATGTACACACATATGTACATACATATATACATATGTGTACACAGAGAAATATACATTCATGTACATACGTACACATCCACACAAACATTCAAAACGGTAAACTATTTTGTTGTATCCAATATAAATGTTAGTATAGTTGTGGATAATAATATTTACATTGAAGGGGAACTGGTAATGGTTTTTATAGAATATTTGGAGAATCGCAGCTGAAGGTACTAATTATTAAAATATTCATTAGTACTAGGGATATAACCATATCAATACATAATTAACTTTTTACCAGTTTGAGTCTCAAACCTCTTTTTGTCCTCTCTAAAACACTTCAGTATTTATAACTCAAAAGAGGGTGGCTCTTACATACTATTTCTGGGAAAGAGAAGAATCATCTATCCTAGTAGTATACAGCTGAGCATGCAAAATAAGTTATTGTGGAAGAAGCAATTTGCAGTGCTACTGATAGATATATAAATAGAAAAAGGCAGACAAGGTTTTTTATTTTTTTTTATATTCAGTGATAGTTTCTCATAGAATATAGATTAGGACATAATCAAGACCTGTACAAATGATAGAGATCCAGCATTTGGCCAGCTAATTGGCACTAGACATAAACCACCTGATAAGTGAGCATACATTCCTAATTGCATATTAAACCGCAAGTACAATTGTGAATTTTGCATACGTGTAGCTGCATAACCCAATGCATTTCGCCCAGTATAGGCTTCCTCAGCAGTAGCTTGCACACTAGTGTATACATGTACTGGAGGCAATCTAGGTATTCATAAATAACAAATTAATATTTGTATTGGAGAAGAGCATAGTCCACATGACATTGTGCACAAACCATATTTTACTGTACAGAGTAATTGCAAGGTATGAGATTTTCCAAACATCACTTGAGTAATTCTGAATTATCTTCGTAGTATATATAGATGGATCTCGGGCATGCGCAGAAGGAGCAGCCAGGAGCCTCCCCGGATGCGTGGTATCCTGGGAATCTCTACTCTCCCACTCTGCGACAATCAAGACAGAAAGGGGAGGTGCTTCCCCTTTTTTTTTTTTTTTTTTTTTTTTTTTTTTTTAGAAAAGGGTGCTGCAGTTAAAAAAAAAAAAAAAATATTTTTACTTTATGTAAAAGGGTTGTCCTCTCTTTTATGTAGAGTAAAAACTTTGAGTTTATGTCTGCTTTGAGAAGCAGCATGAAAGTAATAGGAATCATATATCTACAGTATGCATAAAGCAAAAATAGGGAGATCCTTGGACTGCATTTTTTTTTTACTTTGTTTTGCAAAGGTTCAAAAAATATTTGCAGCAGTCTATAAGTTTTTAGGAGAATAAAGGCACATCTTTCAGCTGGGATCTTGAATCATTTTATATTTAGAAGTGATAAGTCATAAGGGGGATATGATCAAATATATGCATATTTCAGTGGAATTTATTTCATTGCAGGATCACAAAGGAAAAATAGTCACAAAACAAAAACAGAAAAAAAACATAAGCTCCACACAGAAATTGAGTTTTTAACTATGATACAGGATCCAAACAAACGGTAATTTTTCTTAAACAGTTAAACTTGTGTGGCTGACATGTCTTTTTTAATTTACAGAATGTGGCTATCAACTCATAGGGACTTGATTTAAAGAGCAGTAAGTCGCGAAAGTAAACACAAATAAATTTACTATATCTAACCATTAATCTGCAATCCTAGGTGCTTACTAAGGCCTTTAGGACGAGAAGGCTTTGTGGTATTTTTCAATGGCTTTTCATCTAGACAAAACTTGAGAACATTCTGCCCTTATTCTGTACTGAGTTACACTCTAATACAAGTACCAGAAAAAGTGCTCTTTATAGTACGATCCGCAAACTACAACAACTGCCTCTGGGTGCCAAAACCAGAACCTTAGCTTTAGAAGAAATATTTTTATAATGTTTAATTTGGCTATAATATCTAGAATATCTGTTTTTTTTGTTTCACTCTTACTTGTACAATTCCTGTAGAAATTTCTCAGATTTTATAGTCTTTATAGTCTTCTATAACAATATACATATGCAGAACAAAAAAGTAAAATTGCTTTTACCCACCCGGCCGTTTAACCCGACCTTGGTTCGGGGTAAAAACACTTGCAAAAAGTGTTAAACCCGAACTTTTTTCAGGCGGTTAAACAAGCGTTATATTGCAATCCGATTGTCATACATTGTATACATTTGTATTGAACTCAATACAAAAAAGCTGTATTGAGTCCAATACAAAGAAATCTTTATATAATATATATATAATTGTAATATATATATATATATATATATATATATATATATATGGTACTGTACATATACATTACAATATATACTATTTTTTATGTTTTATAAAAAATTTTTTTATAAAATTTTGGACATATTTTGGTGAGTTATGCGGTTATTCGTTGTAATTCAGTGAATTATAAGTAATTATTGAGTAATTCGGTGAATTATAGCCTACAATCTAAAATAAATTTCCATGCAAAAAATTTAACACTTTTTGCATGGAAGTTTGGAAAGAATTAGAACACCCGGCGTTCGCGTACGCGTCCATCGGCGATTACTGATGATGTCTGTGCGTGCGCCCGTTGATGGGAGTCGTAGCGGGAAATTCAAATATTTTGTATTGGATTCAATACAAAGTCCTTTATCCAATACAAAATATTACAAAATATATTTATGTTGTTTTATCTACAGTTATGTGACGTTGGACTCTGTTTTAAAATTTACCACACTAGGGAGGTGTTTTAGAAAAATATATTACTATACAGTATACCGAATTATTGCATTTTCAGTATTTTTATTTATTTATGTATTCTTGTTTAAGCTGATTTTTGTGTTTTTTATTTAATTTTATTAAAAGTAAATTTTTTTTTTTTTTTTTTTTTTTTACATGATTGTGTTTCAAACTTTTTTTATATTCATGATCTACTAGACCCTTGTTCGGACATATTTCTGTAAGTTACAGGTCTACAATTTAAAAAAAAAAATTTCATGAAAAACAGTGTACCGCTTTTGGTACAGAAATCTAGACATCAGTGAAATGCCCAGGTAGTTAAGTAGAAACATGAGATCTTATAGACAAAACAATTACTAACATTTAAAACATATATAACAACTATTGAGTGAATACATTCCCCTGGCTCTTACTGTAGTACATTTTGTAAGACACATAGGAAATGCCACTTCCTTTTTCAAGATCTTCTAAAGAGCCCACAAATAATATTCAAAGTGAAAATTAAACTAGATATGCCTATGTATACAAAATAAAATGTTTGAAATATTTAATGTCAAAAAATTCTATATTCAGCATAAAATTCTATATTCAGCAAAAACTGTATGATTTTCTTTTATGCTGATTATCAGGACTATCACGTTGAAGGCTCCAGAAGTAGTCTGCCATCATGTGTCTATCCCATCTGCCCTGATACCTTTCTTCCATCACCTTTATATCTTGATGGAACCCCTCCCCTTGTTCTTCACTGAAATCATCAAGGTTTTCTTGAAATTTTTGCAAATGGCTATGGAGATAGTGTACCTTTATGCTAATAACACCCACATTTTTAAAGTTTAAGAGCAAGTTTTGTACCAGTTCTTTATAATTTTGTGCTTTATGGTTACCCAAGAAGTTCTTGAAGTTCTTAGAGCTGAAATAAATTGCTTCATTAATCCCAACTTTATGTGTAGGGGAGGGAGAATGATTTTTTCTTTGTTAACCATTGGCTCATTAACCTCCTGGGCGTTTCACTGATGTCTGGATTTCTGTACCAAAAGCGGTATACTGTTTTTCATGAATTTTTTTTTTTAATTGGAAACTTGTAACTTACAGAAATATGTCCAAATAGGGGTCTAGTAGATATCCTGAATATAATAAAGTTTGAAACACACAGTCATGTAAAAAAAAAAAATTAACTTTTATAATAAAATAAATAAAAAACACAAAAATCAGCTTAAACAAGAATGCATTAATAAATAAAAAATACTGAAAATGCAATAATTCGGTATACTGTATAGTACTATATTTTTCTAAAACACCTCCCTACTGTTGTAAATTTTAAAACAGTTGAGTCCAACGTCACATACCTATAGACCAGGGGTTTGCAACCTGCGGCTCTTCAGCCTCCTTGTTGTGGCTCCCTTTGGGTGCAGCGGGGAGATCTCTGATGGGGGATCCCCTTCCTCCCAAGACACTGCGGTGGAGGGGGATTCCCTATCCGGTGTTCTAATGAAAAAAATCTACCAGTGAAATAAATCTACCACGGGGCGTGTACAAATATATTATATAAAGATTTCTTTGTATTGGACTCAATACAGCTTTTTTGTATTGAATCCAATACAAAGTGATTTGAATTTCCCGCCCTGCCTCCCCCCCGCACCGACGCATGTAGCGACGTCTCCGGGAAATCCTGAAGATAGTCACTGCACACGCTGGGAGAAGACAGAAGAGAGAAGACGTCTCCGGAGGAGCTGCAGGGACAAGGTAAGTGTTTTTTTTTCAGTTGTATTCCAATTGTCATACAGTGCTGTATGACAATCAGATTGCACTGTAACGCGTGTTTCTATTTTTTTTAGCTACCCCGAACCTGGTTCGGGGTAAACGCTTTTAGCAAGTTTTCTTACCCCGAACCAGGTTCAGGGTAACCGCCCAGGTGGTTAATGATGTTCTCTGCACCTTTTTTCATGTTTTCCCTTGGAGGCAGGTGATCCTGCTTTGCTCTACTATCCCACAAGCAGATGAAACTTGGGTACTTTGTGAATCCACTTTGCTGTCCAAGTAGGAAGTTCACGATTTTTAAAACAACACATATGAACCATTGGTGTTCATGATACCTAAGCTATTGTTGCCATTATGCAGTAAAACAGATTTTAAACTTCGAGTTAAACTGTCTATGAAAAGCCGCCAGTCTTCTGCTTGATATTCTGGTACTCCCATATGGGCTGGTAGTCCAGGGATGTTACAACAGTACATGAAGTCTCTATCTTCACTGAAATGTGGTAGGAGTGTCACCTCTCTTGTCCTATAAACTGTTCTTTTAACTGCTTGTCTAAGACAGTTATTTTCTTTTAGCATGGATGCTAGCATTTCAGATGCTTGTTTTGACAGACTTAGGTCATGTATTAAATCATTGAGCTCTTCTTGGGAGAACTGCTGGTTTGATGAAACACTTCCTTCATATTCACTTCCACTGCTAACTCCTGGATTACACTCCAAACCCTGTATACGTCGGATACAGGAATATTAGGGAGTGTACTGAACACTGGAATGGGAACATCAGCACCATGCGGCACAGGTCGTCTTGCTGATTCCTAATCAGGGTACTCCCACTTGTTTTTCTTGTAACTATTGAACCCTTTTACATTCACAGGACAAAAATAACAATCATTTATGATTTTTGGGCTCTCGCCATACTATAGGTACACCAAATTTCAAACTTTTTAGTTTTCCATTTTTCCTCTGACATAGACACTCTGCACAAGTTTTGCATACCATATGGGGGCCCAATACTTATTTTGGTCCCCTAGTTTAATACCAAAATACGCAAGATATGCTTGTTTTACAAATTCTGTATTGTTTCTTTTCTGTTTTTGCTGAGAATATTCACCACAAATGTGTAGGAAAATACATTAGGGTCATTTAAACAATTTCTCCTTGAAGAACTCATATTTCTGTAAAAAAAGAAAATGTATTAATAAAAAGAAGGCAAATAAAAGTTTCATGAAAATAATTCTACCTTTTAATATATAAAATGCCAAATAAATAAAGATGCCAAATAAAATAAAGATTGATAATAATCTGCTGTGTGATCATTTGTTGTTGGTAAAATCGTCTATTCTGATTCCTGTATCACAAGAACCAGAGCCAATTCAATAAAACTGATGTCATTTCTGGATTTAGCAGACCTGAAATATACCTAATATATTGAAAAAATCGTTGGAAAGTGAAAAAAAAAGATTTTTGTGTTATTAGTGGCAGGAAACTTGAAATGATTACTTTTCCTAAATAAAAATTACTTGGATATGCTCTCCAGCTATTATTTTAATGTGGATTTATCGCAGATGACATCATAGCGCAGAAGTGTTGGTATTGTAGCTGCGTGTCCTGCACCTGGCGTTCCGCGTGGCAGAGCTGATCTAAGCTTAGGTAGTCCAAGTGATCATGTTTTTAGAATAAGGAAGTATAATTTCCTATGCATCTTACACAAGCTGTCTTACATGTGTATTGGCAGGTATTTTGTACCTGTAGAAAGCCACTGGCCAAGTAATCCCAGGCGCAGTGCTCCACATGTAGGATGTGAAGACTGCAGCTGCCATTTTGCTTGTAAGCCTTTGCTCCAGCCAGACCTTTGACAGAGGCAGTAGGAGGTATGTCTGGCTGCAGAGGATACTTGTAGAAAATTTCATCTTTGTATGTGCATCTTCAAATCCCCAATAATCTTGGGAGATATAATACCCAAATTTTAGCTAGCTCTGTGGTCTGCAAGTTTGAGTTTTTAAGTCTCTATCACAACTGTGCATCTTTGATACTGTGTCTGCTTGTTGAGTACTTTTATTCTATCTGCTTTACCTAGTTTACCTGCTTCTAAAATTAAGGATTTTTTTTATAGCCCTTGCACTCTAAACTACCTGACTTTTGATGTATTTTTGTCACTTTGTCACTCTGCTGCATTTTATAGATTTTGCCCCCTCCACCCACAGCAATGATCACTAGACAACATATAACATGGACAATATTTGATCCTTTGAAGGGGTTGTGTCCTGATTATAGATGAATGAGGATCTAACCTTTGGACCCTCCATGCTCTGCTGCCTTTTTAAAACCTATCTTTGATCTCCGTCATTCTTTATTTTCCATCACTCTTCCTTTACTGTTTATTCTTTGTTGTGTATCTCTCCTATGCTGTATACTTTTGTCTCTAATCATCTGAGTTTCCCCTTACGCTTGAGCTAATGCACAACTACAGTAGTTGTATCCCATGAGTGCGGTAGTTTAGCCTAAGTTGACAGGGAACTCTGATTCTCTTTACAGTTGTGTTGTCTTCCTTCTATGCATTCGTCCTTTTCTTACTCCTTCTTTCACCTTTTTTTATTACCTTTCTCTGTTTCTCTTTCCTGTCCTATTGTGTTTCTGTTATATGGAGGGCTGCAGTTAGTTGTTTACATTGAGTAACTCACATACAAAATGCACAAGTTCCTTCAGGATTTCTGACAGAGCTGTACAAACAGAGGATGCCGGTTGGCTCCCCTACTTAGTCATAGGTCCCACCTATGAACTCATGTAAATATCCCTGATATGATGATCCAGAAATGATATTTCCTTATTGCTATCCCCAAAGGGATGATCACTTTCTCCTTCAATCCTGAACCATAACCCTTTCTTCCAGATGTTTTTTTCTCTGAATCTGTCAGGTTTCATTTAGTTAATGCTGCCTACACATTCTTGACTGTCTGTCCTTCAATCAGTACCATTGTGGTTTAGAAATAGGTTATGTAAATGATATTACATAAATGAAGATCACACTTGTTCCTTTAAAAGCACCTGCTGTTTTCCTTTTTCTGGTCCGTGGAATAGCTCTTGTCATTTTCCTTAAGGGTAACTTTCCCTTCACCATTCTATGTTTTCTTCTTCCTGTCCCTCTTTTTCCCAAACTTTCCATCCTATATTTCTTCTTCTTTATTTTTTGTCATCTACCCTGTGGATCTGACTGTTTTTCTATTCATTTCCTCCCCCTACATGCTGTTCCCTAGAACTAAACCTTGTCCAAACCATTTTATTATATAAACATACAGAACCCATTATACAAAAAAAAAAAAAAAAACCACATGTACAAACAATACTTTCACAAAAAAATACCAATACCCACTTCTCACACAATTACAAATACCCTCTTCTTTCCCTCCTCTTCCCCCATCTCCCCCCCCCCCCCTTATATGTATATATAGTGAAAATATTAGTGTCAAACAAAATGTGACAAATAAGGGAAAAATAATAAACCTTCCATATCTTTTTATAAAAAATTAGTTCATTTTTTTCCAAATCCTGTGAAAATATAAATAATTCTCAGTGCTTAAGGCAGATTGCTATCTATCAATATCAGCAATCAAGTAGTGCCAAAAAAAAGGGGAGGGGGGAGGGAAAACAATATTTTTTTTTTTTCCTTCTAAAAGTGTGATATCTGTATTCTAGCTGCATTAAGGGGGAAGGGCACCAATGAGCACCTATATTTACCCCTGGGCAGTTCGGTACAATGAAAAAGTACTTTCCAAGAATTAAACGCCATCCAGTTAGTATTTCAATCATTTGAAGCACTTTTTTTCAATAACCTTCAATCATGTGGCATTGCCACCATATATGTGACATCATACCACACCTTCTCCAACATAGGGGGGATTCCTGTAGGGACATGTGGTATATGTATACGGGGACATAATACCATCTAGAAAGAATTTTGAAATTACTCTCCTGTATCTTAGCACATATTGATGTCTTATGGGCTAGACTCAAGATGGTCTTTTTCTGAGGCTCAGACAGTGTACTATTTAACTCATTTTCCTATTTTGCCAAATAATCAGGAAACCCCGGATTTTAAGCTTTATTAATATCTTATAGAGCACCGATACAGTTTGAAGAGGCTTATCATCACCACCTAACATTACCTCCAAAGGGGTAAGATCTGACCTAAAATGTAAAGGATGGGTTAAAGATCTCACAAAATGGCACAGTTGTATGTATTGTCAATGATGAATTGGTCAATAGATTTCTGAATATACAAGTTGTGCCAGTGGACGAACTGATTCCCCCATCATTACTTGATGTAGTAACAATGATGTACTTGATACTATTTGATGTAGTAGAATCAGAAACTTGCCCTAAATCTAAAAAAGAATTAGTAAACCTGGAATAAAATATGGTATTGGGAGCAGGGGGGAATTATACAACCAACCCTATTGTCTATGTAACATATCCCACCCATTCAATGTAGTAAGAGTAAGGGGGGCAAGCATCTGGACCTAAGGCTGTAAATTTTTTGGGGAGCCAAATACCCTTATTCAAATTGGCAAAACATAGATCTGATTCTAAAGTAACCCAACCCTTGGAAGGGCCATCACCTCCAATTAAAGATCCTATTCACAATCGTTGCCCTATTGTACTGTTTAAAGTCTGGCAATCCCAAACTTCCATCAGTTTTAAGACGATAAAGTGTTCTAAGAGAAATTCTAGCCTTTGCAGGGTACCAGATAAATGAGGCAGCGATATTATTAAGACATTTACAGAACACCGGGGGAATCTGTATTAGGAGCATTTGGAAAATGAACTATACCCTAGGCAGAACATTCATTTTCAATACATTAACTCTCCCAATCCAGGAGAGTCTTAATTGTTTCCAACGATGAATGTCCTTTGTAATCATATTCAACAGGAGAATATAATTCACCAAATTTAAATCCGTCAACGAAGCTAACTCCGTGCCCAAATATGTTAATGACTTATGGCACCAGGTAATCGGAAAACTAGTTTTTAATTTATGCTCCCACTGCTTTGAGATATTCACATTTAGGATTTCAGATTTAGTTAAATTAATCTTAGTTAAATGACCAAACTCTGAGAACTCCTCCAGTAAATTTGGAAGAGAAATATTTGAATGTTGAACCACTAACAAAATATCATCGGCATAAGCCGCTAATTTATGTTCTGTTTGTCCAATTTTAACACCATGTATATTAGCATTTAAGCGCACTATATTTAAAAAAGGTTTCAATGATATAGCGAAAAGCAAAGGCGTCTTAGGACCTATACCTAAATGCCTCAAAGTCATGGATAAATACAGCCAGTCCACCCGATCAAATGCTTTCTCAGAATCAGTAGATGGAAGAAGGGTGGGTTGGCTGTATTTACGAAAATAATGAATCAAGGAAAGAATTTGTAAAGAATTATCCCTAGCCTCCCTTCCTGGAATAAACCCTGATTGATCTGGGTGAATCCACTGGGGTATAATATCTTGTAACCTTTTAGACAGTACCATTTCATATAGTTATACATTCACATTAAGTAGGGAGATAGGGCGAAAACTAGAACAAACAGTAGGGTCCTTACCTGGTTTAGGCAATACCGAAAGGTGAGCTATTATGGTATCCCTCACACATAGAATCACCCTCCGCTAGATCATTGACATATTTACATAAGTGAGGTAAAAGAATCTCCTGATATTGCCTATAATATTTCAGGGAGAAACCATCTGGTTGCGGAGTCTTACTAGTAGGAGAAGATTTAATGGCAACACTTAATTCATTCTCAGTGATATCTTGCTCTAATTCAAGGAGTTTTTCTGAGGTCAAACTAGGTAATTTCGCTCTTTTTAAATATAGTTTAATCTTTTCCCTCCTATTAGTCAATTATTCCATTAACTCCCCTGCCCGCAGCTGATATAATTCCTGATAAAATTCTTTAAAAAAGAAAGCCATTTTCTGCAGATGATGAACTAATGTTCCAGACTTATTTTTAACCTTAGATATATAAAAAGCTGCTTTCTCCTTAAGCGCATTCGCTAGATATTTACCTGGTTTATTCCCACATTCATAAAGTCTTTTAGTAACCCTAAAAATAGCATATTTAGATTTATCCTCCAATAGTTGTTTTAATTGAGACCGCAATTTTGTCAATTACATGGCCTGTGCTTCCCATTGTGAGTGTTTATGTGCAGATTTTAACTGCAAAATCTGAGCCAATAATTCATTAATTCTATTATTATCCTTTTTTTTCCTTTGCGTCTCATGTGCCATCAACTTACCTCTAATATTAGCTTTGTGGGCTTCCCATATTTACACTAAGGCTGTATGGTCTAGAGTGTTTTCTTTAAAAAAATTTGCAGTTCTTTAACAATATCTGTGTCAACATCTATCCCCCTAAAAGGGAATCATTCAAATGCCATCTATCCTAAGTAGATCCTAAAAACATATTAACCTTCACTGCATCATGATCTGATATAGTAGAGGGGACAATATCTGCACAACTAATTCTATCTAAATGAAAATGATCAACTAGGATCATATCAATTTGAGTTGTGTACTGGAGAATAAAAAGTAAAATCTTTGGCATTCGGATGTATAACTCTCCATACCTCCTTCAATTGCATAACATGTAACAGTTTCTTAAGGCTGCGTACTTGTCTAAATGGAAGCGCAGTTTTGCCAGAGGAAGTATCCAAAAGAAACTGTATTTGATGTTTATTTGGACAGTAAATATTACCCAGAGAACAAGTTTGTTCGAACAATTTCCTTTTAAGGAATAAAAACCCTCCATTGGAATTTGTGACTGAATCAATTATCTCAAATTGAATACCCCTATGAAAACCAATGGCCACACCCCTTGATCTATCAAAATTGTGAAAAGCCATAAAACCATTGTGGGAATTGTCTAGTGAACAATCTCACATTTGAATCTAAGGGGAGGGGCGTTTACAAAAAAATGAATGTCCTCCTGTAATGAGTGCAATTCAAGTAAAACCCTAATGTCTTTTAGTTACTAAATGAAGTCCCTTTAAATTATAAAGCTACGTACCCATGTCCAATGGTTCCCACCCAATAATCGGCTCAGGGCTGATATCGGTCGAGAATCTGGCGTGTGTACAGCACCCGTCATCTGAACAACCGTCCTGGCGGATCCACGGACAATGGACAACGAACTAGTGGAGGAGAGCGGGAGAGCGCGCAGCACGGTGCCACTCCGTCATTCTCCCCCTACCCTCTACATAGAGCAGAACGGTGCTGTATGTACAACACTCGTTCATGCATCGTGCAGTCCTTTTAATAATAATTGCATGTGTGTATGCAGCTTAAGGGATCAGGGTCTTATAATTACCAGACATCTGATAAAATTTAAAGATAAACCATACAACCTCTTCTGAGCATTTTGCAATAGCACTACAGTATTTCTCTCAATAGACATATACAAACGTAAACTACATTTTCCACAACACAAATTTACATAAATAAAAAAAAAAAAAAACATCCATGTAATATGCATGGCACTCCAAGAACAGGAAATCCTGCTGAAGTGAGTAAAGACCCCTAAAGGCCCTCCGCTGTTGAGCTAGGGAAATCATGACTGAGAATATTGCCATTATAAAGACCTGATTTCAATTAGTAAATCTAATACAAAT
The DNA here is from genome assembly GCF_032062135.1 of Pyxicephalus adspersus. NCBI lineage: Eukaryota > Metazoa > Chordata > Amphibia > Anura > Pyxicephalidae > Pyxicephalus > Pyxicephalus adspersus. Next base: position 65,047,067 of record NC_092860.1, read on the forward strand.
TAAAGTGACACAGCCACATGCCATCCCTCTCCCTCCCAATAAGAATTAACACAATACAATAGATATTTTTTAAACATCCCACAACCCATCACGATGTAATATACATAATGGTATCAAGCTTATGAATATTAAAGGTAATCAGTTCCCATTTAAATGCGCTATTGTACCCCCCGTGACAATTCCCAGGGCCTTTTATGTTGAATCTTCTGCCAGGATGTTTGATAGGAATATGGCGATCCCATATCTTCTTCTTCCCTCCATCCAGTAAGTGGGGCTTTAGGGATGAATAAGTCCTTACAAAAAGGCTCTAAATCTTCTGCGAACTGCAATATAGAAGATCTACCATCCTTTTTAGCCATTAAACATGCAGGAAAGCCCCAGTGGCACTGTAAACCAGCCTCTCTTAATATTGCCAATAAAGGACACAGTATTCTGCGCCTATCCAGGGTAACTTTAGCAAGGTCTGGAAAGATAGATATTACTGTCCCTTCAAAATTTACTGTAGAGGAGACCTTAAGCTTCTCTTGAATAATAGCCTTATCGGAGAAAAAGTGCAGGTGACAGATAACATCTCGATGTGAATTAGGTGGGGCAGCCTTCGCTTTAGAGACCCTCTATCAAACCTCAGTGGAGTAGTAGAAGGAACACCCAGGATCTGATTACAGATGCTTATTATTGTAGATTCTAATTGCTCAGGACCCTATAGTTTCAGAAGGGACCCTGAGGTTTTTCCTCCTATTTCTATTTTCAACGTCCTCCATTTGGTAAAATAATTTACGATGTATCTTTGCATACATTTAATTTGCATCCAGCAAGGCTTTTTATGGCTTTTTCATGTACATTCGGCCTATTCTCAACTCTGCTAAGGGTGTCTGATAAATCTGTACATAATGAAGTAACTTCCATTTTAAAATACTCTTTCAAGTCTCCAAACATTGAAGATACATTACTTTTAGTAGGAAGAGTCTGAACATAATCAGTTAGGGAACCATGATACTCCAATTCCATCTCTGTAGATCTCATGTGTGATCAGCATATCTGGCTGTATCTCCCTATTGCCTTGCACTGCCTTTCGCCGCAGGCTCTGAGATAATACAGGAGACAAGCATGCAGCACTACCCCCCATCAGGGATTCCCCTTCAGCTGCCAGAAGAATTTATTATATCTCACTGCGGACGTCTTCACAGAAGTCTTTGCGGGACCGATCTTTCCCTGCTTCTGAACCATCCCTTGCTAGTCTCTGGGGTAAGTTTTGAAAAGGCTGCAATACTAGCAGAGAGGGTGCATGGAACTGCTTCTAAACGCCGTCATCCGGTGCCATCATCAGGCCACACCCCCCTCCCCTGACGTGTTCACAGATGATTGATCACGAATCAATAATGTAATCTCATTGCGTTTTATCCTCATTATGCCTGGGCTGTTCAGACTTGTATTTCAGAGTTGTTTGCTCAATCATCAGTTACTTTTTTATGTAAAATATTAACGCCTTATTTATTAAACTCTGGGGAATCCAGTCATGTTCATTTGATGTTTTCAATAGTATCCATTGCACATTTAAATATCACAATCAGCATCACCAAAAACAGTGTTTCATTAGGAATTGTAAATCAAAACAGCTGTCCTAAGGACTAGTTTCATTATCTAATGTAAATTAAGCAGCAATCATGGGATACAAGGGTGACAACAGCACAGTGTTGTGTGGAGTGTTGAAAAACATAAAAGGTACATTTTTTTTGGGGGGGGGGGGGGGGGGGATCCATAACAAGACAATAGGTAATGGCTTGCAAAATATCTTAATTAAACAGGGGAGTGAACAACAGTCCCTGAAAGACATGTCTGAAGATGGCAGGCACAGTATGAATAGGAATGCCAATCGGAAGATGTCCTATGGGATTATATAGCGTGGGGTAACAAAAAAAAGCATATTGGTAATGTTAAGTTTTGGGGAATAGGATATAAAAAAGCAGTAACTAAAGTAAAACAGGAGTAAAACAGTTATATATGATCAATATCCTTTGGATGAAGACCATAAACACATAAGGAGTGAAAAAGTATGAAATGCCAGTTCTTTAGATAAGCAGCCTATCTATATGTAATATAGTGCAGGCGGTTTACAGTCCATGAAGGTGATCAAAACTTGTGTGTCCTGTCTCCCTCGTGCTGATGGGATATACAAGAACACATACCAAGACTAAAATAAATGAAACTATTGTGATAGATTGCCGTGACCACTACAGCTATGCTCAAGGCCAGGTCTACATGTGCCCCATCTGGGTCCAGGATCCTGCTGGAGCAGTGGCCTGAGGGAAAGATGGCAAATGCAGTATTTTTGTAGTACATATGGAACACTGATCCCAATATGTTGTATCTGGGGACTATGTCTCGTACAGATAGGGAGTTAGCAGGACTCCAACAATGAAATACTCATCTGTAATCTGTACTACAGGTAGTCCCCAAGTTAAGGACATCCATGATACGGATGACTCCTAGATATGAACGGGGCTTCCCTACTTGTTCGTGTGCAGGACAGAGGCTTGATGGGGAGGAGGGGGCAGTTCACACGACTTGGAGTAGAAGTCTTTTGGTGTTCTGCAACCTCTTGTTACTCTTTAATGACCAGTTTGCTCCAGAAGTTAATAAATGTCTAGGCTCCATAAAGTTTTTTTTTTCGCTTTGTTTTCTTTGCTTCGCGATTAATCACAGTGAGAATTTTATACAGTAACTGACACCACATTGCCTAATATTATGTTTAGACAAACATCTGTCCTAATTGAATTTAATAAAATAATGTACCTGTTCCAACTTACATACAAATTCAACTTAAGAACAAACCTATAGTCCTTATTTCGTACGTAACCCGTGGACTATCTGTATATTTTTGAATATAGTATTTTACCTGTCATTAGTTATTATCTAGTAATCACTGTAACTGAATGTGAATGTAAATACAAATCTTTAAACACAATTTCAATCAAGATTATATATAGCAGCTCATATCAGCATCAGATGTGTGTTGTTATGCATTTGATCCAATATAACCATTTTTTTTTACTTCTTTTTACAGTAAAAAAAGCTAAATTTGATGGCCCCCAAGGTAAGAAATACGTGTTGTATTTATTGCAAGCATGCATTCTTTTTATAGAGCATATTTTGCTTTTAAATGTGAATTTTTATTACATTTTTTAAGAAATAAGATACAAACAACCTACATAAAAGACAGTTCAAGCCATTGTACAAACACCAAAGTTACATGGATTCTTGTACAAGAGATAAAAAACTTGGTACGGACGGATCAACATCTCAAGTAAAATTACTAAAGGATGCTAATAATTTTAATTCCAAGGAGATGTCATTTACAGACTCCCTGTATCAATAGACAAGCTGTGTTGCATGATTGTCCCGCATTCTAGAGAAGTTAACAGAGAGAAAGTTAGAGTAAGATAAATAGGGGGAGAATGAGAGAAGAGATTAATTGCCTGAGGCCTAAGATGTTAATGAGTTCCTTTGTGTGTTATCTATAGAAGTTCAGGGTGGTTGGGATTGAAACTGGTCCCAAGAAGACCATTTATATATGTCTTCTTGGGACCAGTTTCAATCCCAACCACTTTTTTTTTTAAGGGAGACCCAGCGGGTGTGTTAAGGGACCCCTTCAGATTAGTGTTGACAGCATCCAAGATAGGAGTCCATCCACTATCCCCCAAAATAGCACAATCATTGGGAAGCTCCAGAGGATGTGGAACAGTGAGCCAACCACTTACCACATCGCCTGCATAAATTGCTGACCTTGGAGTAGATGGCATGTAACCTTTCCGGAGTAAAATATGACTGCATCATAATTTTTACATATATTTTCACGGTGCACTGTAAACCTCAAACTCTTGGGTACATGGTCCTAAATTTTATGCAATATCTCTTGTGTTACTGGTCTACTCGGTATCTCTTCCCATTTATGCATGTAAGAGGGAGATATTGTAGAATCCTAATGTCCTCCTGTCAGAATTCGATATATATCACAGATCAGGCCCTTTTTCTGGTTTCCTGGTCCTCCTATGCAAGCCCCTTCAAAGGGGTTAGTGCAGCAAAGCTCAAGTCAGGGGTGATTGACTGAGCAAAATTATGTATTTGGAGGTAGCTGTAATGGGAAATTGCAGGTAATTCCAAATTATCCTGCAAAGCTTCGAAGGGGAGCATTTTACATGTCCAATGATGTTTAACTTGTCTGAAATAAAATACTCTTGGCGAGCCATCCTGGTGGTATTGCTACACAAAATTTGGGGTGTATAAAAAAGTGGAGTGTTTACTTGTTTACTTGAAAAACTTAGTTTTACATTTTTGCCAGATGTGTTTTGTAAATTTCATAGGGGCCAACGTTTTTTTTGATAGCGATACTGTAGAGCTCCAAAACAAATTAAGATGAGTCGGAGAGACCCAAAATTGTTCCAGCTCCGTCCATCTGTTAAGGGGAGCCAGTTTAGCCCATGAGGCTAATTGACGAAGTTGGGCTGTATAGTAGTATTTTATGAAGTCAGAGACACCAAGTCCCCCTTGTACCCTAAGGGAGCATAAGACTTGTGTGTTGCCAATCTGTGCAATACGTCCACTTAGAGGTGTTTATGCGCCAACAGGGTATTTGGTACAGGCAGGTATTCAAATGGGCAACCCTGCCAAATACTATTTTTAATAGATAATACATAATAATGTATTATTTGTGACATTGCATAAGGAAATTTAAAAAAGGTGATAACCGCGTAGCCAGTATTCTAGTGACAATTTCAATCTGAATTCAGGAGGGTAATGTAGTAGCATGATTTGCTGAGCCATCTAGAAAATTGTTAAACGAGGACTTTAGATGCGGAACCAAAATGGGGCTATTGGATTTGTAATATAGGTAAGTTAGGCCATCAGGTTCAGGAGCCTTATTGTAGGGAAGCATTTATTGGCCGCAGCAATTTCAGTGGGTGTTATGGGTCAACTTAGGGATTCTACAGCTATATCCGTAAGGATAGGAAGGGAACATTGAGTCAAATATGCATCTATCCACGGGTGTAGTTGGAGTCCTACATTCTGCTGTGCGTTATGAACTGTGCTATATAGATCCTTGTAGTATTCTCTAAAAATCTGAGCTATATGTTTGGGATCATGCCTTAGGACGCCTTGCCTATCCTTCAACACCCCAGGGCTTCTCTACCTTTTCAATATCTGTTTCCTTTAGCTGGTTACAAAATCACAAGGTTATCACTTTGCATAGGGTCGGTATAGAAGGACATTCTGTATGTTTGTTTTCTCCAGCTTCCTCAATGTCTGTGTCAACTAAGCTCTCGTGACTACTTTGTCCTTTTTAAGCTGGGATGCCTCTTTTATGCAGTGCCCCAAGGTTACAGACTTATGAGCTTCCTATAGAGTGGTGGACTAAGAAACTGAGTTCAAATTTTTCTGAAAATTGTACTCCAATTCAGTTTGCAGCGCCATTTTTGTGGGAGGATACTTAAGTAGATACTTGTTAAGTTTCCAGTGGCATTTCCGTAATAGGACAGGGAAACCTGGCTCCTGACCTAATCAGTATAGCCACCCCCAATGATTTCTTATTGTCATTAGGCGTCACGTAGACTAATGGGTAATACCATTTGGCAAAGATGTAGGAACTAGACTGTGCCAAGTGAGATTCCTGTAGAAATGCAATGTCAGCTTGGAGACGCCTTTCCTCCTGTGGGGTCAGCCAGCATGTTGAGGGGGAATTCAACCCCTTAACATTCAGTTAAATACACTTAAGCAAAAGGTGTCATAATAAAGCAAACAATAGTGGGAGGGAGTATCCACGGTGGCTTCCGAAGGGTCACCAAATCCCCAAGCCTGAACACAAGGGATACCGCGGAGACCCCAGAGGGATTCATGTAGGTCCACCCAGCCATCAAGTTTACCCTGGCCTGCAACCCGGTATTAAACAACTTATACTGTTAATGGATGCCTTCCTTTGTAGCTACCGCTCATAGGAGCAAAGGTTAAGCAAGCACCAAGTGTGAGCTCGTCCGGAGTGCAGGTTGGTGCCAGAGCTCATGCGACCAAGCCACTCGCATATTTTGGCTTTGAAAAATGAAGGTACAATGAGTGTGCCATAATTTACCAAAATGTGTTTATAAAATATTCCCTTATCAATTCGATCTAGATTCAGCAGTTTTTGTTAGAAAAGACAGCATGTATTATTAATAATTGGCCAATAGGTGGCAAAATGAGCCTTAGTGTTAAGAATACATTGAAATGAGCAGTGCATTAGGGATTTGAATGGCTATTAAAATACCAACAGCCCTAAATGTATCATATTTTACCGGTTATTGAACTAGATGTGCCATATTTCATAAATTGTAGCTAGTAAATGGGGCACGCCAATGATAACACTAGTGTTTGATGATGAAGGCTACAGATTTTTTGGCACCCCTATATCCTAGCCAAGGTAGCGCCATTGAGAAAGACCTCTAGACCGTGTATCAGCTTAAGTAAAACTAAAGTGCAAAAAAAAATCTAATATGGACACGATTGCATAACCAAAATGAATATTCACCCAGCAGTTTCATCTTCTTGAATAAATCATCCCTAAAATGTCAATTCATGACCACTTATCATTGCTCTTTAATAGGCAAACTCTAGAATATATTGCCATTTTCTGTCAGTGTTAATAAAAAATACATACTGCATACTAAAACTAGATGTGCTTATCTACATTCCAAGCCTTTTTAATTGTAAACTTTTTCTGTCCCAAGATTTGTGTCTTCTCCAAGATTTGTGCCACCCTACAAAGTGAACCTTTTCTAAGAAACAAATTATCAACAATAATGCATTCCTACATTTGAAGATACCCTTACACAGCAAATCTACACCCTGGTACACCAGGGCTTTCCTGTGGGCAACAAATAGCTAATGAGTGGAACTTTAAGTAAGAGCCTCCAAAGGTCCTAGAGTGGAATAGATACTTGGTATAAGTTTCCCAATCCTTCAGCAGAACTGGCAGGCTTCCCAGACCCTCCTTTCTTGGTCTTTTTTTACATAAGGAAACCCCTAAAATACCTTTCATGTCTTACATAGTTACAAAGTAGGTTAGGTTGAAAAAAGACATAAGTCCATCAAGTTCAACCACTAGGGAAATATACATATCACAGATATAAAACCCGTATAAGACATAGTTGGTTCAAAGGAAGGCAAAAAATTTCCTTCCGGATTCCATGAGGCAATTAGAGATTCCCTGGATCAACAGTCACTGTTATTTTTACTTTAAAGCCTTAATTCCCAGTTATATTCTGCATCCAGCTTCTTCCTAAAGCAATCTATAGTAGTTGCTGAAACTACTTCATGAGGGAGCCGATTCCACATTTTCACAGACCTTACAGTGAAGAATCCCTTCCTTATCCGGAGCTTAAACTTCTTTTTCCTGCAGACACAAAGAGTGCCTTCTTGTTCTTTGTAATGATCTCAAAGTGAATAATAGGGAAGAGAGTTCTCTATATGGACCGTTTATATATTTTCACAGGGTGATCATATCCCCCCTTAAACATCTCTTCTCAAAGGAGAATAGATTCAGTTCAGCTAATCTCTTCTCATAGCTGAGCTTCTCCATTCTTTGGGCCTGATTTATTAAAGCTCTCCAAGGCTGGAGAGAATACACTTTCACCAGTGAAGTTGAAGGTGATCAAGCAAACCTGGAATAGATTTCTTCAATGTCATTTGCTATTTGCTGGCAGATGCATTGAATCCTGGACCAGATCCATCCCAGATTTGTTGAATCACCCAGCTTCACTGGTGAAAGTGTATTCTCTCCAGCCTTGGAGAGCTTTAATAAATCGGGGCCCTTGTATTAGTTTAGTTGCTCTTCTCTGCACTCTCTCCAATTCAAAAATGACCTTTTTGTAAACTGGTGCCCAAAACTGGACTGCATATTCCAGATGTGGCCTGACCAATGGTTTGTAAAGGGGCAGGATTGTGTCCCCATCTCTGCAGTCTATTCCTCTTTTAATACAAGAAAATACTTTGCTAGCTTTAGATATTGCAGCTTGGCACTGCATGCTGTTATTAAGTCTATGATCTACCACAACTCCCCTTTTTCCATTTCTGACTCCCCCAAATGTATTCCCCCTAGACGGTATGAAGCATGCATGTTGTTGGCGCCCAAGTGCATAAATTTATGTTTATCTATATTAAATGTCATTTTCCACTTGGCTGCCCAATCAAACCGTACATCCAGGTCTGCTTATAGATTTTAGACATCCTGTATGGACATAATTCCATTACATAGTTTGGTGTCATCTGCAAACACAGAAATGGTACTTTTAATCCCAAACTCTATATCCTTTATAAAGATGTTAAACAGTAAAGGTCCCAACACTTGAACCCTGGGGTCCACCACTAATAACATAGACTATTCAGAGTATGAATCATTAATTACAACTTTCTGGATGTGATCTTTAGGCCAGTTCTCTAACCATTTACAGATTGACTTTTCTAAACCTATCGACCCTAACTTGCATATTAACCGTCTGTGGGGTACAGTGTCAAATGGTTTAGCAAAGTCCAAGTACACTATATCAACTGCTATTCAACTGTCTACCTGTTTACTTACTTCCTCATAAAAAGAGAGTACATTTGTTTGACAACTTCTGTCTTTCTTGAAGCCATGCTGACTATCACTTATATTAATATTTTCTAGCAGAAACTCCTCTATGTGGTTCTTTATCAAACTCTCTAAGACCTTTTCAACTATGGATGTTAAACTAACGGGTCTGTAGTTACCTGGTAATGATTTTGTTCCCTTTTTTAAGATAGGAACCACATTGGCCTTACGCCAATCCATCGGTACCTTGCAAGAATCCCCTGCTACAATTACTATATCCACAACTCACAGTATATTAGCATCTCTTACAGATAGCCAACAAGTTCAGTGGTTAGCACTCTGGCCTTTGCAGCGCTAGGTCCCAGGTTCAAATCTCAGCCTGGACACTATCTGCATGGAGTTTGCAGATTCTCCCCGTGTCTGCGTAGGTTTCCTCCAGGTACTCTGGTTTTCCTCCCACATCCCAAAAAAAATGCAGTGAGGTTAATTAGCTTCCCCCCATAATTGACCTTAGACTACAATAATGACATATGACCATGGTAGGGACTTTAGATTGTGAGGGACAGCTAGTGACATGACTATGGACTTTGTACAGCGCTGCGTAATATGATGGCGCTATATAAATACTGTGTAATAATATTAAATTGGCAAACCCTGGAGGAACCCTAGTTGAAAATTACTAGCCCAGACTCTCACTGGCATGTTTCACTGCACAAAGCCCGGACTAAAGCAATTATCTGATGACACCTAAACCAGCCAGGTGGGAAATTTCTAGGCAATTCACCCAGTAAATACTTCCAAATTATTACAACTGGCTTTTAAAAAACTGTCATTTTTAGTTTGGAATATTTATCAGTATAGAATTATACGTAAAAACTCTTACTTTTTTTTGTTAATGCTAATTGTATGTTATTTTGAACTGCTCCAGCACCCTTAAAATTTCCTAGTACTGTAAAATAACTTTTACTTTTTATTTTTAGCATCTCTTAAGGTTATTTCTAAGTATGCATCAAATAGTATATCAAACCTTAAAGCAATGATATACCACATAATCTTCCATTGATTATACCACATAATCTTCTAATAACAAGAATTACTTTTAGGAGAATCACTTTACCCCACAGCATGCATTACTAATTTGACTTGACTATGTAGGTGTGTCTAGGCTGTAGATAATTTGCAAAGTTTAAAATGAGATTGCTAACATTAAGGTGTGTTTCTTTTTTCACAGAAAAATTTAACGCTTATGTAACCTTAAAAGTACAAAATGTGAAGAGCACAACTATTGCAGTCAGGGGCAACTTGCCCTGTTGGGAACAAGACTTCATGTTGTGAGTAAAGAGCAGTGATTGCTAACCTGATCATCAGTTGTGTCTTACCCCATAGAGTCATATTTTTTTTTATTTTTGTTTGTCTGCAGTGAGATTAATAGACTGGATTTAGGATTGACGGTGGAAGTTTGGAACAAAGGTCTAATTTGGGATACAATGCTGGGGACTGTATGGATACCTTTAAGAACCATTAGACAGTCAAATGAGGTAAGCTTTGTAGACCTTATAAAAATATAAAAAAACAAGGATGCTTAAAATAAAACGCCAGTTTTGTAGAGAAAAATAAATTTCTGTAAAGCAACTCTGTGAACACCGTTAGGAAAGAAGGAAAGGGGAGGTTATTTGAAAGGCACCCATTATTCATTATTCAAAATTAAATTTGAATAAAAACATGGCTTTATTAATTAATATTGGTACATGAATAAAACAGTAATATGCATAACTTACAAGAAACATACAGTACAAATAGATAAAATCACACTTCACTTTGATATTGCTATGTTTGTATAGAAAAGAAAACGGTTTCTTTTCCTGACACATTTCGCCCAGTGGGCTTCCTCAGGGGATATGGGAAACCAATAGCAAGTTATAAGTGCAACAAAAAAAAAATTGGCTTAGTACACATAATCCTATAAACAGATCAAGTTTTTTAGTGTATAAATATGTACTGTATCTAATTATAAAGAAATGTGGTTTCCAATCAATTTATAAAAGTAATAAAGCTTGATTTTGCACTTACAATTGTGAGTATCTCAGTGTGTTCAATTCATTAAAAACAATGAACTTATGTTGAAAAATTATTGCTTGCCTTGGGATAATTGATCAAATTGTTCTAAATGAAAAGAAAACAATTCATTTGGATAGTATTAAGTTAATTGATATGTACAGGCTTCGTATCATGCATAAATTATTTCGGGGCACTTACTTGTTACTTCCTGAAGATGTTCAAACAGCCTTTCAAATAGCCTTGCCTTTCCTTCTTTCCTAACGAATTTCTAGAATTTTTTTAAGATAAGTACCGTATTTTTTGCAGTATAAGACGCACTTTTTCTTCCCCAAAACTGGGGGGGAAAAGTTAGTACGTCCTATACTACAAAGGTGTGATAAAATAACTAAAATAATATACTCACCCCATACCTGATCCTGCGTGTGTCTCTGGCTGCAGCAGCGTCTGTCTCCTCTTCTCTCTGGCAGCAGCCCGTGTCTTCTCCTGTCTGTAAAGCAGAGCGAAAGAAGCCGACACAGCGCCACCTGCTGTTCCCTGTCCTAACTGCCGTACAGTGGAAAAAAGCACAGAGTGATCAGAAGGGGAATTTGAATGACAGAGTGATCAGAAAGGGAATTTGAAAGGCACAGAGTGATCAGAAAGGGAATTTGAATGGCACATGAGTGATCAGAAGGGGAATACCGGTATGAATGGCACATGAGTAATCAGAAGGGGAATAATCTTTCAGAATCTTTTTTTTCTAGATTTTCCTCCTTTAAAATTGGGTGCGTCTCATATTCCGGAGCGTCTTATAGGGCGAAAAATATGGTACATACCGGTGAACTGGTTTACTGGTGGCTAATTGAAATTCCCTTCTTGAAATTTCTCTTTTGTGATAGTGAACCCTGAGAACACAAAAAAAACAAAAAAGGTTTGCAATGGTTTATTATAACCACTATAACCCTTATGGCTAATTACTGCAACAATTTTAAACTACTTTCAGTAAATCTACACTTGCCAATGCCCTCCCTCATTAATCCTGACAAGCCATACACCCATCCCCACTCTGTTGTGTAGCTTGCACAGCACTAAATTGCCTATTCTTGATCTTGTATCCTTTATATCTTTAATGAAAAAAATACTACTATTAATTAAAAGTAATTATTTTTTTTCTCATATTTATAATTACACATTTAGATTATTTTATTGGTTTAAAGCATTGAATATTTTTGACAAACAAAAAATAAAATGTAGGGTAATCTAGGTAAACCTTATTTAAAGCCCTGTAGATAATACATAATATGTCCTTGCCATAAACCTTTATATGTATAGTAACTGAAATAGTTTAAAAAAAAATGTATTATCATATACCTATATCCTATACAGGTAGTCCCCAAGTTAAGGATGCGGCTTCCCTTCTCGCTCGTGTGCAGGATGGAGGCTGGAGGGGGGCGGTTTGCATGACTTGCAGAAGAAATCTTTTGCCAAACACAGCTGAGGTTGTGGGTGATCTCTTCTGCAACCTCTTGTAACTCTTTAGTGACCAAGACAAACTCTGCAGTTGTTACTTTTTGCATATCAAAGCACAGCTTGCTCCAGAAGTTAATGAATGTTTAGGCTCCATAAAGTTTTTTTCTTTTCTTGCTTTGTTTGTGATTAACTCACAGTGAGGATTTTATACAATAACTGACACCACGCTGCCTAAAAATATTTTGAGACAAACTTCTGTCCTAATTGCATTTAATAAAATAATGTACCTGTTCCGACTTACATGCAAATTCAACGTTAGAACCATCCTACAGTCCCTATCTCGTATGTAACCTGTGGACTACCTGTACTAGATAGGCTTCAGAACAGCCTAATGTCTTTGTAGCATATATTCGGCAGTTTTCTGTAAAAGTTCATATAGTTCCTGCAGTTTTGTCAAGCACAAATTTATATCTTGAATCCAAAAGTTATTTTTTTCAAAATGCAATGGGCAACTTAACATTCTTGCAATATTACACTACATCCTTTGATGGGATTATCTTTGTTTTGCCAAATGTCTTTAATTAGTAATATATGTCTTTTATTAGTGTATGTTTACATATTAGCTATTATCTTGAATGGTGTAACGCCTTACTAGTCATCATCATATAAAGAAAGAATATTCCATACATAACACGTACATTTTTAGTTGTGCATGTTTAGATATAATACACACATTTTCAAGTGTAGATACAAAACTAAAAATTTATGTTCTGAATCCCAAAGTTATTTTTTTCAAAATGCAATGGACAACTTAACATTTTGCAATATTACACTACATACTATTGTGGGATTATCTATGTTTTGCCAGATATCTTTTTTTAGTAATATACTGTATGTCTTTTATTATGGTTTAATAGACATTAACAATTGTAGATATTAAACTAAAAAAAAAAAAATAATACTTTTTGAGCTTTATGTTTCACATAATTTATAGATATAGGTGGAGTTTATGCCGAACAAATTAGGGGGCAGGTACGGTGACTATTTCCGGCGGGAATGGCGAATCATTTGCTCCTAGGATGCACAGCAAGGCCCAGCAGCCAATCAGGAGAGATCTGAGCACAGGAATATATATATATATATATATATATATATATATATATATATATATATATATATATTGTACATTCACTAAAGCTAAATATAATCAACTGCAGTTCCTATTTACCAAAGAAGACTTTGGTACAGTTAAATTTCTGTCCTACTGTAAAATAAATACAGATATTTCAGTGTTTGATACATGTTCCTATTTACCAAAGAAGACCGTTTGGTACAGTTCATTTCTGTCCTACTGTAAAAAAAAAAACAGATATTTCAGTGTTTGATACCTGTTCTTATTTACCAAAGAAACCATTTGGGACAGGTGCATTACCCAAATAAGTAAAAGATGAGAGAAGGCATGGCGTTGGGCGACCTGCCACATCTGGCAGGGGGCATACTCCCCAGGAGTCCGCCACTGTAGGGCAGCAGCAGCAGCAAACTGTTGGAGGCAGCAGCACAAGTTGTCAAACAAGTCATATGAGTACTAAGTCAAACCTCGAGTATGCGGAGCACCAGTACGCTGGTAAATGTATTGAGAGGGCGGAATATAGTCATACAGCCACGTCATGTGGAGAAGATTGTTGACTGGGTCTCAGTGGCTTCAAGTGCAGCAGGTTCTTCTGCAGCAGCAGCTGGATCCAGCACGGCCGTGACAGGAGCAAACACAGGAGTTAGCGTTGCTAATGTGCTTGTACCTCCCGATGACTCTCCCATGTTGTTTAACGAACAGCCTGAGGATCTGTCATTGCGTAGTTCACAGCAGGAGGCAGACTTTGAGACCCTTGGAGAGTGTGTTCAGGACTTGCTGGGCGAGGGTTCTGGATCAGTGGCTGCATTTGCAGAGGTTGGATTAAATGAAAATGAAGATAATGACTGTGATGTCACCTGGGAACCACCGGGCTAGCAGCAGTCCTGAAATGTAGAGGAAAGGTAGCAGCAGCAAAAGACTGGGGATGGAAAGGGCCGCCAATCTGCCTCATGTGAGTCCCAAACAAGAGACAGAGTGGGCACAAGCAGGGGAACAGTCAAGAGACGATGGGACCGTGGGGGAGGTGGAGCTGGAGCAGAAGCAGGGCACCCAGCAGATGCAGAGGCAGTCAAAGAAAAAGAGCAGCAGAGTGGTTGCACGCACCTCTCCAGTGTGGTCCTTTTTCACGCTGAAAGACAATTGGCAGATCTGCAGAGGACAAGCTGGATCACATTTGGGTACAACATCCCTGCTTTCCCACATGCGCAAGAACCACAAACCAAAGTGGGAGCAGTACTTGCGTTCCCCTAAAGGTGGTGCAACCACGCCATTGTTTCCTCTTCAACCTCCACTGACTTCTTCTCCACCTCGAACTGTCATTTGCTAGTACGTCCCAGTAGGTTGGTTCCAGGCAAACTTCTAGTGGCGAGGAAGTATCGGCTTCTGCTCGCAGGTTTTGTGGCATCAGACGTTTGTCACCGCAAGATGGGTACTCCAGTAACCCCTTCAGCTCCCCCAGCTCCGAGTCCCTTCAGCCCACTCTACCAGAGTTCTGCGCAAGGCATCAGGCTATAGGCCCAACCAACAAAAGAGTCATTGAACTCAATTCACGTCTAGCCAAACTATTGGCCTTGCAGCTACTGCCGTACAGCTTTGTGGACTCAACTCCCTTCGGTGACTTGATGGCCTGTGCCGAGCAGCGGTGGAATTTACCAAGCAGGCATTACTTCTCCCGCACAGCTGTAGCCAATTTACATAGACATGTATTGGATAACCTCTCCTGGGCATTGGTATTTTTGGTGTCTAGCCAAATCCACATCACCATGGACAGCTGGACAACCAGGCACGGAGTGGGACGCTACCTGTCCTTCACCGCTCACTAGATGGTTTTGCATAGCTCAGTGGGCGGTAGTCTGCAAGAGGCATTGCAGCACCTGGTACCCCCGCGGAGGGGTGTGGTAGGAAAGCATGGGCCACCCAGTCCTCTTCCTCCTCCTCCTGCATTCCTTCTACCGTCAACCCCTCTCTTTTCGACACTCCTCCTGAAAGGCCAGCAGCGGAGGACACTGTGGTTAATCGGGCACGCCACTACGGCTCCCTCAAGCACACGCGTTGCCAGGCAGTGCTGAAACTGGTGTCCTTGGGGGAGAAAAGTCATACTACCAGAGAACTTTTGTTCGCTTTGCACAGAGATGTTGAGGCTTTGCTGACGCCCTCCCGGCTCACAACAGGCAGCCCAGTGTGCCACAACGGGGCCATCCTTTTGGCCGCACTGCACATGGGCCGCATAACACATGTGCACTGCTTTCCTCCGCACGTACCCAGGACTGGAGGACTTACTAAGACAGGCTCGCTCCATCTGCAGCCATGTATGCTGATCCCCTACTGCCGCCGCGGCGCTTAACAAGATCCAGCGCCAACGGAGGCTGCCACTAATTTGTGACACTGTGACCAGATGAAACTCCACCCTGCACATGCTCCAGCGTCTGAGTGAGCAAAAGCTAGCCATCCGCCATTACTTGGTCAGCGTGGCGCATGGAGGGAGCTGAGCCCTTGGTACAGCCACACAACTGAGCTATTTTACCAGTGACCAGTGGTGCACATGGAGACACTGTGCAAGGTACTGGCCCTCTTTGAGCAGACCACAAACATTGTGAGTCAGGAGCAGTCAGGCTGGAACAACGTCATACCCATCATCTTTCTGTCTAATATCACCCTGTGTGGCTAGATGGAAAGTGGCATGTGTGTCCACATGTTGTGATGCCTACGGAGGGACCCTTACATTTGCAGCATTAAAAACTGGGATGATTACTGGCTGGCCACCCTTCTGGATCACCGCTACAAAGACAAAATGTCCGTTTCTACCCAACCTGGCGCAAGAGAAAGAAAAGGTGTGAGGAGTTTCGTGCACCACATTCTGCACAGGGAACTCAGGCGGACACTACCTCCACCGTATCCTCCTGTGGAGGCAACATCAGCAGTAGTGGCAGCAGGCCGCACACATCCAAAAGTCTAGGCCAAGGTTTTCTGAATGCCTGGCTAAACGTGATGCAGCCACCTCATACAAGTGAAGTGCGGGGGCATAACCATCGAGAACGGATGAAGTGTATGGTGCACAATTACGTTGACTCTGTTGGCTGGCTGTTGGTGTTGGTGTTGACGACAGCAGTTATGAGGAGGATGCCTGTTCTGGCAGTAGTGACGCCATTATTTTTTGGATCAAGGAGCTTGAAATCTGCCCACAGTTGGCACAGTGTGCCATCAAGCTTCTTTTGTGCCTGGCATCCAGTGTTCTGTTCAAAAGAACCTTCAGTGCCGCTGGCGGAGTGGTCAGGAACAACCAATCACGAATGTCGCCAGAAAATGTCAATCTCCTCACCTTTTTAAAAGTGAACGAAAGGTGGGTTACTAACAACTATCAATACCCCTACTGAAGATGTCCCTGATTGACTGACACAAGGACTCACTGTGCTGAGTCTGTGGCTGGCTATCACCAACACCCTGTCAGCTGAGCCTGCCTCGGTTGAACTTTTCCGCTAGTTATCGCAACATACAGGGGTGGCATTCATTGCCAATTTCATGCTTGCCATTGTGCCAGCTAGCAATATACTTTACATTTCTGCTACTTCTGGGAGGCCAACAAACTGCAGATGAAAACCCCCAGTACTGCCACATTGATAGGTACCATTGTCTTTACCTAATCTTTCAGCTAGGTATTGTAAGATTGAGGGTTGGCATTCATGTCATCCACTTCATAAAGCAAACTAGCAATATTGTCTACCTTCCAACCGCTTCCTGCACCACAGACCACAGCAACAGTGCTGGCGCACAAAACATCTTGGTCTGGCCCTTCTACGTTTAATCACAAAATTCAGATATTTGTATTACACACTTCTGCGTGGCATTGATGATGCACTATACTCAGCTCTAGATGCCAGTTACCAATGTGGTCCACACTGCGTCTCAGCCTACCGCCTCTCCCTCCTGCTGCTGCTGCTGCCGCCTGTCAGTACTCCATTCACTAAAATTGTATTACACACTTCTGGGTGGCATTGACGATGCACTACACCCAACTCTCCATGACACTTACCAAAGTGGTCTCCCCTGCGATAGCTGACCAGAGGCCACACACTGCTACTGCTCTCACTGACCAACGCTCTGTCTCTGGTCCTCCATCCTTTTGCCTAATGTCACTGCGCTACTTCTCCAAAACTTTATGGGTGCCATTTCCTAACACATGTCATCCAGGTCATGATGCCAGCTAGCAATGTGGTCTCCTGCTGTTTTAACGGCAGAGACTTTTGCTAGTGGGTTGAGTACACACGTAGCTCAATGTCCTAACACACGTAGCTCAATGTCTCAATGTCCTAATGTTTAATGCTGCCTTCTGTTTGCTGTTCATCATGCAAAAATCCTACTTGCCTGCTGTCACTTTACCTGCCATTTTCTGGAAAACCACAAGGTCTTTTGGAACTTTTGTATTTTTCCATTGTTGCTACTGTTCTCCTACACATGCCTAGCAAATTTGGTGGTTCTATAGGGGCTTTGCTTTTAACGTTTAAAGTCGGGCCATTGACTTTAATGGAATTCACAAAATCGATTTGCTGAAATTTTGCGGACCCATCAGAAGTTCGAGGAAATTTTTGCAAGACTGTCAGAGACCTTCTCACTCATCCCTACTCTTCAAGTGCACCCAGTCACATTTTTTAGCCTTGCATAGAAAGGGAATACCTGAAGACCCTGTCTGTGCCCCAGTAAAAAGATTTTACTTCATTTCATTTACTTTTTTCTGTCAGAGAAATGATTGAAATTCTCTATGAAGTGAAAAGAAATCTCTATGCTATGTACACACGCTAGATGACTCTCAGCCTATACGAACGGCTAGGCTTGTATTGGGTGAGAATTTGACATGTGCACAGTCATCGCCTGATGTCTTTCATGGATCCATCCAGACGATGACCACTATACAAGTGTCACCTTGTCTCAGGGCATGGTGGTGGACCCTCTGTTTCACCAGCCCATTTGGCAGAGACGTGTAGAGGGCGCAGAGTGTAAGCAACAGTCTTGCTTTCTCCAGAGCCTCCACAGGTGAGAATGTTGTGCTGCAGGCAGTTGCCAAGTTGTGTGGCATGCAGGGGCTGGTAACTGCCGACAGGCTAGGACTGAAGCGTAGTACAGGAGCATGAGGCCGAAGTGTAGTCAATGTAGCCAAAGGTCAGGGCAGGTGGCAATCAGGAGTAGTCAGACAGAACAGAGATCAGTACACACAGGAGTCAGTATCAGGATCAGGGAATGCAGAAGAGAAGCTGGCAGCAGAACCTAGGAGAACTGCTTGTTTAGGAAACTTCCTGTTGCCACACATCCCTTTTTATAGGGATGACCATGTGATGACTGGAGACCATGTGACCTACAGGCATCCAAGCCAGAGAGAGAGTGCTAGAGAAGAGGCAGTTGGGGTGGTGTTCACATCTCTGCCAGCAGGTGGAGTACGTCTGGGGAACAATCTAGTCCTCTGAGGTAAAGGGGTAGCTGACACAGAGTCACATGATCTTCAATCAAATTACTTTTAAGAAACCCATTCCAGGTTTGCTTGATCACCCAGGTTCGCGGATTAAAGTTTATACTCTCTTCAGCCTCGGAGAGCTTTAATAAATCAGTCACATTGTGTCCAGCTATAAATGATTGAATACCACAATGAAGCTAGATGCTTTGTTACAGTAATCACAGCAATCATAATTCTAGCTGTGTTGCAATTGATTCAAACATGTTACAGAAAGTGCAAAAGAACTTTTTCTGCAAGCTAAATATTATTCAAATAAATATCATGCACTGGTCCACTGTTCTTTTGTTTAAATTCCTCAAATTACATTTAAGTTGAAGAGTGAAGAGTATCTAAACCCAAAAACAAAAATACAATGTTTTACAGATTACAGTGGGGAACGCATTTTTTGTTGAGTTAGATCTTACACTTGTTTTTTATGAATTTTTGGGTGGTGAATCCAGAAATGACCCCAGTTTTTTGCTACCACATCCAGTTTTTACGATACAGGGTACTCTCCATTTTTGTCAAAAAACATACAAATTTTACATACAATGAAAAAAAATTGAAATAACTTGAATGTACTATTTATTTAAATTTCTTTTGTTCATACAAAGCATTTATTGTTACTCTATGACATTTTTTTACAGTAAAACTTTTAAAAATGAATCGGGTAAGCGGTTAAGGTAAACACTTACGCTTATAGCTTTTCCTGGAATGTTAGGACAATCCCGCTGAATGCTCAAACAATCGTCAACCATCATATGTACATCTCATCTACCCTGATACAGTCCTTCCATGACCTTCAAATCTTGGTGGAATAGTTCACCCTGCTCATCACTGACTGCACCAAGGTTTTCCAGAAAGTTGAAAGGATGTCTATGCAGAAAATGTCCTGATGAAATGTTCATCTTTGATGAGCTGTGGACCATCAAACACACCAGCCTTTATATTTTCAAATGACAGGCTAGGAAATGCCAAAATTAGGTACTTGAAACAGTCTCCTTCAGTTGGCAAAGCTTTAACGGATGGCTTCATAGGCGGGAATTTATTATTCTTTCTATCAACAAGGGGCTCATGTAGAATGTTTGGATCACCTGGTTTTAGGACAGATCTTGGAGGCCGATTCCTTTCTACCCAATGCCTCTCACAAGCTGGGCTGTCCCACATGCACAGATAACAGGGATACTTGGTGTATCCGCATTGCTGACCAAGAAGGAAGCATACCATTTTAGGGTCAACACAGACAACCCAATTTCGTTGGTGCTACTGGAACAACTCAATGACTCTTAATATCTGAATATTCTTCAAAAAGAGAAACTGAATGGCCAATTGGGACTGACCCTAATATATTGCTATTGTGAAGGAGGAAACACTTTAAGCTCCGCTTTGAGCTATCGATGAATAGTCGCCATTCAATTGAGTTTTATAGATTGGAATTCCCAATTCCTCCATTAAACCAGGTATGTTATAATACATAAAGCCACTGTCAGTTCTAAAGTACTGCAGAAATGCAATTTCTCTGGTTCGAAAGTTCTTTTTCAAGTAAGTTTTTCTCACGCAGTCTTGATGATAGGAGTTCTGAAGCCTTCTTCCATAGTCCCAAATCACGTACCAAATCACTCAACTCATGCTGATCAAATCCCCTACGAACACAGTCCTCTTCAATTTCAAACTCTTCATCAGTGTTGTCACCTAGTTCATCACCATAATCATGTTCTTCAAGAGAGGATAGTGTAACGAAAACCGGCACTGGGATTTTATCTGAATGAGCCACTGGGCGTATATAGCCGATGGTAGACTAGGATACTCTATCGTATATTTATTTTTCTTGTCATATCCTGAAGTTTTCACTTTACAAAAGTAACAGTCACTGAAATGATCTCCTGGCTCTCGGCAAACCATAGGTATACCAAATGGCATCTTATCACGTGTTCCCTTTGTCCACATCGGTAAACCCTCGACACACTGTTTGCACACCTTATGAGGGGCCAAAGACTTATCTTGATCACCAAGTTTACCTTTGAAATATGCCAAATAGGCTTGCTCTACAAATGTGCTGATGTTCGCCCCTTGACTGGGAATGGTGAAACTGCCACAGATATACAAAATGAATCAGGGTTGTTTAGGCACTTAGGACGAGAAACAGCAGAGCCAGACATGATCTGAAAGAAAGGAAATATGTGTGTAGGTAGAAAAAAAAATGTTGCATATTCACTATGTGGAGCAGCGCCAAACCTCTGACCACACAGTCTTGCTTGTAAATAATAGCCTATATAAATCCACACTACAGTAATCGCAAAAATATAAGCAGTAGAGAAAAATCCTGACGTGATAGAAGAAAACTAACTGCACTTTCAGAATCAGCATACCTATTTTAGTGTAAATAGGCTTAAAAATTGTAGTCAACAAAAAAGTTGTTCAAAATTGTTCCCCAGTGTTAGCATTCCTTAGAACAGGCAGTTTTTTGTCCTTGTTTTCTTTATTTTCTGTTTCAATAATTTTTATTGATGTTCAAAAGAGTATTGGCATTTTACATAATAAACCAAGGAAACAATAAACACATCAAAGCTTAAAACAGAAAACAAAAGAAATCTGGATTTGTCCATTTATGCTACAATTATTATTTATTTTGATGTCAATGCAAATAAAAGAAAAAGGAAATACAATGTTATAATTTTTTCTTTTTAATTGTCACAACCAGATTTTCTTTTCTTTCATGACAGGAAGGCCCAGGTGAATGGTTGACGCTTGATTCCCAAGTGATAATGACAGATAATGAAATCTGTGGAACCAAAGACCCTACCTTCCATCGCATCTTGCTTGACACCAGATTTGAACTTCCATTAGGTAACAAGTTTCATTTTTTGTTCCTATTGTAGTAAACCATTTGTTTTTAAATATAAAGATTCACAAATTACAATATATGTATTGTGGATCATTTCCTCAGATAGGCGTTTGATATAACAGAGTTAACTATATTATAATTTTAAAATGTTTAACACAATCTCAAGTGCTCAGAGGATTTTTTAGATATACAGCTACCACCAGTTACCAACCGCAATGCCAACAACTAACAAAATATTGTTTTTCGATATGACCCAGTACTTGTACACTGATCAAAATTTTTTAGCTCAGTCTGTGGGATGAAATATTGCAAAGGTATTCCTGAGATGTGATTATATATCATTATTAAAAACTGTAAGAAATAGATACAAATATCCCCACTATTGGTGGATGGCCTTTGATAGGCTGAGGCCCCAAAACAACCCAGTCTACTATGTCTAGCTTGGAAACTTCAGTGGAACGGACACACTTTTCTGATTAGAAGATTCTTTGTATACCAAAACTAAATAATCTTTGATCATGGAGACAAAACTTGTTCAGACTTTTCACCTGTTATCTCAATGGTATGTTGCTGCTCTGTAAATTTTAAATTAATCTTTTCATATATAATGTTATCGCTTTTCCAAGCATCAGTTCTCAAACATACAGGGCAATGTTTTCAGAAGCATATTTATTAACTGCCTGACATTAATCAAAGAATTAAATTAAAAATAAGCCCTCTATAAGCTGCACAGAAACTCATATCACATTTATTAATGTCAGCATTTAAAACCCAAGTAGCTGTGGGTTTAAACTGAACCAGTAC
The DNA here is from genome assembly GCF_032062135.1 of Pyxicephalus adspersus. Taxonomy (NCBI): domain Eukaryota; kingdom Metazoa; phylum Chordata; class Amphibia; order Anura; family Pyxicephalidae; genus Pyxicephalus; species Pyxicephalus adspersus. Next base: position 65,069,430 of record NC_092860.1, read on the forward strand.
TCGTGTGTGTCTGTGTGAGTTGAAGCAGTACACCAGCTAATACTCACATTCTCTATATTCCCTCCTACCCTTTTCACTGCAAAGAGAAAAGTTATATAGAGTATTTCCAAGTATAAAGAAGCATTTATCTCAAGTCTTTGTCTCACATGATAGTGCTGATTAACAATTATTCCTTTAAGGTACCAATATTGTTAGATTAGAGAAGGGAGAAAGTCATCAGCCACCAACTTGGAGTGTACATGGGGCATGGCTTTTTTTCCTCGCTATGAATGGTAAACTGGCTAGAGCAAAGGGAAGGTAGAATATTTACATTAGCAGTTTTGCTTAGCTCAACTACATTGCAGGCAGCAGCTGTTGAGTTAATAAGAACTGTTGCTTACTTTTACTGTTCAATGTAAACTGTCCTGTTTCCACATATATTGCTATATCAAAACATGTAAGATTCCCTACAAAACCTTATGTAGAATTTCAACAGTACATTGTTGCTTGCAGACACCCTAAGCTACACCCTAAGAATGTAAATATAGGGTAAAAAGTGTCTGAAATAAAGAAGCTCTGTGAGCAAAAATAAATAAATAAATCACACCTTTCATTTTCTAACTTCTTTTTCTGTAACCAGTTCTGATACCAGAAAATTATAACTTATTTACACTTTGTTTTTTTTTTATATTTTAGCATATGATTTATTTACTTCTTTTAAAGGCTTTGATAGGACTGACAAATTGACTTAGAAAGATTGAGACTGATAAAACTGAAATAGGAAATGTAACTAAGTGGTTACATAAATTTTTACTTTTTAGATATTCCAGAAGAGGAGGCTCGATACTGGGCAAAAAAGTTAGAGCAGCTCAATGCTATGCGGGATCAGGATGATGTAAGTAGTAATAAAAAAGTGCAAATACTTAAAAAATTATAAAAAGAAGGCTCTCAAATTGCCACATTCCAAATATCATAAAATAAGTCGGAAAAAGCATACCAGGGTCCAAAACTGTGACATGTAAGTTGGCAAAGAATTGCATAAATGGTGAAAATAATGTCAATGCCGCTTGTTTCAAACAGCTAAAAATGTTTGTTCTTTATTTTCATAAAATATAAAACTAATATTTATAGCAATCCCAACATCAGACTGACAAAGATGAAAAAGTTATTTGTAACCCTAAATAGGGTTCGATGGACATTGAAAACTTTTATATTAAATACTTTCATTGCATACGCAGTTAAATACAGCTAACATATTTCACAGTTCTGTAAGTAATTATTGACTGCTTCTTCAGGAGATAACATGTATGAAGCCTGAAGACATGTTAAAAAAAAAAAAAAAAAAAAAAAACTACTAAAAAAAAAATTGGTATATCTTTATATGTTTCTTCCTAAGAAGTTCACTTAAGGGAAGGACAAGCAGAAGCGCACAAAAAATATAGAAAAAGTACTGTTGCAAGTACTCCAACTGGAGTGAGGAGGATGTGTATGTACTACTGAGCATCCTCCCTAAGACTCGCTGGGATTTTCTGGGGCCCCTGAGTACCCTAGATGATGCAAATTTATCTGGTCCACTGCCAGACACCATTCCTTGTACAGTCCTGGGGCAACTGGGAAACACAACCAGTCTCCTGAGGCTGAGCGGGGGCTTGCTGTAGATGAAGACTGTGGCGTTAGATTGGAGGACTGGTGTCTGGAGAGTACTGTTGCTGCACCAGGGCCTTACACCCACGTTATCCTCTCTTCAAATATCAGGGGAAAGTAGAATGATGCCATGATTGTATTATAGACAACTTGCATCTTTTATTGCCACATTTCCTGATCAAAGGCTTACAGAGATAGATCTTACCTATCTTACACATAAGCAATCTGTGTTGAAAACTCCTTATGACTCTGTGCTAGCAAAATGTATAATATTGTTTACTTGCAGATAATCATGTATGTTGGCATTAAGTAAACTCTTTAGTAAAGTTCTTACTATAAGTTAAACTTACAGGTTTGTAAATACTACATTTAGATGATTTGTTTCTATAAGCCCTATGATGCAGGGTCTTTATTGCTCCATGGTGGTGCATTTGAGAATACATTTTTATCATCCCTATTTTGTACATTAGCTCCTTGTCATACCTTGTAAACACAGAGTTGATGGTATTTAATAGATGTGCTCAGTTATCAGTAAACTTTATAGATGCCCATGTTTTATTTAAGCTGCATCAGCATGCTTCAGTTGACTTGCTTGACTATAACTTTTTTACTATGAGTTATCTTTATACAATAATCCAAGTTATCCTTATATCTATTTATCATTCAAGTCTTTTATTTTAAACACTATATTAATAGGAATATTAGCACTTAACTTGTGCGGACACAATAATGTAAAAATGGCAGAGAGAAAGCTATTAAAAAAAATATTTTTTGCCCTATTCTTTTGATAACCTGTTATTCTTTTTGATCTGGTCCTTAGCAGGTCAAAGAAAATTTGGATCGATCCTCAGATGTCAAACAACAATGTATTCCCCTGTGTGATCATTTATCTGCCATAAATGTATCCATAATGAAGAAGCCAAGTGTGAAAAAGTACACCCTAATATTCAGTAGCTTGTACAAGCACATTTAGCAGCAATAACTTAGTAATTATTATCTGTATGACCTTACCAGTGTTTCACATTGTGGAGGAATTTTGGCCCAATTACCTTTACAACATTGCCTTAGTTCATTGAGGTTTATGATTATTTATGCACATCTCTCCTAAGATCCAGCTGCAGCATTTTGATCAGGTTAAGGTCTGGGCTTTGTTCGGACCACTGCACCACTTTGATGCTTTTTTTTAGGCATTTTGTTGTAGATTTGCTATAATACAGTACTTTGGTATACAGAAGAGGTCATGGTAAACACGAGTGCAAGGGGCCCAGGTCCTGTGGCAGCAAAACAAGCCCAAATCATCACCCCCTCACTTTGCCAGATGTATAATATTACATTTAACATGCTGAAGCCTGTAGAGTCTGAGTAGCTCTTGGTTTTTTAATAATTTCTCTGAGCGTTGACCTTGGGTGAGATGTTTGCTCCTGAAAAAGTAACTGTCTTGAGAGTTTTCCACTTGTGAATACCTGTAGGAAGATGGACTTTATTTTTGATTAATGCTTTATAAGTGTTTTGCCTTCCTCTAGATCAACTATGTATTTAAGATTTTATCTGGGATATGTTTATTTTCCTAGTGATAGAACTTGATGGGCTTATGTCATTTTACAACCTGACTAACTATGTAACTATGTAACTATGTAAAGGAGCTTCTAATCCTTTCAATATTTATGGGCTGCAACAAATGCTTCTCTAGCATGATTGCTGATGCTTTTCTTTTTCGCTGCTTTTATAGAGGAGACCACCCTTGATAATGCTTGATCAATCAAGTGCATTTGATTAGCAGCATCTAGTCGCTGCATACCCTCCTTAATCCTTTGAAAGTGGTAATGAGTACATATTTTTCACATTTCTTCTGCATTTTGACTTAGTCTTTGTTAAGTAAATGGTAACACAGTGTAACATGTCATGTGTTGTTCATCTGAGGTTGTATTTACCTAATTTAAGGACCAGATGGTTCTGTAGATTTGACAGTAAGTGGAGCTGTAAAGCTAATAATGCCCTAATCATTCTTCATGGGGATGCCATAGGTAGATACTGGTGATCATGGGTTTCATTGCATTGGTGGAACATTGGTCCCTGGATATGGAACTTAAGGGCTTTGGATGGTAGACATAGGTAAATATTTTCTTTTTTCACAAGGTAAAAAAAAATCCATCCTATGGGATAGGTTGCAGAGGGAGGTGTAGGACTGCTGGGAAGTTTTCAGTTTTTGCCAAGAGATGGAAGTGAGACACTTTGTTATACTTATTTCCATGGCAGAATCAATGTGAAATATTTCCATTTCTATTGTATGTCCTTTTATAACGAAATCTTCTTTTGGAAAAAATGCCCTTCTAAAATTGTCTTTCTGGTATATGCATATTGTTCATAACTTTAATATTTCAAATTTAAATAAAAATATGGTTAATGGCATCTAGAGTGTTTTTTAGTCAAGTAAAGAAACATTTGAAGAAACATTTGTTGTAGGATCTGTATTGTATGAGATTAGTCGGTCCAGCAGAGCCTGATTTTTATTTTATGAACTGTTTAATTTGAGAACCATATTATAAGTTTTACTCTAATTATAATTGTACATGTACTAAATGATCACAAAGTACCAGTTTATGCGGTGTTCTATGATTAGGTGCTGGTATTTAGCATATAAAGTTCCTAAAATAACACTGTCTGGTAGAATTCAAAAAGTGCCCCCCTTTTCATGTTGTGCATAATAAATTCATGACCTGTACGAATTAGAATTTCCAGACACAAGTTTTTTGTCCAGAGGTCCCCAGTTAAGATGCAAATGGGTCAGAAATCAGGTTATACTTTACACCCTGATCAGTGAACTATAATCTTTCTAAATTATTATTTATACAATTTTATGAATTTTATCTGGTCCATATTAGGAATTCAGCATTTATGAAAGCCACTCTCTGAATGACGTTTGCTGTGATTTCTTCTTTTGAATAGGAATTACCTGTTTGCTAATGTAGTAAAATGTCTTTTTTTTGAAAGTCAGTGGATAACAGAAAAAAAAAACATGAGTTGTCTTACATTAAGTTGTCTTAATCAACAGGACCTTTGAACCAAATGTTATCCAATTTCTTAATTTCAGTATGTGTTTCAAGAAGAGCAGGAGAATCCGCTACCTGTTCATGGTTCTCAGTGCTGTAAGTACCATTTCTCACCATGTACATTTCCCAGGCAAAACCATTATGAGAGTAAAAGAAAGTAAAATGAATATGTTTTTACTGTACAAAAATGCATATGCCATAAGGATTATTCCTTGTCCAATGTCCTTAACTCCTTGATACAAAATTACTTTAGAAGCTGAATGTTTCTATGTGAACAGCTTGCGCCTAAGTAACATCAGATATACACAGCTGTTAGGTGCAGTGGTATGATTTCCTTAGTTTACTGTAAAAAAAATTTCAATTTCTGTTGAGAAATCATAGTTTGATAGTTATTTTTTACTGTGGTTAAATTGTGGTGACTAATTCAGTAAAGGATTTCAGAATCTTCACTCAAAAAATAAAATATTCACCCAATGTTAATATTCATTTTAGTTATCCAATAACGTGAAAACCAAATTTATATTCACTTAAAATACCCAGTTATGTGCAGATCTTTTTCACATGATGAAATAGTAAATAGTTGCACAAATGTGTACGTAAAGATTTTTTAATCAGTTATTCCACAGTTTGCAGTTATATTTATTCTAAATGGAATTAAACATTCAACTTTTGGCATGCCATCTAACTTTCACCATTTTGCCTGGATTTAAATTGTTTAGCAAAATGGATTTTTTTCTAGGTGTATGCATGTCTGGCATGGGATTTCCTTATTTATTGCTGCTCTGAAGTATGTAAAGTAAAGGGTTTTCTTTAACTTACCTACTAAGTATGTAAAATGTTTCTAGCACAGAATTATTTAACAGTCTTCATAAATGTTTCTGTTATTTAGGTAACTGGAATTATTTTGGCTGGGGTGAACAACAAAGTAAGTATTAAAATTTTATTGGTATTTTATACATATATACTATATGCAAATGCATGCATTTTTACAAAAACATTAATTTTAAAATAATAATAGCTGAGAAAGTTAAAAAAAATTGTCACCTTTAGCTTCTAGAGGATAATCATAATGGGTTATTTAGGAACAAACTTTATTTGTAAATATATTTATTAAGAAGTTGCTGAGAAGGACAAGATATAAAAAAAAATAGTTACATAGTAGGTTAGGTTGGAAAAAGTCCATCAAGTTCAACCACTAGGGAAATAAATATATCCCAGATATAAAACTCTATAAGACATAGTTGGTCCAGAGGAAGGCAAAAAAAATCCCTGGTACAATTTACTTTAACAGGGGGAAAAAAAATTCCTTCGTGATTCCATGAGGCAATTGGATGTTCCCTGGATCAACAGTCACTGTTATTTTTACTTTAAAACCTTAATACCCAGTTATATTATATTCAGTTATATACATCCAGCTTTTTCTTAAAGCAATCTATAGTATTTGCTGAAACTACTTCCTGAGGGAGCTGATTCCACATTTTCACAGACCTTACAGTGAAGAATCACTTCGTTATCCGGAGTTTAAACTTCTTTTCCTCCAGACGCAAGGAGTGGCCTCTTGTTCTTTGTAATGATCTGTGAATAATGGGGAAGAGAGTTCTCTATATGGACCATTTATATATTTATACAGGGTGATCCTATTCCCCTTAAACGTCTCTTCTCAAGGGAGAATAGATTCAGTTCAGCTAATCTGTCCTCATAGCTGAGCTCCTCCATTCCTTTTATTAATTTAGTTGCCCTTCTCTGCACTCTCTTCAATTCCATAATGACTTTTTTGTGAACTGGTGCCCAAAACTGAACCGCATGATCGAGATGTGGTCTAACCAATGCTTTGTACAGGGGCAGGATTATGTCTACATCTCTGCAGTCCATTCCTCTTTTAATACAATAAAGTACTTTACTAGCTTTAGATATTGCAGCTTGGCATTGAATGCTGTTATTAAGTCTATGTTTGGGGGTTTGCCTTACGTTTTGCACATTTTATCTCCTTTTACATCTTTTGATATATTCTTTATAGGTTTCAAATGATGAAGGTGATCCTTCATTTTTATATTTTTGGAATGCCCTTTTCTTGTTCTTTATGGCTTTTTTAACATCAGCTTTGAGCCACATAGGTTTTAATTTTAGCCTCCTAAACGTATTGCCCATTGGAATATATTTTTCAGTTTGCTTTTGTAGAACAGACTTGAAACAGTCCCATTTCTGTTCTTTGTTCTTTGAGGACAATATTGTCTCCCAGTCCACGTCACAGAGAGCCGCCCTTAATAATGGAAAATTTGCTCTCTTAAAATTAAATGTTTTTATGTTTTTGCTTCCTGTTTACAGCTTACATTAACCACCTGAGCGTTACACTGAGGTCTAGATTTCTGTACCAAAAGTGATCCACTGTTTTTCATGAATTTTTTTTTTTAAATTGTATACTTGTAACTTACAGAAATATGTCCGAACAGGGGTTCTAGTAGATAATATGAATATAAAAAATGTATTTACTTTTATTTATTTATTTTTTTTTTGTATTCGATTGGATACCGGAGTTTGTATTCAATCCAATACAAAATGAGCGTTTGAATTTACGAGTTATGTACTTTGTATTAATTTTATATTATTTTGTATTGGATTTTTTCTCCGCCGGACGGCTTCTCCCTGCAGAGATCATCCGGCGCTGGACGAAGACGGACGTGGACGATCAGCGGGACCAGGTAAGATGCCGGCCGGGATCTTGTGTTCAGCCGGCCGGGCGGCGGAACGCAAGATGCCGCGCAGCGGAACACAAGATACCGGCCGGCATCTTACCGGTCCCGCTGGCACCCGACGCTGGGGAGGGAGATCGACGGACGACGATGGAATAGGAAAACGACGCTGGAATCCTTACCTCCTCCAGGTAAGGCTGTGACAAAATTACGGGGTTAACCATCCTAGCAATTTTTTTTTGCCCGACCTTCGTACGGGCATACCGGCTAGGTGGTTAAAAGAAATCATATTATGGTCACTGCTACCCAGATTCTCTTTTATTTGCACATTTGTGCAAGCTCAAAGCTCTGCATTGTTAGAAAGAACTAGGTCCAGCAGAGTATCATTTCTAGTTGGGACTTCTATAAACTGTACCATAAAATTATCTTGTATTAAATTCACAAATGTCCTCCCTTTTGCTGTTCCTATAGTGCCATTACTCCAGTCAATGTCAGGGTAGTTGAAATCTCCCATGATTAAAACACTTCCGGACTTCCGGTTCCGGCGCCCCGCGAGCCACCAGCATGTGCTAGCGGCTCCTGCTCGCCTCAGGGCTCCTTTGATACAAAGCCGGCATTACGCCCACTCACCCGCCTCCTGCAGTTCCTCCGGTGCCGGGTGCCTGGATGGAACAATTCCTGGAGCAATCCTCCGCTGACACTGCACACAATCAAATGGGGAAGAAAGACAGGCTGAAGCCTACCCCTTCCAAGATGGCCGCCGCTCCAGCAGCTGCATGTGTTTCCAGCACAGCGTCCTCTCAGGTACACAATGCTGCCTTAACAGAGTTAGATCACCCAAATCAGGTTGCAGATGCAGTAGCAGCCATTCTTAAGCCTACATTGCAGGAAGCAATTGACACCGCAGTGCAAAAGGGTATTATATCTTTGAGAAATGATTTGAGGGAACATTCCCAGAGATTAGATGCCGCTGAGCAACGCATTACAATGGTGGAGGATGATGTTACATCCTCTAGAGCTATTATATCTTTGCTGGAAACTAAAGCGCAAGCCCTGCAAGACAAATTAGAAGACCTGGAAAATAGATCGAGACGCAATATTTTGCGTATTGTTGGCCTACCTGAAAGTAATAAACCTTCGAGATTGATGGATCTCTGTTCTAACGTAATACCACAGTTATTAAATCTCTCACATCCGTGTAGAGTGGAGCGTGCACACAGATTGGGTCCTATACGTAAAGAAGTGTCCAACCCGCGTCCAGTGCTAGTGGCTTATTCTTATTACACAGATAGAACCCGCATTCTTCAGGCATATCGTAATCAACGAAATCTACATGTGGAAGGTCCATCCCTGCTGGTATTTGCGGATTATTCAGCTGAGGTCTCCCGTAAAAGACGCAGCTTTCAACAAGTATGCTCTACTCTATACCAGCATAAATTGCGGTTTACGCTAGCATACCCGGCGATTCTTCACTTCTCGGATGATCAAGGCCGCAAATATTCCTTTACATCAGCTGATGAAGCTGAGCGGCTAGTGCGCACTTTATTGTCAGATTCAGCATCTGCCTATTAGGATAGATCTGACAGATCCCCTACTTCTTCACCACCACGTTCTGGTGCAAGATCTTCCATTCCGGTGCACTCTCCTAAACAACCCAGGAAATTGGGAATACCCTTGGCTAAGAAAAATCGTGAGAATCTGTGCTCAGAGTTGCAGTTTAAGGCGAGATCATAAGGAAACATTTCAGCTTTGGTTGTAGTGCCTTTTTTTTTGCATTTTTTATTGCAATGTTGCCTTCAAAATGCCCGTTCTATGAGGTGTGAGCCCGCTTCTGACGGCATGGTAATTTGTTTACGCATGTTATTGACTTGGTTAATATTTTGTCGCTCTGAGAGGAAAAAAGGAAAGTCACTCTTTCTAGTTGTCTGTCTTTTGTCCCTTGTCTTTTTGCTGTTGTCCCTATGTTTTTTGTTTTTTTCTGTGTTTTTTGTTATTGGAAACACTCACCGTTTATTGTCCTATGATCGCTATGATGTTGATATTCTGAGATATTATGCTAATCAGGAGACACCTTTACATACGGGGTCTTTTTATATTTACCTGAACAACTCTGAATTAATGTCACTACTACATGCATCTCCTGTAATAATTGTATTATTGCTTCAGTATGATTACTGTTACCCATCTATGCTTAAACCATGTGTTAATATTGTATGCGAGTAATTTCCTGGAATGTCAAGGTTTTACGTTCCCCTAACAAACGCATGTCTGTACTACGCCATTTAAAGAGGTTAGGTCCAGATATCGCTTTGTTACAGGAAACTCATTTGGGTAGTACTGATTTTCACAGAATGAAAAAACTCTGGCTAGGTGCAGTCTATGGAACGCCTTCCAATGACCGGAAAGCTGGCGCATTAATCTTGATCCATAGATCTTTTCAGGGTAAGCTCAAGACAAAGACTCTGCAGGTCGTATTATCAAAATCCTCTTACAATTACATGACCAAGATCTCTCAATTTACAATATATATGCCCCAAATTCGCCGCCCACCACATTTTTTCAAGAGCTAACCAGCTGGTTGGCCCAAGATCCTACACCTTTTAAAATTGTGGGTGGGGACTAATTCAGTTATGGTGGTCTCGGAAGATAGAAGTTCTGGCCACACTGATGGTGCTGAGCGGCATGCATCACGCTCCCAATTGTCAGATTTTATTTCAGCTATGTCTTTAAATGATGTTTGGAGACAGTTTCACCCCCTGGAAAAGCAATATACCTTTGTGTCTCAGGCTCATGTATCTCAAGCTCGCTTAGATTACCTGTTCTGTACTGATGCTATTCTGTATAGAGCTGAGTCTCCTGAGATTCATACCATGGTGATTTCGGATCACTCTCCAATCTCCCTTGTGATACGAGACCAGTACCCCAAGGGGGATTATGTCCCTTGGCGGTTCCCCTCCTATATGGCTAAAGATCCAGAATTCCAGGGTGAGTTGCGCTCAGCATGGCTTGAGTATGTTCAACATAATGCGGCTCACAGGGATGACCCTATATTATTTTGGGAGGCAGGTAAGGCTTACCCGAGAGGTAGGATAATTTCCTTTATAGCTAAAAGGAAAAAATCTACAATATCCCATTTTTTACAGGCACAACAGGAACTTAGATTAGGACAACAAGCTCTATCGGACAACCCTACTCAAATTGCTAAGCAACAGTGGTATACCTCTAAGCGTCAATTTGATTCCTGGCTCTTCCAGTACGAACAGTTGAAATTCAAATACAAGTCCCTAGAATATCATAAGTATGGCAATAAATCGGGTAAAATGTTGGCAAATCTGGTACGCACGGGCTACAAGCTGACTTTCATCCCCAAATTAAATACCATAGCTGGCAATGTGGTTACCTCTCCTAAGGAACCACCATTTAGCTCAATTCTATCAAAAGCTCTACTCCTCCCCACCAGCAGATTTACAAGCTGGACAGACATTCTTATCCGGAGTATCCTTACCTAAATTGCAATCAAGTGATATAGAAGATCTTAATGCCCCTATTACTACAAAACAGATATTAGCCACCATTGCTTCCCTAAAAAATGGAAAGGCCCCAGGCCCTGATGGGTTTACCACAGAATTTTTTAAAATGCTCCGAGAGGAGGTGGTGGAGGATCTTCATGCACTCTAGTTTAGAGTAGACTAAACTCTGGGAGCAGGGTATATACTTCCGCTCTGGCCAGGAAGCCTATATAAAACTTCTGAAAAAGGATAAGAACCCTTGTGACCAGGACTCCTATCGCCCAATATCTTTAGTAAATATTGATGCTAAAATTCTGTCTAAAATCCTGGCGGTTAGGTTGGCCAGATTGATGCCGTCCCTTATCTCGCCTTCCCAGGTGGGTTTTGTTCAGGGTAGGGCAGCAGTGACAAATATTAGGAAAGTGCTGGTGGCACTGGAGGTCGCCAAGCGCAAACCTGAACTGGACTTGGCCATTATTGCTATAGTCGCTCACAAGGCTTTTGATACAGTAAACATACCATGGTTGTTTACGGTACTGAAACAGGTAGGCATTAGGGGTCCCTTTCTCAATTTGCTTGAGGCTATGTATGCTTCTCCAATGGCACGTATACATACTCCAGGATTCTTGTCAAATCCTGTTGCTCTTCACAGAGGGACTAGACAGGGATGTCCGTTATCTCCTCTACTATTTAACCTTGCACTGGAACCGCTAGTTAGATACTTGGATTCCACCCCTTTGTTGCATGGGATCCCAGTTCATACTGGTGAATTACGTACGGCCTTTTTTGCAGATGATATTCTGCTTTTTACATCTAACTCCCGTCTTGACAGTAATAGTATTCAAGCAGTGTTCCAGACTTTTGAGAGTTTCACAGGGCTTAAAATAAATTTTGATAAAAGTGAGATCTTACCATTAACAAAGAACACGGTTGTAGCGGATAATGGGAGGACAAGTGTGCCATTTAAAGTGGCAACACATTCCATCACCTATCTAGGAATACATATAGGTCGCTTGCCCTCATCTCTTTATGCCCTAAACTATCCACTGCTAATTGCAAAAATACAGAAAGAATTGAGGATGTGGGAACACTTGCCCCTATCGTTTCTGGGCCGATGTCACCTAATAAAGATGATGTCATTTTCAAAATTACTTTATCCGATGCAAACAATGCCTCTATTATTGACCCATGCCGATGTTATTACTCTCAATAGAGCTTTTGTAAAATTTCTATGGTCCAGCAAACGCCCGAGAATTTCTCTGGAGAAATTATATTTACCCAAAACAGAGGGGGGAGTGGGTTTCCCGAATATCAGACTCTACAATCTGGCTACGTTGGCTAGACATGTTATTGACTGGTTAAGTGATACATCCTGTTATTCTAATCTGCAATTGGAGAGTGCAATGTCCTATCCCTGGAATCTCTGTGCACTGTTGCATTGTACTTTTTCTTCCTTTCCTACCTCTCTACGCCACAATATTCTTATCAGAGACACAGTGGTCACATGGAAAGTACTTAGACAGCGGTTTAAACTGCCAGTTCGCATATCACGGTATTTACCAATCTGTGGTAACCCCATGTTCCCTCAGGCACAGGAGCACGCAGCGTTTGAGATATGGCAGCAAAGGGGTCTGCAATGTTTTGGAGAACTTTTCCAATTAGAGGACTCAACTACACTTTCCTTGGCTAGTTTACAGGAGGCATATGGTGTTCCCCATTGGGCCCTTCATCTGCTGTACTATAACCAAGCTATGTCATTCCTCAAATCTCTATCTCGCAATTTTGCAGGGACGTTTAGACCTAATAGTTTTGATAAACTTCTGAAGCTGTCTCCACCCAATGTATCTAATATATATGCGTGTCTTCGACCTATTTTTACTAAACCTCTGTCCTCCTTGAATGTAAAAATGTGGCAGAAAGATTTTCGAGATTCTGATTTGGTAGATTGTGTTATACAAGGTTATCAAACGGTGAGACAGAGCATGGTCAACGAAATTTGGAGGGAATCTCAGTTCATGATACTCCACAGGGCTTATAAAGTTTTCAGACCCTCCACTTCGACCTTACAGCCAAGGTCTTGGCACTTTCAGTGCTCTAAATGCAATTGTTTGAATGCCTCTCTGTCTCACCGGTTGTGGTTCTGTCCTGAGATGACCTTGTTTTGGTCTCGAATCCTTAGATTTATACACTCTGTAACAGGGCATAATATACCGTCCAATCCTATTTTGCTGGTGTTTGGTTCCTGGGAAGGTATAGAGGTGGATACTATACCTCGCTCTGTGTGCACTTGGACAAATAAATGTCTTTTAGCAGCTAGGCACACAATCATGCAAAATTGGATACAAACGCAACCTCCTGGACTGGAACAGGTTATCTCCTCCTTGAAAACCTTATTTCACACAGAAATGCTGGATGCTAAATTGCAAGGCGATAACTCTATTACGCGTTTTTGGACGCACTGGTACAAGTTTTTGGTTTACGCTTTTACGGACTCGGACTGTACCTCAATACTTGAACCGTTCAAATACTCCACATGGTATATTACCAATATCTCGGGATGACCGTGTGATCATCTATTGTTCCTGTGATGTTACTAATAATACCGGAATTTTTGAGTGTTTCTTTTTTGTTTCCCCCTGTTTGCCCTATCCCCTATATCTCTGTTTTTGTTTTTGGTTAAAGTTATAAAGTTGTATTTGTATGTGTAAAAAAATTAATAAACACAGTTTAAAAAAAAAAAAAAAAAAAACACTTCCACTTTTTGCTGCTTTTTCTATCTGTGTTAGTAGTTGATTTTCTATTTCTTCTTTAGCACTGGGGGGCCTATAGCAGACTACAATCATTAATTGTGTGTTATTCAACCCCACATTCAACTCCACCCATAATGCCTCAACCTCATCGCTTGTTCCCTCCGCAATTTCTTTTTTCACATTCACTTTTAGATCACTTCTCGCATACAGACAGACACCACCACCCTTTCGCAAATACATTGAACAATATACATTATTTTGTTCTGACCAAGTAAAACAATGAGGAAAAAAATGTAAACAACCCAAAATAAATCACCTTTGCACTTAGTTGCACCTCCTCTGCTTTTTATGACAACTTTAATACTTAAGGAATACTGAGGCATAATATTCACTATTGTAACAATATTTTTTAGTCGGGTTCCATCTTCTTTATTTAGCATTGACAGATCAGTCTTGCAGGATGAAGCCATTTCATTGACCTTTTCAATTTTCACTATAAATGTTCAATTTGATTGGGATCTAAATTGATAGCTGGTCATGCCATTGAATTGATGTGGCTTTCCTGAAAAAAACTTTAACACTCTTTGCTTTGTGGCAAGATGCAACATCATCCTAAAAATGACTTCATCATAGTTAGAAGCACTTTCATTTTCAAATTTCAGTGTTTACCTGTGCATTTACTGTAGAGATGATTCCATGCTTGTGTGATTCTATAACTTTTCCTCTACTTGGTCTGCAAAAAAAAACATGACATTTAATTGCTTTAAGGTATGTTTTACAATGCTACCCTAAACAGTGTTTAGCTGTTAAATATATTATATGTTAAATAAATTTGTGTAAAATCTGCATGTGCATTGTTCACAAGCCGAACACCTGCACACAATATTATTTAGTGAGTTTTAGCTTCACTTGCGATCAGAATATTGTCATTCTTTCTATTTACTCTTTCATCTTGCAGACAACGAAGACCCTGATAGTGCCGTTGATGATCGCGATAGTGACTACCGGAGTGAGACCAGCAACAGTATCCCTCCTGCTTACTATTCAACATGCCAGCCAAATGCCTCTGTACACCAATATCCTGTAAGACACCAGTACAGCTCCCATGGATCCTATACTGACTCTGTACACAGCTATGAGATGGATTTCTCAGATCAGCGGCCAGCCAGGTACTGTTATTAATTCCATAATATTGGTAAAGTATTTGGGTTGTAATGTTAAAACTGACAGATTGTATGATTACAGTAAACATTTGTTGATACATTAATAACTGTGGGATGGCAGGATGGAGGGGTGTGTGTGATCCCCTCTGACCTGTATCCTTTTTCCCTGCATGGCAGGCATTACGATAGTGCAGACTCTGCCACTAACGGGCGCAGTGATGTGGAGTCTGTCTCTGGTTCAAGTCGCCTCACCAGTCGGCAGCACTCTCTGGAGAGCCGACAGTCACTAGACTTGTCTGATAGGTGGGTCAGTCCCAAAATGTTGCAGTGTTGGTGCTGCAGAGTGCTGTGCTTGTCCTTTGCACATGTCAAGACAGGCCATACCTCAATATTTGTAATAGTGTAATTGACATAGCCCATAAGAAGAACTGGGAGTGTTTTAAGATGACCCATACTTCCTATGAATGTTAACTGCACTGGAGTCATAGAAATAGATCTGAAAGTACTTTCTTTATACAGGACTATTAGAAGGATAGCAATTTCAGTAAAATAAAATTGTTATAAAAAACAATAGAGTTGAGAGAGTGGTGGTAGATAATGGTGGTAGGTTCACTGGCTCAAATAAATACCAAGCCTCTGACCATTATTACTATCTTAAATGTTATATATTGTTAGTGAAGTTCTTGCAGAGCAACAGTGCATGTAATAGGAATAAATGTATACAAATGTTAACCCTAAATGTTTAAATCAATAGGAAAACAGAGCTACATAAATGTAAAAAAAAGTTACATTTATGCTCTTCCTAAATTAATATCCTTAATATTTAAATACAGATGTCCAAATTCCCCTAAACAACCCTTGAGACACTGGGTCTAAAGTTGTTTACACCATTTTGTGGTCATGGGGCACTGCTAACATTTTAAATGTTATAGAACATCCATAGGCTCAATGAGGATTAAAAACTTGCATTGCATATAGCATACTGTTTTGATATGCTAAATTTTAGTCTAGGTTCTACAGCAGTTTTCAAGTGGGTTCAGTCAAATACGCACAAAGGTGTAATATGTATACCTTTACTAAACCAAAAGTGTAAACAAGTATACAGAAAGATAAACAGGCAAACAAGCACAGATAAAAAAAAAAAACTAAGACAATAACAATACAGGCAAACAATAGTTAACTATTACCCTACTTTAAACACAACAATAATTTGCACATTTATTGCTACTTGGCTTCAGGATTTTTTTTGCTGTACCTCTCTGCATCCCAGTCTTATCTCTGGGTCAACGCCTCTCTCTCCCCCTAACCCTCTCATTGTCTCCTGGGTCAGCTTGTCTATAACCCTGTTTCCTTTTGTCTTCCTCAGTCTCTATCTGTTTACATTATCGCACCAGACTTGCCCAGCCTCCATTTCCTGTTTTTTTTAGCTAATAATAAATCATTTAGTTGGAGTTGTAATTTTGTTCTGCAACAAATATTCTTAGTGGAGAGCCAGACTTTGTCCCCAAGTTGAAAAAAAAGGCGCCTTACGGTGCCACTGATTAAGCCCAAATACAGGCGCAGGTGGCAGACTTTGAGCACAAACAGCACAGTTCTTGACATAGTCTGTCACATCCTTGTGAAGATTGGGCCACCAGTACTGTCAGGAAAGAAATGTAAAGGTTCTTTGTTTGCCTGGGTGACCAGAAAGTTTGAAGTCATGTTCCTAAAATTTAGGTACGGATTTGAGGGGACACCAGGGTTTTACCAGGGGAATATCAAAATCTTGGATGGAGGTCAATGCTAGGATTTGCATCCTTGATCCGTATTAAGTTGTATGCTCCTCGGAGTTCTTTAGTGAAAATCTGAGCACCCCAAAGGCGGTCAAAGAGCTCAGTGATGAGAGGCAGCGGGTTTTTTGATGGTGATGGCATTAAGGCCGCGGTAGTCTATAGAGGGCCGAAGTGTCCCATCTTTCTTTTGTACAAAGAAGAACCCTGCAGCAGCAGGTGAAGAGGACTTGCGTATAAACCCGCTCTGTAAATTCTCCTTGATGTAATCAGTCATAGCCTGGTTTCCGGGAGACTGAGGGGGTATACCCGACCTCTGGAGGTGTGGAATTCGGAAGGAGGTTTATTGCACAGTCATAGGACCTGTGGGGGGAGGTAGCTGCTTAGCATTGCGCTTTGAGAACACATCCTGGAAATCCATAACCTGACTTGCAATGGGCGGAGCAACTTCATGAGGGGAGAAGGCAAGAGGCCTTTTAGACCAATACCTCGAGAGTAGTCCAATCAAGCACAGGAGAATGCTGGTGAAGCCATGGGAGTCCCAAGATGACTTCAGAGCTGGCCTGAGGAAGAACAAAAATAACTATGGTCTTGTGGTAAAGTACACCAACCGACATTTGTATAGGTCTGGTCAGGAAGCGGATGAGACTACATGACAAAGGGGTACCATCCACCACAGAGATGTGCAAAGGCTGAGATAACGGCTCTATAGGCCAAGTACATTCTCTGACCAGGGTAGCTGAGATGAAATTTCAAGCTGCTTCAGAGTAAATGAAGGCCTCAAGGGCAAGTGTGGAGTTGTTGTGGTGAAGCCAGATAGTATGGAGGGACACTGACTGGAGGGGAGAAAACAGTGATCTAGCATGCCTCTCTAATAGCATGCTGATCATCCTTCACACAGTCAGAAAGGCCTTGCCAGAAGATAGCGTGGAGCGCCCCGTTGTTCCAGACGAACTCAGCTGCCAAGAAACAAAACTGTACTGTAAACTGACCCACAGTAAACGACCCTTGGCGGAGATGCAGGAGCGCACTGGCTGCTGAGGAGGCGCACGCCGGTTCATCAAAGACCCTCCTAAGGAGGCTCAGAAAGGCTTCAATATTTGTGGTAACCGGATCCTTTCCCAGACCGGGGACGCCCATGCCAGAGCTTCTCCAGTTAGTAAGGAAATTAAATACGCCACTTTGGCCTGGATGGTGGGCTGGTGGTATGACCAGTGCTTTGGGAGAAACCAGCAGTTGATACAGGTGAACTGTGAGTGCATGAAGCTGGTGAAGCTCCTGGATTTGGGTAGCTTCCTGGGCTTCAAGCCTGTGGGTGAATAAGTGGTTGAAATCTGCTGAGATCTAGGAGGGAGTAGTCATGGTTCGTGCAAACTGTCACACTTGGGGAGACACGGCTCTTAGGTGCCATTACGGCTTGCACGGAAGTGGTGTGAGCCCTGAGAAGAGCCAAGGCGCAGAGTCTAAGCAGTAACCAGGTCTTCTGTAGAGCCACTAGTAGTGAGGATGTTGCACTGCTTGTTACTGCCAGGCTGCGGTCCTTGGGAACACCAGGGTGGGCAGGATAAAACACGGTACCAAATCACAAAGCAGAAGAATAGTCAGGTCACAAGCATGGGGTCTAATACCAGGTATCCAGGAGACAGACACCAGTGACACAGGGGCCACTGTGAACACAGGAGACACTGGAAGCAAGAGGAAGCACAGGTGACACAGGAATATCCTCAGACTGAAAGGAACACTTGAACAGCACAAGGGAATGAGCTGGAAACAGACTGGGCAACAAGAGGTTAACACAAGGAGCTGGACAGAGGAAACACTGGATTAAGCAACAGGTGTAAAGGAACTAGCACAACAGAACTAGGGGCTCAGCACTAGGGGAGACATGTTGCACGAACACTGAGTTCTGTGTCTGAGCCAACTAAATAGCCACGGATGATTAAGAAGCTATTTCCTAATTGGCCAGCAGGTTGGACTAAGCTTAAAAACCTTGGGAACGTAGGCACGCCCAGAGTCAGGACTGCCCGCATGCGCAGGAGAGAGATGCCTGCGCTTTAGTGAGGAAGAGGTAAGTGTGACAATATGCTTCTAGAAAATCATCCAGCTTTTTCTCAAAGCAATTTATAGGACCTGCTAAAACTACTTCCTGAGGGCGTAATAAATTGGAGGCAAGTTTTCTGTATGGACCATTTATATATTTATATATTTTTTTGTATATTCATAAAAGGTGATCACATCCCCCAGTTTAGCTAATCTGTATTCAAAGGTGTACTTCCCCAATATTGACTTCACCACACTCCAAGCCACAGTTTCTCTATCTTGAAATCATATCTACCCCCTCTAATACCCCTCTTAATCCAGAACTACTTCCATCAACAACATTTTCCCCAGATGCCATATTTCTGTACATTTGAAGTCCCCTGCAAAATGCTCTTTGTTCATACCTTCCCACCTCCTACTTACTTGGCTCTTGAGAGGTCAACAGATTTAAGGCAGACAAGGTAGTAGAGTAGAATGCTGTGTTTTTTTGCATTAACCAGACTTTTAAAGCATAGTGCACCTGCTTTGGAGTGAAAAGAAATCTACCAAGAATTCCCATAGATTTTTACATCTTGTGATAGGTCAAAGTAAAGAAAAGCAGAACTTGGTTTTGGTTCATGGCACTTTAATTGCAAGGTCTGCATAGTAATTTTCCATCATTGTGGTTTTACGTACAGTATGCTTACCCCCACAGTGATATTATTTTCATTATTATTATTATTTTTATTAATAAACAGGATTTAGATAGCCCCAACATATTATGCAGCGCTGTACATCAAATAGGGGTTACAAATGACAGGCGAATACAGACAGTGACACAGGAGGAGAGGACCCTGCCTGAAGAGCTACAATCTAGGAGGTGGGGGAAATAACACACAATAGGAGGGGAGATTTGTAGTGGTGGGACATTGTGACGGGTGGGCAGATGGGTAGGCAAGTTTGAAAAAATGGATTTTGAATGCTCTTATAAACGAGCAGAAAGTAGGAGCAAGCCGAATAGGATGAGGAAGACTATTCCAGAGAGTTGCGACAGCTCTAGAAAAGTCTTGGAACCGTGCGTATGATGAGGTTATAAGTGAGGAAGTCAGTAGTAGGTCATTGGAGGAGCGAATAGAGCGGCTAGCGGAGTATTTTTCTACCAGGTCAGAAAGGTAGGTGGGACAAGAACTTTGGAGGGATTTGAAGGCAATGCACAGGAGCTTTAATTTGATTCCAAGGTGAACTGGCAGCCAATGAGAGAAATACAAGAAGATGCAGCAGAGGATGGAGGCGTCTGGCAGCAGCATTCATAATAGATTGTAGAGGAGAGAGTTGGGTTAGTGGAATACCAGAGAGAAGGAGGTTACAGTAGTCCAGACAAGAGATAAGAGCGTGCACAAGCAGTATGGTGGTCTCTGGGGACAGGTAGGGGTGGAGTTTGGAGATGTTGCGTAGGTGAAAGTGACAGGACCTGAAAATGTTCTGAATATGGAGGGTAAATGTGAGGGCAGAATTGATGGTGATGCCAAGACAACATGCCTGGGGTAAGGAAAAATAACAGTGTTGTGAACAGTTAGGAATATGTCAGGGGGAGATTTGGATTTTGAGAGGGGGGGGGTGATGAGTTCTGTTTTATCCAGGTTGAGTTTCAGAAATCTGTCAGTCATCCATGATGAGATGGCTGACAGGCAGCATGAGACCTTATCCAGGACTGAGGGGGACAGGTCAGGGGTGGACAGATAAATTTGAGTGTCATCAGCATACAGATGGTACTGTAATCCAAAGGAGGATATGAGACTACCGAGAGAGGAGGTGTACAGAGAAAAGAGAACCGGTCCAAGGACTGACCCTTGGGGAACACCAACAGGGAGGAGAGTCGGTGAGGAGGAGTTACCATTGAAAGAAACTTGAAAGGAGCGGTCCGACAGATAGGAAGCAAACCAAGAGAGAGCAGTGTCACTGATACTAATGGAGTGCATGATTTGTATTAGAAGTGGATGACCAACAGTGTCAAACGCAGAGGAAAGATCAAGGAGAAGGAGCAGGGAAAAGTTGCCTTGAGACTTAGCTCTGATGAGGTCATTGGCCACTTAAGTAAGGGCTGTTTCAGTGGAATGGGCAGCTCGAAAGCCAGACTGGAGAGGGTCAAGGAGAGAGTTTGTGCTCAGGCAATCCGTGAGTCTTTTGTAGACAAGGCGCTCAAAAAGTTTGGATACATATGGGAGGAGGGAGGTAGAACAGGAGCTAGAAGGTATGGAGGGGTCTAGTGAGGGTTTATTCAGGATAGGAAGAATAATGGCATGTTTGAAAATGGAGGGGTAGAAACCAGTAGAAAGGGAGAGGTTGTATAAAAAAAAACCACTTTTGGGCTGTAATTAACCAAGGGTACAGAGCAGGTAAGCAGAGAACATGTTCCATGGAACCAGGCTTTGTGTTTGGCTTGGTTATTAACGAAGATCAAAAATTTCATAAATATACCAGGTTTTATAAGCAGACTTCAGGTGAAATCTGTATTTACAGCTGTCAAACCTACTAAAGCTTGCACAAAGTGAACACCATCAATTTTTCAAGTTTATTTTTTAAATAATTAAACTTACATTTGCAAGTATATACACATATAAACATTAATTTGTATAGTAGTGTAATCTTAACCTGATAAATTAGTTATGTAGGGAACACTACATATTAAAAAAATTCAAATTTAATAACTACAAAATGTGGAGAATTGTCAAAGCAGTCTACTCTCCCAAACATTATCAAGGTTAGGAACAAAACTTGTCCTAAAATAAAAATTGAATTTTTATTGTTTTAGTGAGACATTCTGTTTAATATAATACCTAACTAAAATACAGAAAAGCATAAATGATTGGAGACCTGTTTCCTTTGATATAAAGAGACGATAAAAAGTTAGATTCTGTAGGAATATGCTAAACAGATAAATATGTATACTAACCTAGTTACATAGTAGGTTAGGTTGAAAAAAGACATAAGTCCATCAAGTTTAACCACTAGGGAAAAAAACATATCCCAGACATAAAACCCTATATAACATAGTTGGTCCAGAGGAAGGCAAAAAACCCCCTGGTACAATTTGCTTCAACAGGGAAAAAAAATTCCTTCCTGATTCAATGAGACAATCGGATGTTCCCTGGATCAACGGTCACTCTTAATTTTACTTTAAAGCCTTATTACCCAGTTACATTCTGTGCTTCTAGAAACACATCCAGCTTTTTCCTAAAGCAATCTATAGTAGTTGCTGAAACTACTTCCTGAGGGAGCTGATTTCCATATTTTCACAGACCTTACAGTGAAGAATCCCTTCTTTATCTGGAGCTTAAACTTCTTTTCCTTCAGACGCAAAGAGTGCCCTCTTGTTCTTTTTAATGATCTCAAGGGGAAGAGAGTTCTTTATATGGACCATTTATATATTTATACAAGGTGATCATATCCCCCCTTAAACGTCTCTTCTCAAGGGAGAATAGGTTCAGTTCAGCTAATCTCACCTTATAGCTGAGCTCCTCCATTCCTTTTATTAGTTTAGTTGCCCTTTCTGCACTCTCTCCAATTCCACAATGTCCTTTTTGTGAACTGGTGCCCAAAACTGGACTGCATATTCCAGATGTTGTCTGACCAATGCTTTGTAAAGGGGCAGGGTTATGTCTCCATCTCTGCAGTCCATTCCTTTTTTCCTTTTAAAGAAAGTACTTTGCTAGCTTTAGGTATTGCAGCTTGGCATTGAATGCTGGTATTAAGTCTATGATCTACCAGAACCCCC
Source organism: Pyxicephalus adspersus (assembly GCF_032062135.1). NCBI lineage: Eukaryota > Metazoa > Chordata > Amphibia > Anura > Pyxicephalidae > Pyxicephalus > Pyxicephalus adspersus. Next base: position 65,091,778 of record NC_092860.1, read on the forward strand.
AGCTCCTTTTCCATTTCTGACTCCCCCAAATGTATCCCCCCTAGACAGTATGAAGCATGCATGTTAGCTTCCAAGTGCATAATTTTACATTTATCTATATTAAATGTCACTTGACACTTGGCTGCCCAATCAAACAGTACACTCAGGTCTGCTTGTAGATTATAGACATCCTGTATGAACTTAATTCCATTACATAGTTTGGTGTCATCTGCAAACACAGAAATGATACTTTTTATCCCAAACTCTATATCATTATTAAGGATGTTAAACAGTAAAGGTCCGAACACTGAACACTGGGGTACACCACTAATAACCTTAGACCATCCAGAGTATGAATTATTAATTACAACTCTCTGGATGCGATCTTTAAGACAGTTCTCTATCCATTTACAGATTCACTTTTCTAAACCTATCGACCCATAGTCGTGCAAGTGCATAGTCTGCACTTGCATATACTCTAATTGTAATATTTATTAAACAAGTTAATATTTATCCAGAAAATGTCTTATTTTGGGTACAAACATAATAAAGTTTACTATAAAAATCCTGGAGTTTCTTTCTCAGACTTTTGTTTCCCATTGGGCTGTCTGTGTTTACATACTAGGATTTGTGCATTTGTGTAACTGATGAGCAATGTGAGACATTTTTTCATAATACATACTTTAACATGACTACATGAAATGGTCCAAAGTAAGAGAGGTTTCTTTACTGAAATCCCAATGAAATTTATACATGGATGAAAGACTGAGATGAGTAGTTCCTTAACTCCCTAACCCCCCCACCAAACAGAAGCATGCAATATCAGATATCTCTTCCAGTGCTTTGAGTGAGTCTGTAGGTGAAATCCGGAGTTATAGCTCATTTAATCTAATACAAGATTAAACCTTTTAGTGCTGTTGTGTAAGAAATGAAAGAATTCAGTGCACCAAAATAATCTGAATGGTTGCACTTTTTTTCCAATTTTTGCACAATTTAAAGTACTACAGTTTGTAAAGACTAAAAAGTATATTTCTACTACTAAGTAATCGCATATGTTTGCTAAAATACAATAAACAATATTTTTTTAGAACTAGGTAATTAGGCTTATAATCATTGCATTATACCAACATGAGGTTCAGTGTAAATACTGTTTTTCTACTGAAATTTTTAGAATAATTTAAGTAATTCTTGGCCTGTCATGGCGTGTGTATTTGTATATCTGTCTGCATGCGCGCTTCAAGGTTTTCCTGTTGCAAGTTGGGGTCAGTGTATGATCCATTTTTTTTCTGATAAATTTACTGATAACTTTTCTACATGTTATGGTATATGGGCTCCACTGTTCAGTTGTTTGTAATAATTTTTAAATTTATAAAAAAAAGACAACTAATACAGTCCTAGTTTAACTAGTAAATCTTTGCATACATTTTATGTATCATATATATATATATATATATATATATATATATATATATATATATATCTTAAACAAAAATACAGCTGGATCCTCTATAACCCACTTCAAGTTAATTTGGTGTTTTTATAAAGTGTGATTTGTTATGTTGCTATAATTATGAAAAACAGCACATCAATGAAATGTTACATTTTTGGCTATTAAATGGACTAGCCCATTCCCTAAAAATCATTCTTGAAAGACTTGATTTAGTGGGAGTTTCCAATGTTTTTATTGGAATAAGTAACATATGCTTCTTTTATCATTCTTTCCACAAGGAGGTATGCAAGTCTTTTTTAAAAGCGATATTTCAATAACCTAATTTAGCATTTTTCTATGTGGTTTCCCAACGGTATTTTATCAGGGCTGCAGAAATTTTACCAGTCTTTAAAGTACTCAGAATTTAAAAGTACATAAAATTTAGATGGCGCATCACTACCTTTTAGGTGCAATAAAATTCTGTATAAACAGAGAACCGTAACTAAATGTGTTATTCTTACACACATGCAATTCTCTCACAGTAGTAAGCACCCAGTTACTATTGTTCTGTATGATCAGCATAACAAAACTTTTATATTCTGAATAAACAAGCATTGCTTTATTACATTCACACTGAGCTTGATTTACTAATGGTGAGCTCATACTGCCAATGACATTATTTATCTAACCTCACTGGTAAAATCCTGCTAATGTACTTGTGAGTTCTGCACATGCACGTTGGTCTGTGGAAACATGTGCATGCTCCACTTAGAATCGCACATGCACAATATAATTCTAAGTTTGTCTCAAGTATTTGCATTTTCAGTGCTGCAGAACCATTTAAGCCTTTAAATTCACATCAAATGTTTGACCCAGTAATGAGATAAAGATGATGTCTGTTTTTCTGTTTTCACATTATCTTCAGACCTATGTGTAGCAGATAAACCCTTTTATCTTCCAAGATGTATGCAACAGTCTGTAGAATGGACTTAAAGTAAAAGAAATTCTTCACAGTGCAGCCTTCCTGGGATAATAATATATATCTTTGAACTTTTCCCAAGCCTTTCTACTTCATGGTGTGCATCTATGCTATGACCCCCTTTGGTTCAAGTTCAGCCATTGGGCTTGCTTTATAAAGCTCTCCAAGACTGGAGAAGATACACTTTCATCATTGAACCTGGGCGGTGCAGCAAACCTGGAATGGATCTGGTTCTGTATTGAAAACATTTGCTAACAAATAGCAAAACACTTTTAAGATATCTTTTCCTGGTTTGCTGGATCACCCAGGTTCACTGATGAAAGGGTATCTTCTTCAGCCTTGGAGAGCTTTAATAAATCAGGTCCAATACTACCTTTTGGCATAGAGGTATGCAAGTTGTGTAATGTGTAGGAACTTAAACTACTGGCAGTTGCTTGTAAATTGTGAGTGGAGTTTCCACCCCTCCTCTTCCCCACCACTAGCTGGGGAAGCTTTTTTGTGTATCCCAATCCTTTTTTATGTTGTCCCAATGAATGCTGGAAGAAAAAGGAATTTCAGTACTTGCCATAAAAATTAATGGTTCAAACCAGTCTTTCTTGACCTTTTTACCATTGAGAAACCCTTGAAGTAACTTTGTGGACTTTAGGGAACCCCTTTAAAATTAGTATATCCACAGATCACAACAAATTTGCTTTGTGGTCAGTAGGAAGAATGCTTCTTATATGCTGACTACTGTGAAGAATGTCAACCTTACAAATCGCGTAAAAATAATTGGTGTCACTTAAACTGACCTGAGAGGCACAAATTGTTTATTGCTTAAGGAACCCTTAGCAATCTATTTAGGAACCCTAGTGTTACTCGGAAACCTGGTTTAGAAACCCTGGTTTATAGGAAACACAGATCATGCTTGTATGAACAAATATGGAGATGGGCAATAAAAGTAGAGCAGGCGGGCTCTGAGAGATAAAGAATATAAAGAAGACTGTAGGAAATTGAATATACAGATTAAAGCAAGGAAATGAAACCCTTAGATACATGCATGAAACAAACTTTTATCAAAGTTAGTGAGTCAGTCAACCATGAACTTACAGATGCTTGAGATATACATAAATCTATACCTTGACAAAAAAATAAATAAAATAAACATGAACCACATTTTAAGTTTCTATATTTATTAGTATTTTTTTAGTTCTTTAACTATTGTTGAAGGTTTTTTATTTTTAAAGGGTATTGTACTTAACTGTATTGTAAAATATATACATATTTTGATATTTCCCGTAGATTATAAAGGAATGCCATTGGAATTGTCATTTTTTAACCACATAGTATTATGCTTTACTAATACAGATGGAAAACAAAATAGAATACAGATAAATGTCCTTGATATAGTTTCATTTATTGTTAAGGAATTTTGAATTGATTAAGTATAAAAAAAAATAGAAATAGATATACCCATGCATTTTGTCTGATTATTGTGTGTCTATAAAATGTAAAAATGACAGATTTGAGATGTACTTTAATTATTTTTTCTTCTGCTCCATACTTTGATCTCTCTAGTCCTACTGGAAGCAGTCGATATGCCTCCTCTGGAGAACTGAGCCGAGATTCTACACAACTAAGTGATGATTTTGACCCTGAAAATGACAGCCTTCAGGGTTCTGAAATAGAGGAAGAGCGGGACAGAGACTCATATCATTCCTGTCATAGTTCTGTTAGCTACCAAAAGGATTCCCCAAACTGGTATGGAGATGGGGGCCCTGAAGGATACAGTGAAGAAGATGATGATGATGAAGGTGGCTACCCTGACAGTAGAGGACAACTTTCAGACAGGGATCTTTATGATGATGAGCTTCCAGAAGAAGAAGAAGGTGAAAAATTAAGATATGAGCTAGAGGACACATTGTACTTATCTGGAGAAAGTAAGGAGAAAACACCCCCAGGGATTCCAATTCAAAAGCAGCAAACCCCAGAGGCTACACCAGAGAGTGAAGCAGTATTATTGGTCCAGGGGCCTTTAATGGAGAGGTAAGAAAAAAGGAAAGTCTTCTGCAAACACAACTAATAAAAGTAAAAATGAATTTGCAGTTAAAAAATATAGAAAACCAAAATGTTTTATGCTGCTTCAAATTGAATTTAAACTATTTGGCTACACTCAAAAGAAAATGCTGTCTGTCTTAGAGTTTGTGCTAAATGATGTAAATTACTTATTATTAAATTACATATATGTTTACCAGAAGTCCAAACACCTGAGGCTATATTTACACCCATTTTTTTTTCAGACATCTGTAGGTGTTTTTTGACAGCCTGTAAAAAATAGTTAAAATTAAAACAAATGGGTCTGTTTTTTGTGCAAGTATTTGCAGGAGTTTGGAGTTTACAAGCTCCATGTAGCTTGTAGGGTCATTTTTGCCATCTAAACATCTCCATAGACTTGTATTCAACAGCTCATAAACACATTCACATGTCCTCAAAGAGCTGAGCTCAGTTATTTCAAAGCCATTATTTCTAATTTTAGAGACTCTTTAGTCACTGGCATGGTACCGAAGGATTGGCATAAGGCCAATGTGGTTCCTATCTTCAAAAAGGGAGCAAAGTCATTACTAGGTAACTACAGGCCAGATAGTTTACCGTCCATAGTTGAAAAGGTCCTAGAGTTTGATAAAGAACCACATAGAGGAGCTTTTCTGCTAGAAAATGGTATTAAAAGTGATAGTAACTATGTGATAGTTAGCATGGCTTCAAGAAAGCCATTTTTATGAGGAAGTAAGTAAACAGGTAGACAGTGGAACAGCAGTTGATATAGTGTACTTGGCTTTGCTAAAGCATTTGACACCGTACCCCACAGACGGTTAATATGCAAGGTAGGGTCAATAGGTTTAGAAAAGCCAATCTGTAAATGGATGGAGAACTGGCTTAAAGACCGCATCCAGAGAGTAGTGATTGATTCATACTGTGAATGGTCTAAGGTCATTAGTGGTGTAACCCAGGGTTCAGTGTTGGGACCTTTACTGTTTAACATCTTTATAAATTATATAAAGTTTGGGATTAAAAGTACCATTTCTGTGTTTGCAGATGACACCAAACTATGTAATGGAATTAAGTCCACACAGGATGTCTATATTCTACAAGGAGACCTGAATGTACTGTTTGATTGGGCAGCCAAGTGGCAAATGACATTTAATATAGATAAATGTAAAGTTATGCACTTGGGGGCTAAGAACATGCATGCTTCATACTGTCTAGGGGGAATACATTTGGGGAAGTCAGAAATGGAAAAGGATCTGGGGGTTCTGGTAGATCATAGATTTAATACCAGCATTCAATGCCAAGCTGCAATATCTAAAGCTAGTAAAGTACTTTCTTGTATTAAAAGAGGAATAGACTGCAGAGATGGAGACATAATCCTGCCCCTGTACAAAGCATTGGTCAGGCCACATCTGGAATATGCAGTCCAGTTTTGGGCACCAGTTCACAAAAAGGACATTGTGGAATTGGAGAGAGTGCAGAAAGGGCAACTAAACTGATAAAAGGAATGGAGGAGCTCAGCTATGAGGAGAGATTAGCTGAACTGAACCTATTCTTCCTTGAGAAAGAGACATTTAAGGGGGGATATGATCACCCCGTATAAATATATAGATGGTCCATATAAAGAACTCTCTTCCCCTTGAGATCATTACAAAGAACAAGAGGGCACTCTTTGCGTCTGAAGGAAAAGAAGTTTAAGCTCCAGATAAAGAAGGGATTCTTCACTGTAAGGTCTGTGAAAATGTGGAATCGGCTCCCTCAAAAAGTATTTTCAGCAACTACCAATTTGCTTTAGGAAAAAGCTGGATGCTTTTCTAGAAGCACAGAATATAACTGGGTATTAAAGATTTAAAGTAAAGATAACAGAGCCTGTTGATCCAGGGAACATCCGATGGTCTCATGGAATCAGGAAGGAATTTTTTTTCCCCTGTTAAAGCAAACTGTATTTTGTATTTTTTGCCTTCCCTTCTTCTGGACCAACTATGTCTTATAGGGTTTTAAATCTGGGACATATTTATTTCCCTACTGGTTGAACTTTTCAACCTAACTTACTATGTAACAATGTAATCTGGGTAGGCATTTATTTAGACGTTTGCAGATGGTGTTTATTAGCATTTATAAGACAAAGGGTAGCCAGGTACAAAAGGCAGCCAGATACAAAAAGCAGCCAGGCGTTAAAGGGAGGCAGATACAAAAAGCAGCCAGGTGTTAAAGGTGGCCAGTTGCAGAAGTCAGCCAGGGTACATGTGTATGCTCTGGGGAGATAAAAGGCAGCTAAGTGCAGAAGACAACCAGGTGGCTGCCTTTCTTAGGCTGTTTCCCACCCTAAGATAGCTTCTAGATTCCAAATAAGCTCCGTACCACACTGGCTATCATGTGGGGAAGAGACCCACATGTGGGTCTCATTTTAAAAATTGAAGGTGGACCTCACGTCTTTGGGTGAGGATGAAAAATAGAATACAAAATAAATTAATATTATAATAATATAATAAAAATTACCACCTGCATCTGCCATCTGGCTGACTTGTGCAACTGGCCTTCTTTTGTACATGACTGCCTTTTGCACATGGCTCCCTTTTGCACCTGGCTTTCTTTTGTACCTGGCTTTCTTTTTTTCCCCAGCCCAAAACATGCTTTTACAGGCATTTTTTTTTATAGGAAAAATTCCTATAAACACCTGCGCAGGCATTAATTAACACTAGCGGTTTTGGATGGCAAACAATTCTTGAAGCCTAGCTGTGTAGGCTTCCAGGAGCAATTAAAAGCCACATTGTTTAGAAGCAGGTGTAAACAAGCCCTATTATTCATGTGCTTTTTTGGGGTAACTGACTTGCCAAATAATAAAGGATGAATAGGAATAACAGCTCAAAGCATGTATCATATTTTTTTCCTTGGAAGCTTTTCTAAATATCTCCACTAAACAAACAATTTAGGTTAATGTGTAACGGCTTACATGTAATTCATCACAAAGATAGATGCCTGTCTCAGAAGCAATCCTTCTTTAATTCACAGGCTATGTACTAATTCTAGAGCAGTTACATAATTTGCGCTGAATGTAAATTATTCTGTAAATCTGATTGCTTGATTCTATTTTAGAATTTTGAGATATATATAGTTTTGTTACATATCATGTTTGAAAGAAACATTTAAAATATTAGCTTGTAGCACAAAATTGTTACATGAACAAATAATAAAATTAAACCGAACCAGGTGAATATTAAAAAACTTACATACTACCAATAAGTTATAATGTTGTCTATATTTCAATGTCTGTCAAGCACTAATGTTTGTAAGTTTCTTTAGGCAACACTAAAGTCATATCCTAAAAAATACTATTGCTATATTTACATTACTATTTGTTATTTTAAGCAGCGTATCCAGTATTAAAATTGTGTCTTTACAAATCACAGAGATGAGAGCCCAGGGATGTCAAGGGCAAAGTCAAATTGGCTGAGAGCGTTTAACAAGGTGCGGATTCAGCTTCAGGAGGTATGTTTTAAACAACTCAACTCAGCAAGTAGAACCGGGACTAACATTAATGTGTGTGCCATTATGTTATTTTGCTCTCAACTGTACAGTAATTAGACATAGCTCAGTCATGTTTTTGTTACCTAGCGTGAGTGGTATTTTTATGTTCATGTTTTGTTTTTTTTATTTTTTGTTTTTTTATTTTGTGTCATTTTGTGATTTTTTTTCATTCAGAACGACTCCCTCTCTCTGCCCCCTCCCTGCTCATACCCTCTTCCCAAGCAGCAATTTGTCCAATGCAAAGATGCCAGAGATATTCAGTGCAGGTAGGTGAGCAGTGATAATGACCTCAAGTTGTTTTTTGAGAATGGGACAGGTATATCCATGGTGCGTAAGGATTCACCTTCTTAGACAGTCTTATGTTTATTGTCATTGAATAACTGAATTGTAGTAAATTTATTTTGTTTTTGATACCACTCAGGAAAATGTGATTAATAATTTGTGTGTCCAAATAATTGGCATGTATATATATGAACAGACTTTATAAATATACATCCCAATTATTTGGACACACATAAATTATTATTGTTGACAATTATTTTTTTTTTAACTTGTGTGAAGCAAAAATATTAGCTACAATAAAGCAGCATTGAAATAGTTTAAGGGAGTTAGGCTCAATAGAATATTTTAATCAATAGCATAAAGTATTTTAAAGTATACAGTTTAAACATAATTATTGCAATACTTTACAAACCATGCACCTAATAAACTCCCCAATCAAAGTCAAAATCATGTACAACTACTGAAACAGCATAGGTTAATCTAGAATGCAGGTTGTCTGGAAGGCTGCAACCGTTTCGGCTTTAGAAGCACCCAAATATGCAGATACCATCTCTTGCGTAATCACTCAAATAAGGCGACATAATGTATGCAGAATACATCAAATCACATATACCAATTGAAGAATAAATGCCAGGTCCAAGGATCGGTATATGAAAAGTGGTACAGACTGTATGACAATTTTGTAATTCTCAATTGGAACACATCAAAATAGCACTAATTAAAAGGCTGAATTTTATTGATTTTCTTGGCATATATCAATAACCCCTCAATCAAGAGGCAACCCTCATCCAATACAATACAATACTACAATACAATACAATACAATAATATCCAATACTCAATCAAGCTATTTCTAATTAACAACCGGGGCTAAAATTGTCCAAACTATTCAGTATCAACATTAGGAGCCTGGGTCTTTGCAACCAGAATTTTTTGTTGTGTTTTTATTGTCCATGCATCAGCACATAGTCTCTCAATCCCCTGAGGAAGCCCAGTGGGGCGAAACGCGTCGGGTACAGACATAATGTTGACATTTCGAGACACCTATTATACATATCATAGCAGAGTGAAACTGTGTTAGACGGACCTAGCACAGTTGAACTCTGTTAAACGTAGGATTATCTAAAATTTTTAAAGCTCAGAACGCTTTTAATATATTATATAAAATATAGCTTAAAAGTTTTTAATATATTTGCTCTGCCTATATAAACCTGTCTGTTCCATCCCTCTCTTCACCATATGTCTAGAATTCAGGTTGTTAGTACAAAACACATCTGACTGCACAATTATTTCTGTGAAGTCAATTGGGTATAAAAAAAAAAACGAGCAATTATGGAAGGTGTACTACCTTTTCTGCATCAAATATATGGTATTTACTAGACAGCATATCCATACTGATGACTACCTTTTTAGTATTGTTGAATAAAAAATGCTGTCTATGTCTACAAACTCAAAGGTCAAACAGACATTGGGGGGAATTCTTAAAAGAGTAGAGGACTGTTCTTTATTAGTTACTTTACAAAATAAAGGTTCACAGAGCTTGTAGGGATGAAGTGAACAAAATTATTGACCACCTTGTAGTCATTAAAGACTATGATTTACAAACCCTGAGAATAGGCTCCTTGTTATGAAACATATGTTTTGCTTATGTTATGCATGCTAGTTAATATAGCATGTCACCCACTAAGCAAAAGTCATAGTATTAAGTGAATAATTGCTAGAAAATGTTGTGCCCATCTGCCAAGCGTAGGTAACTAAGTTGTTTGTGTGACAATTATTTTTTTTAATAAAAATACCAGTAATATAAAATAAATATATCAATAATTTAGCATAATGATTGTAGCTTAACTGTTATATAGCATTGTATGTCCTGTATAATTGTATGTATCTCATTTGCTATTATTATTATTATTGTTTTTCTATTCCTTCTTGATGTGCAGCATGTGAGTGATTGTTTTTGTATGTAATACATTAGGTGTGTGTGTGTGTAATACAATACAGTCTTATGCAATGTTGGTATAAGTTTGTGTGTTTTTACGTTTATTTGCAGAAATATAGTTGAAGAAAAGTTGTTAACTTTTAAATATGCCCTTATCCATATTTCCTATATATCTATGTTTCCACGGCCCTAACTGAAATATTACGTCACACTACACCTTGCTATCAAGGTTTGTCATCATGCTTCTATTGAAAATGCAGTATGCATCAGTTTGAGATTCCTCTGTGATTATTCAGGATGAATCTCTGGTATAATAGACCTGCATTTTACCTGCTTTTGTAATCCCAATAAGTTTTTAGGGAAAGGAGGACATTCTGGAACAAACAAAAGCCTGCTGAGACTGGCCATACACTATATATTTTACTTCCTTGGAAATATTTGATTTGTTTTAACTGGCACAATCTTTCTTAGAAATGTTTAAATTGTCTCCATTTCTGTTGTAAAACGTTTTGTCACTTTAGTTGTTTTTATTCAGGACAATATATGGGGGCAAATTTCCTAAAAAAGAGTTTTAAACTTTTCTCACTGAAAAAAATGCTTATTACATTGCCATTATTGCTGGAATTTCCCATCACTTCCTAACATGATTGTCACAGTATACAAAAACACTTTCCCAGTAAAAACACAGAAATCAATAAAAAGCTAACATGAGTTTTATCCTTCTTCACATTGTCTAAATCTATGATAGGTACAGGACTGCAGGAGTGGGTTCTGGACAGGGGTTACATTTTCCCCATTTTTTATCTTTCAGTCCAAAACTTCAGACAAAAACATAAAGAATGCTTACTTCAGCTTGTATCAAAGTCCCGCAATAGCTTATTTAAGCTTTTCTGCAGGTTCCTGCTGCCAGTTCATATCAAACACAGACATAGATTCCAACTCTGATGTGAGGTTACAACACAGGGAATATAAGCTTTACTGGCTAGCCCAGATAAACATTACGTACCAGGTTTTGTCAGAAGACAAAAGTGTTTTCTCTTTGGTAGGTTCTGGGGTGAAATAAAAAGGTCCACCCAACATTCCCTTTCATTCCACAGCCCAGGACCTTGGAAGACTCACTATCACACATGCAACCAATGGTTGCATACTAGTCCTATTCTCCTTTCCCAGTGCCCTGCCACTTACCTAAAAGGACTGAAAGCCAAAACGAGGGAAATAAATTGCCCGTCAAGGACTCATCGGTGGTCCTGTGGACAAGTTTCTACTTGACAGGAGATTAATCTGAATCCTTGTTTAATTTCCAAACATTCATCACAGAAATACTAGTTGAGGGTTGACTGGTTGCTATATGCAAATAGAAATGATTCTTTTAGCATGCATTACATACATGGACCCAGTGGTTGTGTCCACAGGAATGATTTTCTCACATATGGCAATCCAGTACTTTAAAGCAGTTGCCATTTTTACTGCAGGTACATTTTAGGTACACTTTCCTGTGCTGAATGTGACCAAAGAGCTATTTTCTTTCATATCTATAGTTTAATGAAAAAATTACCACCATTTGAGTATTTCCAACACGGATAACCTTGTTGCTATCACCAGATAAAACATGACAAGAAGGAGTTTGACATTAAAAAGAAAGCCAAAACAATGAAGACACAAATTAGATTGTTTTTTTTTCTTGCAGGCAAGAGGTGAAGGCAGTGGAGATATGTCAAAATCTTTGTGGTTTAAAGATGGGTATGTCAAAAGACAGTGTCTTTTTTATCTACTGAACTAAAATTAATTCCAAAAATCTTTGTGTATATGTTATGGATAAACAGTCTCATATGTTTGTTAGTTGATCAGTGATTTATAGCCCTTTTTACAAAAATAGTATGTATATGCTTTATGTGTTTGTAAATACAATTTTAAATGTGGTATATTCATTAAATTTAGGACTTTTAAGGCAAATTTTCCCATACAATTTTACTTAAAAACAATCTTCTTTCTTGCTTGACGCGTTTCGTGGAACCAGTTCACTTCTTCAGGAGTAGGTTGAGATCTACACTCAATACATAACATATAATTAGTTGTAATCTATCAATGCATCAAAGAACCTAAAGCAACGGTTTCATGGATCCCACTCACTGGTCAGACAGTGAGAATCTTCCAAAGATTGCCTGTAGTTAAAACAAACTCCTTTCCTTGAAATAAACATTCAGTAATCAGGCATATTTGTTTTTTTTTTTTTTTTTTTGGATGTGGCAAAGGTCAAAATAAGTATGTTAGAAACTATCAAAAAAATTTCTTTGTGATATCTTTAAAACTGTATAAAAGAAGCTCATATGCTAATCTGCACTTTAGAAAAAGACAGCTAAAGACATATATGTGTAAATGGTCTCATGAGTATTGATCTCTATTTAGTTAAATGTTAGGAATATCATAAAAGCCATCAATGCCTTTATATGGCTTCCAAAAACGTAAAATACTTAACTGGTTGGCCCTGTTTCTGTATTTAGTATCTTATGCAATCTGTTCTTGTTGCCTTGCTCACTGTCAGGCCTGCTGGTGGTCTGATAATTATTGATAGTATGCCGGACATACGGAAAAGAAAACCTATACCTCTTGTCAGCGACTTGGTAAGTTTTATCTGCAATTACAAGAAAGATGTTTTTTTTTTTTTTTTTTTTTTTTTTTTTTATTAATTTTTCTCTTGTTTTATTCCATGCTTTCCCCATCTGTAAAGGCAATGGTAATTTTTATTCTTTTTATTCTATTTCTTTTATTTATCACTTAAAATTTGAACAGGCATTTTTTGGATGATAATAAAACCAAATTATTAAAAAAGGAATAAAACAGTACATAATGTTTGCATTGAAGGATAATGCGGTTGCGATCTCTTAAGTCTGTCTAGTTAGTCATAAACTGAAGCATAAAGGTTGACCTTAGTTTACCTAGTATTTTAGACGTCTAAATAGTTCTACTTATGTGCTTAATGTTCCTAGAAGTACAAAAAAATAGGAAGTGAACATTTTGTTAAATATAACAAAAAAAAAAACACTCCTCTGTTGTACAAAAATGAACCAGAATGAGTATTAATCCCAGCTGTTTAGCTAATTGACACACAACTTGCTATGCAGTTATCTCTATGCTTGTAACAGGTGTGACTGAAAAGTTTGTTTAGGTTTTTAGGCCTATTCCCATCAGAGTGTTCTTCAGTCTATCTGTGTGACTATCAAATTATGAAGCTATGGTAAACATCTTTAAAAGCAACAAAAACACCAACAAAATTGGTAAATTAGATACTTTATCAAAAAATCTAAAACATAGCTTTCATTGGAACACTGAGAACACTTTATCTGTCTAATCAAAATAAAATGAAAGATATTTGGTTGGAATTTAATATTACTGTAGAATGCTGGCCTACAGTTAGCATACATAGTGCACTTACAGAATTCTGTTGATTAAAATCTCTCCTGATACATTTGTTCTTATGTAATTGGTATCAGTAAGCTGTTAGTAAAAAGTGTTTGATTTAAAATGTATTAAAGAATAAAAAAGTGGTTCAAGGCACCTTTCATACATATATATTCCCATAACTCCAGTATATATTTTATTTAAATAGTCACATAAAAATACAATTCAACATGCTTCACACATATATTATTTGCTGCTTCAGGAAAACAGCCATGAGGTATGGAATTTTATCAATAGAATCAAAATCAAATATTTGTTTATTATAAACATATCTTATATAAGAGAATATTTTGATTAAATGCACGTACGAAAACCAGTTCCCACAATCAGGAACAACAATTATAGTTTCTTCCCTTTTCAACACACCACTGAATATTGGACAAGGGGAAAAAAGCAGAGCCAACACCACCAAGTATAAATGAGACCAATCCATAAATAAGAAATTATCTCCTTCAATAACAAATATTTTCTTGTGAAGCTGGTTATTTATTGCAAGTTCATCATTACACTAATTTCAAAACAATCCAAATGTTATTTCTGTGTGCACTATATCTTTAATTACAATTTCAAGTATAAATAGAAATCTCCTTAAAGTTCCTCCCAAAAACCTTTTATATTATTCCTTTTCATTCTATTAAAATAAACAATGTTGTCACTATAATTGTGAGTAAAAGGTTTTTAACAGTGACTTTAGGGGAGATTACTATTTACAAGTTTTTGTGTAGTAACTGTATATTTTTTTGTGACTTTTTAAATAAAATGTAGTTGTCATTTTTTATGAAAATATATACTAGAGATATGAGAATATACATGCCTGAAAGTCCCTTGAACCATATTTTTTATTCTTTATTGGTAATATTGGGATGCGATATAATGTGAAGCATATTGGTGAAATAACAATTGGATTAACAATTACTGTGATTTAAAATGTAATTGTTATTTTTGTTTTGTAACTATTTTGTAAAATGTTAACGTTTACTTTAAAGAAATGTTGCTATTAAAATATTTGGTATCAAAATAACTATTTATTATTAATGTATATGTTTTTTTTTAGTCCTTGGTGCAATCCCGTAAAGCAGGCATAACATCTGCACTTGCAACAAGCACTTTAAATAATGAAGAGCTAGTAAGTACTATAAATTAAAATTTATAGTAAGTAGTAAGTACTATAAATTTTTTGCTGATGTAGACTTTCTTTGTGGTAATGTCAGAGAATTTTTTTTTTTAAACAGAAAAATCATGTTTACAAGAAGGCCCTTCAAGCTTTAATCTATCCAATATCCAGCACAACTCCCCACAACTTTGAGGTGTGGACTGCCACAACACCCACCTATTGTTATGAGTGTGAAGGGCTCTTGTGGGGAATTGCCCGACAGGGTATGCGCTGCACAGAATGTGGAGTAAAGTGCCATGAAAAATGCCAGGACCTCCTAAATGCTGATTGTCTACAGAGTAAGTGGTCTGTGTATTAATATATGTACTGTTCTATGTACTGAATCATATTTCTATTCTCCACCCAAAATAAGGAGTCCCACTCAAAATAAGTATTTGTATAAGTTATTTTGGCTGTCATTGGTTATTTATTTTTTTTTTTTTTTTATATTTTTAATAATGAAGGTTAAACAGTAAACAACCAAAAACATACAACTCTGTGAAAAAGTATACAGAAAAAAAAGAGAAAATCAAGGGTAAACAAAGTAACCTTTTAATTACAAAGGAAGTTACAGTACAGTCATTTGTAATAAACAGAGTTTTCAGATATATCTGTGCAATTCAGTTGAGCATTTACTAATCATACAAAAATGGTGTTCTTGAAATTACTCACAATAAACATCATAAGACTATAGGTGGGTCATTAAGCAATTTTCTTTCCAGATACCATGTTGTGTGGCGAAAACAGTTGTATAGTTTCTTTTTATTGGGCGTGTTTAACGTATCAATAAAACCTTCCCAGGTTTCAAAAAATTTAAAGTTTTGTTTCCTTATGAAGTGCAGCCTCTGTCCACTCCATTTTAAATAATTCATGTAATTTAGTTAAAAAAAAGTTTCATAGTTGGGGGCATATCATCTAACCAACAATGAAGAATATTTTTTTTTGCAACTGCTGATAGTAACTGTGCTAAACGTCTTGTTCCCCTTGCAAACCCAACCCCACGCAATTCCATTAAACCAAAGATAACCCATTCAGGAGTGAATTGTATATAATTTAGGAGATATCTGTGAATATATAGCACAACCTGTTTCCAAAACTGCTTGATAACAGGGCAGTCCCAAACGTTGTGGTAAAATGTAGACGCCTCCACTTTCAAAACAAGTGCCATCATCCGAGAAGCCCATATATTGGGCTCTTTGGGGGTGAAATATAATTCTTATGAAAAATTCGGGAAATAGGTTCCAAGTCTGTCCTAAGAAATTCAAATAGTTTGGAGATGTCCTTTTGCAGGGAGTTGGGAGTGGGGACAATACCATCCTGTCCAGTGGGTTGTCCCAATCTCGTAGAGTCAAACGCCTAGCTATATTTGCTGCATCTGTATTTGAATCAATAGGAAAGTACTCTCTGTCAGGAACAGGAATCTTTTTTATGTTCTGGAAAAGAATATGCCTTGAGGGTCTTAGGGTAAATTAACTGTCTGACAGAGGTGAGGCCTTTACCGGCCCACCTCGCTAGTAGAGAGGACAAATATCCCAGTATAAATTACCCATTACCTGACGGGCAGATAGAGGGAGGTTTGGGCATTAAGCCCATCTGCCTTTCACAAGGAGTGCCATAAAAGCCATACAGAATAGAATAATGGGTTAATTTCTATCTCCTCCGGGAGAAGTTCTTTGTGGATATGCAGGATTGCCATGGGGTGCAGAGCGAAAAATCTACCTGGAGGTTTGTATAAAATGTTGTCCCGTGAATCCAGTCTTTTAAAATTCTTAGTAATGCTGCTTGGTTGTATAAATCGGGTAAATTTAACCCACCATTATTCATGGTTTGTTGTAATAAAGTGCAGCTAGCTATAGCATGTTTGCTGCTCCAGATCAAAGTTGGAAATAAAAAGTTAATTTGTTTTAAACAGGAGATGACAAGAAAATTGTAAGAGCTTGAAGTAAAAAAAACAACCTTGGGAAAGTTACCATTTTAATGAGTGTCACTCGACCCATGAAAGAGAGCGTAAGAGAGGACCAAGTCTTAAAGTCCCTTTTCATTGCATCAATAGCATTAGTAAAGTTCAGAGTGTAAATTTTAGCAGGATTTTTAGGGATAAAAACTCCCAAGTATCTAAAATAGGATTTTGCCCATTGGAAAGGAAACAGAGTACTCCATCTTGGCCCCATGTTTGGGACAAAAATAAAAGGCCACAGACTTGTCAAAGTTAATAGTGTATCCTGAAAATTTTTGAAAGTCCTAAAAGGTGTTCATTATGGAACGTAGTGAAACCTTTGGGTTTACAATGAGCAGCAAAACATCATCCGCAAAAGCTTTAAGCTTAACCTCCGTGGAGCCAAACTTTATACCAGAAAAATTAGAAACTGCCTCCAATAAACGCAATAGAGGGTCTAATGCTAAAATAAATAACAAAGGGGATAGGGGAGACCCCTGTCTCCCTCCACTATTATTAGCTATAGGCTGTGAGAGCTGGTTGTTTATTATTAAATGAGTTGTAGGATGTTTATAATGTAAGACAGAAAAAATGGTGTTTTCGGCACAAGTATTAGAATTATAATTGGTAATACAAATTTCACAAAAAAAAACAAACAAATACATTTATATCCTTTTACTTGTATGTCACAATAGTTTCTTGTGATACATACAAGGTTTTGTTGTGGCCTACTGAGGCACTATACAAAGTTCAACTGACTTTAAGCACATTTACATCGCCATAATATGGTTAAGTAAGTATGAACCCATTCGTATCAACCTTAGTACCCTACACGTTTCAACATTGTGGGCTTCCTCAGGGTTAGTAGTAGGTCAACAAATAACTTTCTATGTATACGCAAAGGGTTTAAGTAGTCTAAATTTACAAACATAAATGTAAGGGTTCAATATATTGCATTGTTAAACAGTACAAAGATCATATTTATAATAGTTTCATTCAATTCAATTCAAGTAAAAGAGTTTTTAGTGTGACAAATATAATATGTTAAGTTAAGTAGGATAGATATAAAGGTTACATAGGTAGATATATCTTTTGAGAAGATATACTATATACATAGGTCATATATATATAGAGTAAATTCAAGTTAATGAAGTTTCAAAAATATACATAAAATGGGAATAAATATCACAATTACTTACTTCGCATATGGTTTAGGAGAATAAAGCAAACCCAGGAATTAAATAAGCTGTTGAAGAGTTCTGGGAAAATAGGGTAATATGGTGGAGTCCCCTGTGTTAATATAGTTTCTACAATTTAAGATATTAGGTTTAAGTAATTATATAGATTCATACAGTATGTGTATAGGTAAGGTTGAAAAATAAAAATTGCTGTCCTACCTGTAGATGAAGTATACTTTATTTCTAGGAAATTGCTAGATGGTAGCTCAATTTAAACAGGTCTCAATTTCAAGAAAAGGGAGGATAAACGCTCACTTGCAGATGTAATCAGCAATGTAAGCTTGCCAAATAGGCTTCCAAAATGTGAATACTAAACGTGAAAAATTTCTGTTAAGTATTTTTATTCATAGTCATAGTAAACTATATTCAATAGAAATCAGAGATGACAATATATGAAATGTTCCTCCTGTTGATGCTGGAAGTGATTGTTTGCTCTTTGGGTTCAGCCTTGTTTGTGGTTCCTGTGGCGCCCTTCTTATTAAGAACACGGCATCCTAGGGACCTCTCACATACCCATGTGCACATAGGCAACGTAGGGATGCCTGTGGGGGCTGGCCTGGTGACGCTGGAATGAGTGGCGGTGCGTGTAGTACAGCCCACCCATACCGCGTCATTCATTGGGAGAGGGAGTTGTACGATGGTTATATATAAATGTTATGTACATCTGAAATCGGGTGCCGAATTGTCTGTGATCCAACAATAATTGTAAACAAGGCCAGAGTATCTTGTCAAATGCCTTTTTAGCATCAAGGCTCAGAAGCACACAATTTTTGCTATAGGGAAGTGTAGTTGCAGCAATAGTTGTTCCTATACCAATTGCAATGTGTCAGTGTTTGAGAAAGCCCAGTTGATGGGAGGTTAATTGAGTGGGCAGCAGTGGTTGTAAACGAGCTGTCAAGATTCTCACTAGTATTTTATAGTCGGTATATTAAGTAAAGTGATTGGCCTCTAAGAGGAGGGGCACTCAGTGTTCCGAAATTGTTTGGGAATTAAGGAGGTGTATGCTTGAGTGAAATTCAAGAAAGATAGTTGATTTTCTAAAATGCCATTTTAAATTTCCAACAATAATGGTGAGAGGTAAGAGTCTAGCAGTTTAAAAAATTTCGCCAGCAGTCCATCTGGACCTGAGGTTTTACCCAAAGGAAAGGCTTTAATAGCTCTCACAATTTCCTCAATCTGAATAGGAACGTTTAACTGTTCTTGTTGAGCCACAGACAATGCGTTGTAAAAATGCTGAAATATCAGCTTCAGAGGGGGGTGGTGCAGAGTAGATCTGTTTGTAAAACAATTAAAAAATGCGGATGATCTTTTAAGGTATTAATAGGACGTTTAGGCTTCTGGGGCATTGCCAGCCTAGCTAGAAGCAAGCCCATTTTATTTCCCCATCGATAAAAATGATATTTAGTGTGGCGTTCTCGAAGTAGTGCAATGGTATCTAAGTGGTTATCTAAAACCATTGCTGCCTGTAACCAAGCCTGTCTCTTTATATCAGTGGGGTTTTGTACAAGCGCTCTGTGAGCTGATGCTACATTGTCATACAGTGATTTACACAGTTTCTTTCTCTCTCTTTTTTGCCTAATTACGTAAGAGGAGATCATGCCTCTCATAACCGCTTTTCCAGTTTCCCATAAAAGCACTGGGTCGTCCCAGTGTTGAATATTGTCATCCTGGAAGTTAGCCCAAGATATGACTAAAAATGATTGAAATGCAGGGGACAATGCTAAATGGGTAGAAAAGCACCATCTGTGGGTTTGATACAGTTATTCCAGTTTCATAGACACTGGAGCATGGTCAGATAAAAAACTGGATGATATACAATACCAGAGATTTTATAAAAAAAGTGTATCCAGGGCCAAGAAAAAACAATGCAGGAAAAAGTTTTATAAACTTTAGACCAGCAGGAGTACTCTTTTTGAGCGGGGTTATGTGTCCTCCAGGGATCCAGAGGGGATAATGATTCTGTAAATTCTTTTATTACATTAGAGCGGGGAATCCTTTGCGTTTCGCATCTATCCACACATGGATCAGAGGCAAAATTGAAATCCCCACCTATAATTAGGTTCAGCTAATCCCTGGATAGGAGTAATTCCTTAACTTGAAGGAAAAAAAAGGGCATTAGGATCGTTAGGCGCTTAAATGTTAAGGATTGAATAAGTGGTACCTTGGATTATAACCTTTACTAGTAAATAGCATGAATTCGGATCCACTTGTACATCATCCTGTTGGTAAGTCAAGGGTTTTCCTAAAAATCTAAAACTCCTCTCTTTTTTTTTGGAATAGGAGGACGCAATCACCTCGCCCACCCATGATCCCAGGAGACGCAAAGTGTCTCCATTAAGATGAGTTTCCTGTAACAATATATTATCAGGGCAGAAAAGAACGCAGGTGAGAAGTCACCTTGCGCCACTTAATATGGTGATTGAGACCCCCTACGATCCAAGTATTAATATTAAGTTCTTCTTGAATCGCCAAGGGGAAATCAAGTGCTGCGGTCGTGGTAGCCATCCTACTGTACCGATGTAATCCTAAGTCCCACCGGTTTGAATACCTAAACAATGGGCAGGATTGTCCCAGGCTAGCTTTTCTATGGAAAACCTTAAAATTTGAGTTTCCAAGCAAATAGAATCAAGTCAATATCTGAATCGCAGTAGAGCGTATCCACAAGTGCAAAGGTTGACCACTAGGGTCCAAGCAAAATATACTGTAAACCTTCCTTTTTTTTCTGTAAAAAAAAACTAATATGTTTTCATTCCCTGTAAAAGGGAAGGCACCAAACTTGAACCATCTGTTAACCAAATTCAAACATGTTCACTGAGAATGGTATATAGTAATTTCAGCAACCTCATTTCTTAGTAAGGGAACCAACATCAGCAACTAAAGGACAGCAGAAATACACACTCCTAACCTATACCATCTCAATATAGACATCAATGTGAGCCTCAAGGATAATAAGTAATCTCAAATATATTTCTCAAGGAAACAGGAAATCAACATTAGTTACAGTCCAGGAGAGTCATCTGTATTGTGTGATGCCAGGGCTTCTTGCAAATGAGATAGGGCAGATTCTGGATCATCCAGTATTAGAGCAGATCCGTTGACTAAAACTTTGAGCTTCTACAGGTATAACAAGGCAAAGCGTATTTTCTGTTCAATTAGGAACTTGCAAGCAGAAGAAAAAGCTTGTCGTTGTTCAGTGACAAGTATCTTGTAACCGTTGACTTGTAAGGAACCGGCTTTCTTATAGGTAGACAAGATGCGTTCTTTATCCATGTAATAGAAAAATTTTGCAATCACTGCATGTGACTTAACGTTGGAGATACCGTCCCCAGGCCAATACGGTGCACACGTTCACTCATGCGCGATGAAAAGGGTTCTAGGTGAAGAGCTTGCATCAGATCGACTGTTATAAATTTTAGGAGATTTTTATGATATTAGTCTCTGGTTTTCTCAAAAACCGCAGATTAGAACATCCCCCATGGGACTGTGTAGGAGACTTAGCTGCCGTGTTGTGCTCGGGAGAATGTACTATGCCCTTTGCTTTGTTGCGTTTGCCCATTGTGCCAGGGGTAGCGCGAGTAATATACTTGTACATCCCCCAGAGTGATTAGGAAACAGGAGTATCCCTGTGGCATATAGAGCGATCAGTAGAGGGGTTATCAGCAGCACCAGGTCAACTAGTAGTAACCAATAATGAGCCCACTGAGAAAAAGCACAGCACCACTCTGTATGTCAAGTTGAGAGCAAAATATTCCAGGGAGTGCTTGTACTTGTACAGAAGATGAAGCACTGCGTATAATTAGCCAGTCCAGTAGCAAACAGCAATGAGCAATAGTAAGTTAGAACCAGCCAACCAGCAGAATTATTGTCGGCAATAGGACAGTACAATAGCAAATTGCATGAAGCCTTATCCAGCAGCTTCCTCAAGGGGACTTATGGTTCCTCAGTAAAAAGCAGAACTGGTTTTTAGGCAGCACCCGCACATAAATGAAAAAACACGCCACCACTCTACCACCTTGCAAGGAAAAATAGGCAGGGATGCAGAAAACAGCCACAGTAGCAAACTGAAAGGAACTAAAATCAATTGAGTCCTCTGGCCATGCAGCCAATATGGCCGCCGCCTACTCATTGCCGTCTTACGAGCACTGACTCCAGGCTCGAGATGACACCCCTGCGCTCCGCCAGCAGCGCACATGGGGAAACACTCACGGATGGCAGCTAGGTTCAGAGCTAGTCTCATTGGAGCTGCGATAAGATGCGGCCACCGGTGATGGCTCCGCCCCCCAGGAGTCATGGGTTAATTTATTAAAGGATAGGCTGTTTACCTAGCATAGTGAACATCCCTTTGCAAGGATTATTCCTCTTTGTGAATTTGGTGAAATACCCACTTAGACGAAAAGACATTTTAATTGAACCTTTTTTTCAATGCAAATACTATTTTAGCTTTATAATTTATTTTCAAAGCACTGAGAATTACACATTTTTGCATGATCTTGTTAGCTTTCAATCGTGCATATTTATAAATTAGTAAATATGACATTCACCTGGTATTTACAGGTGGTTAATTATTCTCTGTCATTTCAAACACATGCACAGGGAATATTCGCCTGATGTTAATATTTGGTGAATGCTACATTCACTGCTTATACATGTGCTCCTTGTGTTCAATTATTAAAAGAAAAATATCCCACACAGATACACATTAAAGACTTAATTTACATTCCCTTAATTGTGTCCTTTACCCCGCTTCTGCACTACGTTCGCAAAAATGAAATAAATCACTCACATTGACATTAATTTAATGATTTCCTATTTGGCAATGCAAAGCCAACTATGGCAAACAGGTGAGAAAATCTAATTGAACCTCAGGGATTTTTTTTTACCAGGGTTTATATAAGCATGAGTGATTTATAATTTATATTTAATGACTCTACAGTTATTAGAGTTTTATAATGATACCTATTGTATTAATTTTTTACAGGGGCGGCAGAGAAGAGCTCAAAGCACGGCGCAGAAGATCGCACACATAATATCATCATGGTCCTGAAAGATCGTATGAAAATCCGTGAAAGGAACAAGCCAGAGATTTTTGAACTTATCCAAGAAGTTTTTGGGGTTCCCAAAGCCACACATGCTCATCAAATCAAAGCTGTAAAACAGAGTGTACTTGATGGTACATCCAAGTGGTCTGCAAAAATCAGCATTACTGGTAGGTGGGAATACTCCTAGAAACCGAAATTGATTAAAAAGTCTTCTAGGCATAAAGATCGGAGCACTGTTGTAAATATTTGTCAAGTAAATTAGGCTTTATTTAGGATATATGGGTGTGTGTAAGTTCAAAAAAACCTTCTTTTCTTTGGTTTAATAAACATTTCTGAAAGAAATCTAGTGAGCTGATAACTTCCCTTGCTCTCTGCCTGTATTGTCACATTACCAGTTATCAATATTCCCAGGTATCTCTGATTCAAAGAAAAAGTAGAAAATAGCAGAGGTGTTCTGTAGGTGTTCCTATCTTACAACATACAATGTTATATAAGCAGGATCCGCAGGTGAAAAGATTGACCCATGTAAGGGTATATAGAATTATAGAAGTTTTTTGCTGTCTATCACCTAGGGTATAATTCCAATAAAGTATATTTAACTGTTTTTGCTTGCTACATTACAGTGGTATGTGCACAGGGTCTGCAAGCCAAGGACAAGACAGGTTCCAGTGATCCCTATGTTACTGTACAGGTTGGGAAAACAAAGAAAAGAACTAAAACTATATACGGAAACCTTAATCCGGTCTGGGAGGAGAATTTTCATTTGTAAGTTTGTCTCAACTAAAGCAGTATGTTTTTTCATATATGACAAAATAGAAAAGTACTTTTGTGCCCTTCTCAAGCAAAATATAATTCATCTCATAAATCTAGTACCTTCATTCATTTGGCAAAAAAAGAATTTTGTGTGTAAAAAGCAATGATGGTGTGCAAAATTTAGTAATTTATAGCAAGCAATCAGATTAAATTTGTCTCAATTTAAAGCATTTAAAACAAACTTCTGACTTATTTCTGTTTTACTACTGGGTGGCCTTATTGTTGAATTTTATTTTGTTGTGTTTTTTTTGGATTGGTGACATGAAAATATGTTAAATCTTCAGTGAGTGTCACAACTCTTCAGATCGAATCAAAGTTCGTGTATGGGATGAGGATGATGACATAAAATCAAGAGTAAAGCAGAGGTTCAAGAGGGAGTCAGATGATTTCTTGGGCCAAACCATTATTGAGGTCCGAACACTGAGTGGAGAGATGGATGTATGGTACAATCTAGGTAATTATATAATGTGAAAAATCTGTGACCAGAGGAAATATTCAAATTTAACCTTACATATTTCAATGTTTAAAAATAAAGGAACAAAAAATACTCAAACAAATTAGGTATACAATTTGAATGGCTGCATTTTTTTTTTGGAGCGTGCATTTTAGACATAAAAAGGTGAAGCTTCACATGATTTGTCCTGTATAAAAATGAACTGTGTTTCAAATACCATCATGTTTTTGTGTACTTCAGATTACACAGTTCAGTTTGAACCATGTTGTATACATATCTCCTGCTGTACATCTACAGAGAAGGTACCTTAAGGAACTTCCTTAGTTAAGTTTTAGAAGTAACTGGTGATTGAGATCTCACAGAAATGTACAAACTCAATGGTCCCAGATAAACCAGAATTCTTCCTTTTGCACCATAATTCTTGCTCTTTAAAGACATATAAATGCTCAGTCCTTACACATTTGGGGACAGCAGCCAGACTGTCTATTTCCATATTTTGCAAACAACAGACACCCATCATCCTGTCCTATACAGCGTTGGATGTGTAGGATTACTGAGACCATGCATATGTATGATCCCACCCTGAAATTCAGGGTACACATGCTAATTTTCTAATACTTGGTAACAGTTCCTGAGGTCACCTGAATATAACTGTTACCTGGTTACTTGGGGAACCTAAATATTTTCTAGAGGATTTTGGAAATGTGCAAAATAGAGTTCTTTTGATATCTTGTAAATGACCTGAAATACCTTTTCCATTCTTTTGCAAGACTTGTAATATTCCTTGTAAGGCTTTTGTTGAATGATTTTGATGTAAGCCATACAGTCTCTCGGTGTTAGATGCTTGTTTTTTTGGACATTGTAACTGTCTTTTGTACTTCTTTTAACTGTTAAAGAAAAAAAGTTTTAAGAATACCACCCAAAGTTGATAGTTTAGTTTTTATTTGTAGATAATGGAGATATATAATCAAGATATATTGTGACAGGGTGTCCTATGGCTAAGCTAGGAAGGTCCTAGATGGGGTTTAATATAACACCCAGGCTAAGGCATTTTGTGTATTTGTCTGTCAGACTGTTGACTTGTGTGAAAACCTGATTCTAAGGGTTCAGGAGCTGGCCAAAAAAGAGTTGGGAGGGTTCCTTGCCCTCCTGGTCCATGTCTGGGTCTTCCCCAGGAACTGGAGAGCACATGTGCTCCATTTAGTGTTGCAGCAGCAGACTGCTGGGAGCTCAGTGGGTTCCCGAAACCTGAAGGTAAAAGAGCTCAGGAGGAAAAACACCTTTAAAGTAAGCAATCTTTTGGTTTATGCAAAAGGACTTTTTTTGTATGCTGTATAATTAGCCAGAGAGGGGACTACTAAAGAGATAGATAGTGACCCAGCCTGGATAGTATTTGCTTTGTTGTTGTTTTTTGTTTCATTGTACATGTTTTGATGCAATAAAGCTCCCAGGCAGGAGCCTGAATTTGTTTACAGAAAAACTGACCTTGTGCTGCCTCTTTTTGAACTGCTGCCAATCGTTGCTATGAACAGTCCCCCACTGATAACTCACAATATATATATTTAGCAGACTCCTAAATGTAAAGAACCGTTCTATTTAAAAATGTTGGGTTTTAATTTGATATTGTCATAATTGACCTCTTTTGAATGTCAATATTTATTGTTCTGGTTTAGTAAAAATGATTTAACCACACAGCCAGTAAGAGTGTTTCTCTGCACCAAGAGTTCTGTATGTAACAAAATAGCTTTTCCACTAAAAATAGCTTTTTTTCCACTATTATAATATTATTATATTTATATAAAATTTGTGCCAAAATTACATTTTTACAGATAAACGTACAGACAAGTCTGCTGTATCTGGTGCAATTCGACTACACATCAGTGTAGAGATTAAAGGTGAAGAGAAGGTGGCACCATATCATGTACAATATACCTGCCTACATGAGGTTCGTGAGAAGAGAACTAATACTAATTTATTGAATAAAAATAACATCATTAATAAAGGATATATATTGTCATTTATAATTTACTTTTTTAATTTTTACTTTTTCCACCTGTAGAACCTGTTCCACTACCTAACAGATGTACAAAATAATGGGGTTGTGAAAATTCCAGATGCCAAAGGGGATGATGCTTGGAAGGTTTACTTTGATGAGACTGCCCAGGAAATTGTGGATGAGTTTGCTATGAGATACGGAGTGGAGTCTATATACCAAGCTATGACGTGAGAAACTTGGATCACTGAAAATGGGCAATTAGACATTTATTAGGACATATGTATTTATGAGTGAAAAAGGATAATGTAAACACTACAGTAGTTTCTCTTTAATATTTAATTCTTTAATATTCTGTAAGTTTGTCGTTTGGAAGACAGAATAGAGAAGACCTATTTGTTGCATTAGACTGTATTTTTAGTATCTAATAGGAGCTGACATGGCTTTGATATTAGGAGCATTTTTAAAGCTGACCTAAACTCAAAATTTCCTGTCCTGCTTTCATCATCTATGCCTATTAGGAGATCCAATCTGAAGAATGTTATTGGTAAAGTGTTATAAACATTATGTTCTGATTTGCAAATTGTATGCTAATATTTACATATTTACATTTATTAGTCACTTTTCATTTATTAGTGACTTTTGTAATATAAGGCAATTATCACTTTGTGTTCTTGTTTTACAGCCATTTTGCCTGCCTATCTTCCAAATATATGTGCCCTGGAGTACCAGCCGTAATGAGCACACTTCTTGCCAATATCAATGCCTACTATGCCCACACAACTGCATCAACCAACGTGTCTGCCTCGGACCGCTTCTCTGCCTCAAACTTTGGGGTAAGAAGTCTGTCAACCAGTGATATATGGTGAAAACATACTCCTTAATGATGATAAATGTTAAGTTCTATGCGTTTGGAGGCTAAAAATATGGTTCATCATACCTGCTAAAAATATGGATGTCATACACTCAAGAGAGAGAAAAACTGGATCTGAGTCTGAATCAATGACAGAAAGGGTCTGGTGTCCTAGAAGTGTCCTCTATAAAGCTTTCAGAGTGAGCAAGAATATTTTTGGTAATTTAAACGGGCATACACTTGAGAGATGCTTTATACAGCATAACTGTTCACGAAAAATTTGTTGTAAAACTGGAAAAAGTGTAAAAATTACTAACTAAATTATAAACTAAATTACTACCTTTCATGGAGGACCCCATGTTTAGGAAAATATTAACTGAGCTAAATGTATTGGGCTTTGAATAGGTGATTAAAAAGGAAAATAATTACCTTGTGAAAAAACAAATAGTCCATATAGTGAATTTTGCAGAAATGTTTTTCATTTTTTGTTACTGAGAACTTGAACTGCAATTCCTACAAACTCCTTTGGATCAACTATGGGTTTAGGGTTCAAAGGGTGCAAAATGTATTTTTTTTTATTTTGTCTTGTGGTTGAACTTGATGTCTTTTTGAACCCAACTCTGTATCTATGAATACAAATACAGTAAGCTCAGCAGAGCTCAGATCTATGCAGAAATCATTTAGTAAAAGAATATTAATAGTATACATTATCAAATAACAAATGCACTATTTTTTGAATTGATGTTTATTTGATGAATTATGCACATGCACAATTTTATGATAGTTACATCATTAACATAACTGCAATGTCATTTAGTGGTCTATTCTTTTTGTTTGTTTTTTTAGAAGGAGAGATTTGTAAAACTGCTAGATCAACTGCACAACTCCTTGCGTATTGACCTTTCCATGTACCGGGTAAGACAACAGTACCTTTAAAAAATAGGTTTAATGCAAGTGCTTTTTGTTTTACTATATTGCAGACTTAAAAGAGGCTCTTGCCATAGGTTTTTTATATGTAGTGTGATATACTGTCAGATTGTGAAAACTTGCCATGCAAAAAAAATATGAAGGTGTTTTTTTGAACTATTTCACAAATTAGTGGTTGTCTGCTTATGTCAATAATATTTTCTCAGTCACTGATCTTCGCTTAAAACCCTGAAGTTCTGAGCTACATTTTTGTTCCATAACCCAGTGGAAAACCTCTGAATGTATTAAAATCTGGGAGTCGATGGCCCATATGGTTGATTCCTCCTCCCCCTCACTTGTCAACAGACTCCGTCTCTTATTCCATGGTTCTCTTTTAGACTATGAATCCCATGTATTCCCACCCCGTTTGCCCACCCTAGTCTCCCCCCGTATTATTATTGTTTTATGTCATATGTGTTTCTTACTGTTTTTATTGGATGTACAATTTTTTTCATATTGTTCTTTGTTATGACTGTACTGTTTGAAATTATCTTTTGAAATGCAAATAAAATAGATTTACCCATAAAATCTGTCAGCATGATGGCCATACAGCTAGCAGCCTTCCTATTTATATTATAACAGAATTTAGGTGGTGTGAATACTGTTAAAATTGAAGTGAAGTGAGTTTCTGTATTGAAGAAAGTTTCATACGCTGGAGATCTGACTGAGATACTGAATACCAAAATAAAAATCCGAAAAAACACTTCAAAGTGAAGAATAAACAAACTCTATATAGGGATGACAATGATCCTTTCTATCCTTTCCTTACCGTTCCTATTATCTAGACCAAGTATTATCAGGGTTAAGTGACACTTTTCCAAGGGAGACTATGCTTCCAGTTTATTGAGAGCCCCCCACCAGCTTATCAATTTGTATTTCCTCTATATTCCACTCTTAGCACACACATTTCATGTCTTTGTATCTGGTAATTGTCCTACCAGTAAACAGAGCTATTCCTCATTTATTCTGTGGAGTATGCAAATAGAAAACATTGGAGGCTTTCCTGCACCCACCCACACTACCATTGAGTGAACTTCCATTTATCTGTCTGCTTTTGTAGAAAGCTCCTCCTGTATGCTGACAGCTGAACTTGATGCTTGTAGCACACAATGAACCTTACACATAACTTGTACACTACCTCTTTCTCTCTGTGCTGCACTTTAGTGATATATCCTGCTTTTTGTGCCTGCTTCTTTCATTTTTTTTCTTTCCCTGTGTCCTAAATGGAGCAGTAATAATCGGCCCAGGATGCCATTTGACTGTATGCTTGGGCTGTCTGTGGGCAGTTCGTGTGCTGTCTACAACTGTGTGAACACTCTATTATGGTATTAGGAGTATCACCGCAGACAACATACATGTAATGAAGTGCTCACACACTCAGACAGCACACAAACTACACACAGATAGACCAAGCTCACAGTCAAAGAGAGCTCAGTAAAACACACAGACTGACAGACCAAAAATCCTCTGTCTCTCAGTTACAGAAGACAGACCACATACTCAGCAACAGTAAACACAAAAAGCACACTCTCAGCCACAGCACACAGTCACAGGGCATTTCTTAACAGCACAATAAAGAACATGTCTAGGAGGTTCGTAACTCAAAAACCCCTTCTTAAAACGGCTGGTAATCTAAAAATTTTACTATATGCAATAACCTTTTTTTATTTTTGGCAGAATAATTTCCCTGCTAGCAGTCCAGAACGACTTCAAGATCTAAAATCCACTGTTGATCTACTTACCAGTATTACATTTTTCAGAATGAAGGTGAGCTATTTGACATGATAGGTAATGTTTTAAAATTATTTGATATCATGTATACATATAAGTCTTATTTGAAAACTGCACAATCAGCATTCTACTCTGCTTGTGCTGAGTAAAAGAAGTAATGGAAAATTTTATCCAGATAGTAAAAGGAACTTCAAAGGTTAAAGACCCCTGCACTTTTTCTAGGATTGCAATAATCATTTTGGGTTCCTGCAGGGCTAAACATTCCTCTAAGTCTTCACTTATCATCCACATTTTAATGATCTCATTTGTATCAATAGGCAGTTTTCTTTTCATCCACCAGAATCTCACCTAAACACAAGGAAAAAGAAAACAAAAATACTTTCTAAAATATTTTATAAAGAACAAAATTTCTTTATATGACTTTGTATGGTTAAGGTGTTTTTCATTCTATTTTAAATTTTACAGGTGCAAGAACTACAGAGTCCCCCCAGGGCTAGCCAGGTAGTGAAAGACTGTGTGAAGGCTTGCCTCAACTCTACTTATGAATACATCTTTAACAACTGCCATGAACTGTACAGCCGAGAATATCAAAGTGATCCGGTAATTTTTTTACCTCTTTCTGAAAAATTGGTTCGGACTGATCACTTTGTCTGAAGATCGTGACAGTTAACTTCAGTAAACGGACCCTATGTGCTTGCCCCCTTCCACATCACACACATTCTTGTTGGCCAAGATGGCAGCATAGTCCTGGTGATGGGCCAAAATGAACTACTCGTAAATTTTTAGCACTCGTGTTTTACTTCAGTTACGATATAAGGCCATAGCTGGAGATTGCAAACTCTTACTATGTGAACACTCATTTGGTAAGCATTAAACTAAAATATGATATTTGACTGGCCATTCTTTATATTTGCATTCAAAAGCTGGTATAAAAGCCTGGTGACTACAGACGTTACATAGTAGGTTAGATTGAAAAAAGACCATCAAGTTCAATGACTAGGGAAATAAACATATCCCATATTTAAACCCTATAAGACATACTTTGTCCAGAGGAAGGCAAAATAAACCCTGGTACAATTTGCTTCAACAGGGGAAAAAAATTCCTTCCTGATTCCATGAGGCATTCGGATGTTACCTGGATCAACAAATCAACAATCACTTTTATTTTTACTTTAATGCCTTAACACCTAGTTATATTCTGTGCTCTAGAAAAACATCCAGCTTTTTCTTAAAGCAATCTATAGTAGTTGCTGGAACTATTTCCTGAGGGAGCCGATTCCACATTTTCACAGACCTTACAGTGAAGAATCCCTTCCTTATCCAGAGCTTAATCTTCTTTTCCTCCAGACACAAAGAGTGCCCTCTTTGTTCTTTGTAATGATCTCAAAGTAAATAATGGGGGAGAGAGTTTTCTTTTTGGACCATTTATATATTTCTACAGGGTGATCATATCCCCTCTTAAACGTCTCTTCTGAAGGGAGAATAGATTCAGTTCAGCTAATCTCTCCTCATAGCTGGGCTCCTCCATTCCTTTTATTAGTTTAGTTGCCATTCTCTGCACTCTCTCCTAATCCACAATGTCCTTTTTGTGAACTGGTGCCTGAAACTGAAATACATATTCCAGATGTGGTCTGACCAATGCTTTGTACAGGGGGAGGATTATGTCTCGATCTCTGCAGTCTATTCCTCTTTAATACAAGAAAGTACTTTGCTAGCTTTAGATATTGCAGCTTGGCATTGCATGCTGTTATTAAGTCTATGATCTACCTGATCCCCCAGATCCTTTTCCATTTCTGACTCCCCCAAATGTTTTCCCCCTGAACAGTATGAAGCATACATGTTGTTAGCCCCCAAGTGCATAACTTTACAGTTATCTATATTTATTGTCATTTGCCACATGGCTGTCCAATCAAACAGTACATCCAGGTCTGCTTGTAGATTATAGACATCCTGTATGGACCTAATTCCATTACATACAGTAGTTTGTTGTCATCTGCAAACACAGAAATGGTACTTTTAATCCCAAACTCTATATCATTTATAAAGATGTTAAAACTAAAGGTCTCAACATTGAACCCTGGGGTACACCACTAATAACCTTAGACCATTCAGAGTATGAATCATTAATTACAACTCTGGATGTTGTCCTTAGGCCAGTTCTCTATCCATTTACAGATTGATTTTTCTAAACCCTAACTTGCATATTAACTGTCTCTGGCGTACAGTGTCAAGTGTTTTAGCAAAGTACAAGTACACTATATCAACTGCTACTCCACTGTCTACCTTTTTCCTTACTTCCTCATAAAAAGAGAGTAAATTTGTTTGACAACTTCGGTCTTTCTTGAAACCATGCTGACTTTCACTTACAATATTATTTTCTAGCAGAAACTCCTCTATGTGGTTCTTTATCATACTCTCTAGGACCTTTCCAACTATGGACATTAAACTAATCGGTCTGTAGTTACCTGGTAATGACTTTGCTTCCATTTTGAACATAGGAACCACATTGGCCTTACGCCAATCCATTGGAAATAATGGCTTTGCAATACCCGAGCTCAGCTCCTTGAGGACACGTGGATGTTATCCATAAGGTCCTAGTGCTTTGTCAACCTTAATTTTTCTCTTTTTTTAAATTTTTGATTATATTCAGTTACCAACCCAGCGATATCCTTTAAGGGGCCTACATGCTCACCTGATCTGATATTAAGGGGCCTACATGCTCACCAGGTCTGATATTTTTGCTATTAATATATTTAAAAAAAAGGGGGGTTGCCTTACTTTCCTTTGCAATCTGTCTTTCATTTTAAAGTTTTGCACATTTATCTCCTTTTTACAACTTTTGTTATATTCTTTAAAGTTTTCAAATGATGAAGGTGATCCTTCATTTTTATTTTTTTAGAATTCCCTTTTCTTATTTCTTATGGCTTTTTTAACCTCAGCTGTGAGCCACATAGGTTTGAATTTTGGCCTCTTAAACTTATTACCCATTGTAATTTTTTTTTTTTGCAGTATGCTTTTGTAGAACAGACTTGAAAGATTCCCATTTCTGTTTAGTGTTCTTTGAGGACAATATTTTCTCCCACTCCAAGTCACAAAGAGCCGCCCTTAATAATGAGAAATTTGCTCTCCTAAAATTAAATGTTTTTATCTTTCCTGTTTTTGCTTCTTGTTTACAGCTTACATTAACCACCCGACCGTTACACCCGACTTTTCTCACTACCTAATTTCCCTTACTTACCTGGTCCCCGCTGTGATGATCCAGCGTCGATCGAAAAAAAAAATACTCACCTTCTCCCCGCAGCTCCTCCGGACACGTCTTGTATCTTCTTGCTGCACCTGGCAAGTGCAGTGACGATCACCGGGGTTTCCCAGTGACGTCACTGCATGCGTCCGTGCGGGCGGGAGGCGAGCGGGAAATTCATAATTTTGTATTGAGTTCCTTTGCATTGAACTCAATACAAAAAAGCTGTATTGAGTCCAATACAAAGAAATCCTTATATATTATATATATAATAATTATATATATATATATATTATATAGGCTACTGTACATTACAATATACACTATTTTTTTTTTTTAAAGATTTTAAATATTTCGGTGAGTTATGCGGTAATTCGTTGTAATTCGGTGAATTATAAGTAATTATTGAGTAATTTGGTG
Organism: Pyxicephalus adspersus; assembly: GCF_032062135.1. Classification (NCBI taxonomy): domain Eukaryota; kingdom Metazoa; phylum Chordata; class Amphibia; order Anura; family Pyxicephalidae; genus Pyxicephalus; species Pyxicephalus adspersus. The sequence continues at coordinate 65,125,235 of NC_092860.1, forward strand.
AATTATAGCCTACAATCTAAAATAAATTTCCATGCAAAAAATTTAACACTTTTTGCATGGAAGTACAGAAGTTTGGAAAGAATTAGAATACCCACCGTTCATAATATGGGGAATAACCTAAATAATTAATTCCATTTGCATCAAATCAGGTAGGCTTTTCACCACATAGTTGATGGCAGATCTAACTGTGATGCTAACCACATTTTGAGGTTTGCCCTATTTTTAACTACACAAAAGTTGGGATTCTTTCTTAACCTCCCGACTGTTAAGCCCGACCTTGGTACGGGCTAAAAAAAGTTGCTATAATGGTTAACCCCGAGATTTTCCGTAAATTGAAATCCCCACTTACCTGGTCCCGCTGTGCTCATCCAGCGTCGTGTTCGTGTTCCAGCGTCGTCGTCCGTCGATCTCCCTCTCCAGCGTCGGGTGCCTTCTCCTTTACCAGCAGGACCGGTAAGATGCCGGCCGGCGGACCACAAGATGCCGGCCGGCTTCTTACCTGGTCCCGCTGATCGTCCCGCGTCGTTCTCCTTCCAGCGCCGGGTGCTCTCTGAAGCAAGAAGCCGACCAGCGGAGGAAAAAAAAGCCGGCCGGCTTCTTGTGCGCGATGACGTCGGCGCGTGTGCGGGAAATTCAAATTGAAACTCATTCATTCATTTTGTATTGGATTGGATACAGGAGTTTGTATTAAATCCAATACAAAATGAATGAACGAGTTTCAATTAAAAATAAATACAAAGTATGTTTTTTGTATTGGATTGGATACAGGAATTTGTATTCAATCCAATACATAATGAGAGTTTAAATTTTGTTCTCATTTTGTATTGGATTGAATACAAAGTCCTGCATCCAATCCAATACAAAATAATAGAATATATATTTTTGTGGTTTGTCTATAGGTATGTGACGTTGGACACTAGGGAGGTGTTTTAGAAAAATATATTACTATACAGTATACCGAATTATCGCATTTTCAGTATTTTTCATTTATTTATGTATTCTTGTTTAAGCTGAATTTTGTGTTTTTCCTTTAATTTTATTAAAAGTAATTTTTTTTTTTTTTTTACATGATTGTGTGTTTCAAACATTTTTTATATTCATTATATCTACTAGACCCCTATTCGGACATATTTCTGTAAGTTACAGGTCTACAATTTAAAAAAAAAATTCATGAAAACCTGTAACGCTTTTGGTACAGAAATCTAGACCTCAGTGTAACGCTCAGGTGGTTAAAGCATGACAAAGTTATTTACAAATAAAATAAAATGCATTTCAAAATGTAGTTCTACCTTGGTGTTGCCTAACTGCTATTTGGTGCAGATCAAAGGACAGTGCACAAATATAATATTCACCAAATAACCATTGTGGGTGATTACCACTGGTGCATGTGTTTTAAAGCAGCAGTAAACTTATTCTTTTTTTCCAGAAATGATGACATCTTCCCTGGTCCTTCTCCTGGTCTTTAGCCATCCTAACTGTCCTGAACAGAATGGCATAACTTTCAAAGTGTCTTTTGCAATAGACAGCCTGTCTGCATGCTTAGTCTAAATAAGTTTTACCAACATTTATCAGTGAAGCTTGTAAAAATCTATTTGCTGGCTTGGTTTACACAGTGGCCACTCTCTATGCTCTTGCAGCAGAAAGCTAGACTTGAAACATACAGCTGTTCTTTGTAATTTTTTTCTAGAAAGACTAGAATGTATGAGGTACAAACAAGGTATACTTATGTTTGAACTGTTTTTATGCATGTCTGATGAAACCATAATGTAGGGGGGATTGTTAGTTATTAACCTTTTTTCTCCTTGTAGAATAAAAAGGGGGAGGTTCCCCCAGAAGAGCAGGGGCCAAGTATCAAGAATTTGGATTTTTGGTCCAAACTAATTACATTGATAGTGTCTATCATAGAAGAGGATAAGAATTCATACACACCATGTCTAAACCAGTAAGGCTTTAGGGATTCATTTTAACTGCACCTATATTTAGCATGTGGTCATTGTGTTTTATTTAATTTTTATTTTCATGTATTTGTTACCCACTATTTTAGATGTGTGCAACAGTGTTGTGATGTATAGAAAGAATATTTGGTATGTTATGTGATGTGATTGTGCTAAATTGCAAGCTGAGTTGCAAATTGTCAGTGCATACCCAGTAAAATCATTGCATATATTGAAATTTTGGGGAAAAACACCTAAACCAAACAGAGAAGTTAGGCACATGTTACCAAATCACGACTCAAAGTGGGGGCTATTTCTTGTATATACTAAAATATTCAGTTGATCAGTATCCAGTCCTATTTGGTGTCAACCGAATCTTAAATACAATACAGACAAATATAGATATGTCTTACATTAATTTTTCTGCCATTTGAAAATTCTAGCATCTAGAAAGTTTGCTTTCATTGTTACACCTATTATTAATTTTCAATTTAAAAAATTTTTTTTTCTTTAAAACCTTATTTCAACAACTATAATTTCAGATTTCCCCAGGAACTAAATGTTGGAAAGATTAGTGCTGAAGTAATGTGGAGTCTGTTTGCTCAGGATATGAAATATGCCATGGAAGGTGAGTTTTCAGCATGAGAATTAAAATAATTGAGGCTATAAATTTATATATAATGCTAAAGACTACATAGCCTATTTGTAAAAAATGAAGCAAGGGAGAAAATTTTACTTTACTGCTGGAACCAGAAGTAGTTTATTATTTTGTAAATGTAACTGGAAAAATTAAGCTATGGGTAAAATCTTATTTTTCACTTACTTTGGGACCTACTTTTTAAATGTCAACCCTAATATGTAGTGATAAATATAGATGACCGTCTATGCCAAAAACTGTTTTTGTTTTGTTTTAATTTTGGATAGAGAAAGGACAGGGAAGAAATCAACTCCAGTAGTAGCGTCTATCAAGAGCCTCTTTATAGAGATTTACCCTTATCCCAGGGATACAAACAAGAATAAAAAGCATTATTGGTCCCTATGCACCCTGCTGTTGAACTATACATAACACTAGGAAACTGGCATTTTCACAAGGGGATCAACAATAGCAGCATTCATATTCTTTACTGCATAGTATGTCTTTAAAAAATACTAAAACATTTACTAAACTATACTATTTACTATTAACTTTACATAAAAGGGCATGTTTACTTACCTGTGTTATAATTTTTGCTAGCTTGTTTATTATATTACTCATACCACATTTACACAACACTTTGGTTAAGCCTGCTCAAATTTTCCCAGGGTTTAAACTGAGTGTTTTCTATTCATTCCAATGAAGTCTACAACAGTGTACAAGAGTGTTTTGTTGATGGGCTGTACACGAAAGCATCCTGCAGCATTTGGAGTGTTAAACAGGCCAAAATTGACTCTCAGATGCCCAAAAACGCCTCCTAAAAGACCCAAAAACGCTTAAGAATGTCTATAAATTCTCCAAACATCAATTTGACATTAATGGGTATTTTGGGGCATTTGAGAGGCGTTTTCTCTTATTTTATTCTTCTCTGCCACATACCTTGATTTTATACGTGTTTTTTTTACACCTAAAAGCTCATACAGCACAGAAGCTGTATGGGCATTTATAGGCATTTAAACTTTATGTAAGTGTAGACTTAGCTTTAAACAACTGTTAAAGTTGTGCAAATATTTTAACAAGACAACAATAAATATTCAGACAGTGCCTAAATGATAATGTAGTGTGAAAAAATAAAAACAGCCTTATCTTTGAAAGCTGGTATTGCTCCTAAATAGGAAAAACTAGATATTAGTCATTTTGCTAAACTACCCCCTGAAAACTAGAGAACACTTCATGCACTTTTTTTTTCAGCTTTATAGTATTTATGGTTTTCCTCATACTAAATTACAAGTTTAAATTGGATTATTACTATTTTATAAGATTTAAAGGTTTTAGGTTATAAAATAGATCACCTTTTATTTCTTCTTTTTGAGTTATGGTTTTATTAGTGTGCTTAGAATCATTATCACGTCTAAATATTTATTTCTGGTTTAACTTCAGTTTTTAAACAGATGGCCTCATATTCACATTAGGCATACTTTAATATATTGCAGAATTTATAGTTGACGCTCCAAGCTGCACAGGTTCTAAAACAGCAAAAAAAAAATCCAAACCCTAAATCTTTCAAATGCCATATATCACATGATTCCATATTGAAATGTCTGAATTATCAAACCAAAAAACAAGAGTAGATTGGGCGAACCACTGACAGAATCTTTTTTTAACATTTACTTGTTGAACAATGTACTTATTTGTAATATTTTTTTCATAGAACATGACAAGCACCGTCTATGTAAGAGTGCAGACTACATGAATTTACACTTCAAGGTTAAGTGGCTATACAATGAATATGTGACAGAGCTTCCAGCATTTAAAAACAAAGTGCCTGAATATCCAGCGTAAGTTACGTGGTGCTTTCAGAAATTACTAAATAGAATAAATCATAGCACATGCATATGGTCTTTTTTAGTATATCCACCAAGTTATTCTGTTCTTTAAAACCTCACCTGAGGCAGGGTAGGTTGTGTTGTCATTTGTGCCTCTTTTGGGAAGATTTCTCATTACTTCTTATCAAAATAGGACATAATAGGAAGTCATTCCAAAAAGAACTAATTTTTTATTGCTGTCAACTTGCCTAGAGTTCTTGTCAAAATAGAAAATATTGGGATGTCATTCTTCTTGCTACTATAATTCATTAATTAATTTCCTGGTATACACAGATTATTAAGTCATTGATTGAAACTGCTTTTAATAGGTCGCAATCAAACCAAAACCTGGCTACAATTTTAACTCCTTCCTACTCCATACAAAAGCAAAACAATGTTTGGTTGGAATTAAACATAAAATATTGGTAATAGTATTACACAAGATATTGAAGGTATTGATTTGTGTACCATACATCCATACATTGTCACAAAATTCCATCAGAATAATATATTTTGCCTAAAAACTTCATATAAATATATTTATTTAAATTAATTTACCGGTATGTATGCTTTTATTTTCTTTTTCTCCTAGGTCTTATTTTCGGGGTAGGTCTTATATTAGGGCAGGTTTACAAAATAGTGCTAGGTCTTACTTTCGGGGTAGGTCTTATTTTCGGGGTAGGTCTTATATTAGGGCAGGTTTACAAAATAGTGCTAGGTCTTACTTTCGGGGTAGGTCTTATTTTCGGGGAAACACGGTGTATATAAATATTTCTAAAATAGTCTGTATCAAAATTAGGCTCACTCAACTAAATTCTCTTCTGCTTTCACAGATGGTTTGAACCTTTTGTTATCCAGTGGTTGGATGAGAATGAAGAAGTTTCCCGTGATTTTCTTCATGGGGCCCTGGAGAGAGACAAAAAAGATGGGGTCAGTATTACCTTAAAAATGTTTTTAGCATTTTAATTATTCAATATCACCTACATATTATATTATCTTCTATTTTACTTCTCCAAATTAACGTGATGTTATTTGAAATTACTTTTTTTTATTTTATTTTTCTTAGCAACTAACATGTCAAGAACAGACATTTAGGGAATAGTACATATAAAAACCACAACAGATTACCTAAATATTAAAGGTATAACAGTTATAACAGATTTGGCTACCAGTTTAACCGGATGCGTGGTCTATCTCAGGCCATAGATAGAAAAGGAAAGCACTGTTGTATACAGTTGAATCAACATCCTGACAGGTTGGGAAATTTTTTTGGGAGATTTTTATTGTAAAGTAAGGTTACAGATGGGGGGAGGAGTGCGGGGGGAAGTGTACGTAAACCTCCTTCCAGTTGCAGTGGCCAAACGTAGTGTGTATCTAAGTAGAACTAGAATTAGTGGGTAAGAGAGGGCTAATATCTGATACCCTTTATCCTGAGGGCAATGCCAACATATTAGGCATAGGTTTGAGGATGCATTTTTCAAAGAACTAAAGGGGAACTATACCTCCTGGTTAATAATTTGTACAATAACTTTTGATATTGATTGCTAATAAGGGCCTTATGGCTAAAGTATAAAAGACACCCCTTCTGGATCTTATTAAAAGACTCATTCAGATCATGCTCCCGTTTGTTGACAAAAGTCAGGGTCAAAAGATTAGTTGAGAGATTAAAAGTTGGTAAGTTAGAGAAAGTGCACCCCTCATATGATCAGGAGACTTGCAAAGCTGTTCCAATGTGGACAACAGCCTGTTGAACTGCTGCGGCAGTGGAAGAGACTGTAACAAAAATATTTTAGCTGAAATACCCTCCAGAACCCTGGCGAATTCAGGCAACACTCCAACCCTCTGCATTTGCAAAACATCTGGCCAGGAATCATTATGTGAAATTATGCCAGGTGAATGCCAGGTTTGAATTATTTAGAAGACTCTTACTAGTATTTTTTGTTTTAAAGGCAATCAATAGACAAACAAACCATTACCACTCTGCCCCCGGATCCTCTATTCAACAGCCTGCAAAATCATCTGCATCCCTTTAGCCATGAATTTTTACAATTCTCGACACCCCCTGCAAGAAACTTAGACTGTGCACAGCTGAAAGGGCTTCTGAAATCTATCCTGGTATTGGGGCTGGGCCTTTTTAAACTTCTCCAATTCCAGGCTCAGGTTGCTGGATCCTCAGTGCATTTCCCGCCTCTCTGCCAGTAAGTTCTCTGTTTTGATTCCCTGGACTTGACCTCGGTCTGCCGCCTGTCCTGACCTCAGCATTTTTCTTGACATTGCCTTGTCTGCTGCCTGCCCTGACCTGATGGCCATTCCTGCGTAAACCTGTGTCACCCTCCAGGGGATCCAGCCACAAGATATTCTTCTGGGAATAGCTTACCATTGGATGGACTCTAAACAAACCTCTGAACTTACAATATCTGTACAGAAGTTCAGAGAGGGTATTACCAGCTGGAGAAACGTATCCAGTCTCTGACTAGCCCTCCAGCCTCTTTACCCAGTGCACCACCATCACCATTCCCTGCTCTGGAGCTGAAGGTACTTTTGCTTGCACGCTTCTCTGGGGGAGCTTCTCTTTCACCGTTGGTGTTTTGACACTCAATGGAACAATGCTGCTTTGAAACACCAGTTTTAAATTGGCCAGCCTGAACAGCTGAAGGATGAGCTGCCACGTGTTGGAATACCAGATTCATTCAATTACTTCATCCTACTCACTACTCAAATTGACCGGCGGGTCTGTGAATGTCAGATGGAGAGGATGGAGACACCTTGTTTTTTGCGGGCTCCCCCACAACCTGCTACCTCTGTGTCCATTTCTACAGAGTCTCCTCAACCTGTTGCACCTTAGGAACCTTCTTAACCAGTGTAGCTTGCAACTGCCCTGTCCTCCCCGGGGTAAGAACTGAGAGAAGTTCTACACTATTTTCTCAGGCCTGACTACTTCCTCTGCTCATATGTCACTCCCTGTCCTTGCAGGGCCCCAACAAAATTGTTGAAGTCAGGGCCATCATTGATTTTTTGAATTTCTCAGAATTTCTCTGTCATTGTGTCATTGTGTCTTCACTAAGTTTACAGGTTCTTACCTTTACTTGGTCAAAGGATGCACAGGAGTCTTTTAGGAAGCTGAAACAGCTTTTTACCTTGGCACCCATTCTCAAGCATCCTGATTCTTCTGTTACCTTTATCTTGGTGGTGAATATCTCAGAGATTACAGTAGGCACAGTTCTATTACAGCGCTTTGGCCCTAAGGCCCTCCTGCCTCTGATCACTTTTTTTCATTGAAGCTAAGACCTGCATAGAGAAACTATGATATCAGCAACTATGAATTATCAGCCATTAAAACTTCTTTTGAGGATGGGCACTACCTGCTGTAAGGGGCCACTCATCCAGTCCTGGTCCTTATGGATCATAGGAATGTTCAATACCAGAGAACAGCTAAATAACTTGGTCCTGACTTTTTCTGACACCATTTTGTCTACAAAAAATTTCCTGATGGTTCAAACAGGCAGGTTGTAAGGGCCGAGCAAGCCAATTCTATCCCTGATCTACAATGGAATAGTGATCTACTAACTTATCAGGAAAAGATCTATGTGCCAAAGGATCTCCAGGTGACAGTCCTCGGATCCTGGCATGACTTTCAGTTAGCCGGGCATTTCTGCATGTCGAGGATGCTAGATTTGATCTAGATTTGATCTTTCTGGTGGCCATCCTGTAATACCTGTGAATGCTCCAAGAGTACTCCATCTTCTTCCCATCCCAACCCACCCTTGAAGTATGTTTTCTGTCTTCCACTTTATTGTGGAACTACCTCTGTCTAAAGGGTAAAACTCGATGTGCTAGTGAAGACCAGGGGGTCACTTAGATTCCGTGCCTCAGGTAATCCTGTGTCACCTGCCAGGGGAAGGCAACCCATAACACATACAGTACAATTAGAAATATTGTATATTGCATATTCAATCCAGTGTTATCAACACTTCCATTGACTTAATTGATTATCCCCACCATTACTTTCAGTTCTGTCTTTTTCATCAGAAAATTTCAAAAGCAGTGTCCTCCGGAGCCCATTTTAACTGGGCACACCACGCTGCACTTTTCAGTAACCACCCGGCAGTTTCTGTGTGATATCAGAAATCATATAATTTGAAGACAAAATCAGAGTGTCAATCAATGGGATGACAATCAGGCATGAGAGACTGCTTTGTTTAATGAACGGGGACCCAGCAAAGCCTGATCACACATACAACACATTTTTGGATGTATATCATGGCTCGAATAAAGGAGGTGTCTGAGGAGCTGAGGAAAGGAGTTTATGCTAATAAAGCTAAAGAAAGGTAACATAGCCATTATTTCTAATTTTTAGAGACTCTTTAGTCACTGTCATGGTACTGATGGATTGGCGTCAGTGTGGTTCCTATCTTCAAAGGGAGCAGAGTCATTACTAGGTAACTACAGACCGGTTAGTTTAACGTCCATAGTTAGAAAGGTCCCGGAGAGTTTGATAAAGAACCACATAGAGGAGAAAAAAATTTTGATGAATCAGTTTCGCAAATTGTATTAAAGTCAATAGGTTGACTTTAAACATTATTAGCAAACCCCTATACATGTTAGAACCACTACATTTGCTAGGTATGTGTAGGAGAACAGTGGCAACAAGGGAAAAAAACAAAAGTTTCAAAAGACCTTGTGGTTTTCCAGGAAATTGCAGGCAAAGTGACAGCAGGCAAAAAGGATTTTTGCATGATGGACAGCGTCCAGAAGGCAGCATAAACAATAGGACATTGAGAAAGGGTGAACTGAACCCACTAGCAGCAGTCTCTGCTGTCAAAACAGCAGAAGAATGCATTGCTATTTAATGTACACACCCCTATTTAATTTATATAGCTGCATAATTTGTTTACGCTATATAAATCCTGTTAAGTTGTATTAATAATTGCTAGCTGGCATCATGACCTGGATGAGGTGTTAGGAGGGCCACCCATGAAGTTGCGGACAAGTAGCGCGGTGACATTAGGCAAGAGGATGGAGGACCAGAGACGGAGCGTTGGTCGGCGAAAGCAGTAGCAGTGTGTGGCCTCTGGTCAGCTATCGCCAGGGAGACCACATTGGTAAGTCATGGAGAGCTGGGTGTAGTGCATCGTCAATGCCACTCAGAAGTGTGTTAAACAATTTTTGTGAATGGAGTACTGACAGGCAGCAGCAGCAGGAGGAGCAGGAGTAGGAGGCTGTGGGCCCTAAGACGGAGCAGTGAACGCATTAGTAACTGGCATCTAGAGCTGGGTGTAGTACATTGACAATGCCATCCACCCAGAAGTGTGTAATGCAATTTTAGTGAAGGGAGTACTGACAGGCGGCAACAGCAGGAAGCAGTGTGCCCTGAGACCGAGCTGGGACCGCATTGGTAACTGGCATCTAAAGCTGCGTACACACTTCCAATTTTTATTGTTGGAAATGAACGACGAACGAACGACCGATTGGCCAAAAATTGTTCGTAAAAAAAGTAACCAACGACGCCGACGAACGAGGATAGTCCTTGCAAATGAACGACCGGACCGGCGGATTGGATTGGACGACGATTGTTGACCATCTATCGTGTGTACGGTCGTTCAGTGATCGTCCATGGTCTGAGCATGCGCGATGAACGAACGTTCGCTCACTTCCTGTGGTGCACGTCACTTCCTGTATCGTTCAAACGATCGCATCTATCGTGTGTACAATATCTTTGAACGATCGTGTCGTTATCTGTATGTACAGGATCGGTGCCATACGATCGTTCGCAGATATCGTGCAGGATCGTTCGTCGTTCGTTTGCCAACGATAAAAATTGGAAGTGTGTACGCAGCTTAAAGCTGCGTGTAGTGCATTGTCAATGCCACCAAGAAGTGTACAGTTTTAGTGAATGGAGTACTGACAGGCAGCATCAGCAACAGCAGGAGTGAGAGGAGGAGAAGGTGGGCCCTGAGAAGAAGCCGGGACAGCATTGGTAACTCTCATTTAGGGCTGGGTGTAGTGCATCATCAATGCCACCCAGAAGTGTACAGTTTTAGTGAACAGAGTACTGATAGGCAGCAGCAGCAACAGCAGGAGGAGGTAGAGGGCCCTGAGACGGAGCGTGGACCACATTGGTAACTGGCCTCTAGAGCTGGGTGTAATGCATTGACAATGCCACCCACCCAGAAGTGTGTAACACAATTTTAGTGAATGGAGTACTGACAGGCGGCAGCAGCAACATCAGGAGGAGGAGGCGGTGGGCCCTTGGACAGAGCTGGGACCGCATTGGTAACTGGCATCTAGAGCTGGGTGTAGTGTATCGTCAATGCCAACCAGAAGTGTACAATTTTAGTGAATGGAGTACCGATAGGCGGCAGCAGCAGGAGGAGGAGGAGGCGGTGGGGCCTGAAATGGAGCGGGGACCGCATTGGTAACTGGCATCTAGAGTTGGGTGTAGTCCATCGTCAATGCCACCCAAAAGTGTGTAATACAAATATCTGAAATTTGTGAAGGGCCAGACCCCAAGATGTTTTGTGCGCCAGCACTGTTGCTGTGGTTTGAGGTGCAGGAAGCAGTAGGAAGGTAGACCATATTGCTAGTTTGCATCATGAAATGGATGGCATGAATGCCAACCCTCAATCTTACAATACTTAGCTGAAAAATTAGGCAAAGGCAATGGTACCTATCAGTGTGGCAGTACTAGGGGTTTTCATCTGCAATTTGTCGGCCTCTCAGAAGCAGCAGAAATGTAAAGTATATTGCTAGCTGGCACAATGGCAAGCATGAGGCAGGCTCAGCTGATGGTTAGACTCAGTTTGTGATAGGCAGCCACCGACTCCACAAAGGAGCAGTGTTGGTTCACAGAGGCATTTTGGTTGGCCAGTGAGTACTTGTGTCAATCAGTGACATCTGCAGTGCAAATATGATAGTTGTTAGTAACCCACCTTTTGTTTATTTTCAAAAAGGTGAGGCGATGGACATTTTCCAGCAACAATTGTGATCGGTTGTATGTGACCAATCTGCCAGCGGCACTGAAGGTTCTTTCGGACAGAACACTGGATGCAGGGCACGAAAGAAGCTTGATGGCATACTGTGCCAACTGTAAGCAGATTTCAAGCCTGTTACGCCAAAAATGAATGGCGTCACTACTGTCAGGACAGGCATCCCCCTCATAACTGCTGTCATCAACACGTCAATACGGTGGAGGCGGTGTCCGCCTGAGCTCCTTGTGTGGAATGTGGTGTGTGGAACTCCTCACACAGGCGGTCGCAAAGTATTCTGCTCAGGAGTGTGACCTTTTCTTTCCTTGTGCTGGGTTTTGTCTTTGTAGCGGTGATCCAGAAGGGTGGCCAGCCAGTAATCATTCTGGTTTTTGATGCTGCAAATGTAGCAACATGTGGACACACATATGAATGAGGGGTTTCCTGGGCTCATCCTCCTCCTGTCTCTCAGTAGGTGCCAAAACATCTTCCTCCTCATCACCCACCTCCTCATCTTCAAGCTGCAGCAGTTCCTTTTGTTCCATCGCCCGCACAATGCCTGGGGCGTGAGCATAAATGCGGGTTGGACAGGTCCTGTCCAGAAGCCCCAACATGGTCTCCCTCATCATCATAATCATCTTCCTCATCCTCCTCCTCTTCCTCTTGAAACTCCTGATGCTGGCCAGTGTCCCTTCTTGCTCCTCCTGATGCTGGCTGCGCTATGGAGTGTAATGTCATCCTCACCCTTCTCTCCCATTTCTTCTCCTCCTTTCCCATTGTCACCTTCCATCAGGCCACACAGGGTATTATCAAACAGAAAGATGATGGGTATGACATCGTTCCAGCCTGACCGCTCCCGACAACATTTGTGGCCTGCTCAAAGGGGGCCAGTACCTTGCACTGCGTCTCCATCTGGAGCTGGTAAAATAGCTCAGTTGTGTGGCTGTACCAAGGGCCCCGCTGCCTCCATGCACCACGCTGACCAAGTAATGACGGATGGCTAGCTTTTGCTCACACAGACGCCGGAGCATGTGCAGGGTGGAGTTCCATCTAGTCACAGTGTCACAAATCAGTCTATGCAGTGGAAGCCGCTGGATCTTGCTAAGCGCCACTGCGGCAGTAGGGAATCGCTGTACATGGCTGCAGATGGCGCGAGCCTGTCTCAGTAAGTCCTGCAGTCCTGGGTACGTGCGGAGGAACTTCTGCACCACTAGGTTCAGTACGTGCGCAAAGCAGGGCACATGTGTTATGAGGCCCATGCGCACAAGGTTGGCCCCGTTGTCGCACACTACGTTGACTGTTATAAGCCGGGAGGGCGTCAGCCAGTCCTCAACCTCTCTGTGCAAAGCGGACAAGAGTCCTCTGGTTGTGTGACAACGCACGTGCTTGAGGGAGTCGTAGTTGTCGTGCCGGATTAACCACAGTGTCCTCCGCTGCTTGCCTTTCAGGAGGAGAGAGAGGGTTTGCCGGTAGAGGGAATGAAGGAGGAGGAGGGAGAGAACTGGGAGGGCACCATGCTTTCCCACCTCACCCCTTGATGGGGGTACCAGGTACCGTAATCCCTCTTGCAGACTACTGCCCACTGATCTATGCAAGGCCACCCAGTAAGCGGTGAAGGACAGGTAGCGTCCCACTCTTTGCCTGGTTGTCCAGCTGTCCATGGTGACGTGGATTTGACTAGACACTGAGAATGCCAATGCTCAGGAGAGGTTACCGATTACATGTGCATGTAAACTGGGAACAGCCGTGCGGGAGAAGTAATGTCTGCTTGGTATATTCCACTGACCCATGGCACAGGCCATCAGGTCATGGAAGGGAGCAGAGTCCACAATGCTGTGCGGCAGTAGCTGCAAGGCCAATAGTTTGACTAGACGTGAATTGAGTTTGATGACCTATTTGTTGGTTGGGCCTGATGTCTTGCGCAAAACTCCAGTAGAGTGGGCTGAACGGACTGGGAGCTAGGGGAGCTGAAGGGGTCACTGGAGTACACATCTTGTGGTGACAAACATCGTCTGACGCCACGAAACCTGCGGTCAGAAGCCAATACTTCCTTGCAGCTGGAAGTCTGGCTGGCACCAACCTCCTGAGACGTACTAGCAATGACAGTTGGAGGTGAAGAAGGAGTCAATGGAGGAGTCACATCTCAGACCTGTTTGACAACTTGTGCTGCTGCCTCCAACAGTTTGCTGCTGCTGCTGTCCTACAGTAGAGGACTCCCGGGGGGTATGCCCCCTGCCAGATGCAGCAGGTCGCCCAACGCCACGCCTTTCCCTGCATCTATCACTCATCTTTTACTTATTTGGGTAAAAGTGCACCGGTACTAAACAGTTTCTTTAGTAAATAGCAAGAATTAAATATCTGTATTTTTTTTTTTTGGGAAATACAGAATTTGTATGTATGTTTTCAGAGTAGGACAGAAATGTTCCTGCCTTTTTTGCTAGATAGCAAGAGGTAGCGTCAAAAACTGCACAATCTGTATATTTCAAGATATACAGAAGGCTCCTAACCTGTCCCTGTCACAATGCACTTCTCTCCCTGCTTCTTTCTCTGACACAGAACACAAGATGGATTGACTAACCCCTCCCTCCTTCCCTGTATATATTCCTGTGCTCAGATCTGGGGAAGATACACTTTCAGCAGTAAATGTGGGTGATGCAGCAAACCTGGAATGGACTTACTAAAAGTCATTTGTTAGCAAATGTTTTTAAATCTGGACCAGATCCATTCCAGGTTTGTTGGATCACCCAGCTTCACTGATGAAAGTGTATTTTCTCCAGTCTTTAATAAATCAGGCCCAATGTTTGAGCAGGTTGAATAACCACTGTGCAGGAAGAGGACATGCTATATAAATGAGCTGTGAGCCCTAAAAGAATTTCTAACCATTGTCTGGTTAACCATGCAGATGGTTTTGATGATCCGGGATCCTAGCGAGGCCTTCTTATTCTTTGGTATCCCCCAAGGGAAAAAAAGAAGGTGGTGAATGACATATACAGTAGGTACCAAGGTATTCAGCTATGTAAAGTTTACTGGTCTGTTGACCATCTACTTGAAGAGTGAGTGGGGAGCATAGTCTTCCAATTAAATTAAATGGCATAACATTCGGGCTGAGCCCAAGCATGGGCAACATAACTTTCCTGGCTGGAAAGAAAGGTAGTAAAAGCCTCCTAGGTGCCCGAGATAATCTCTAAAACTTTTCTGGCCACAATGACAGACACAATAAGGGCTGCCTTCAGCAACAGCAGGCTTAGTGAAATCTTGGCCCTGTTCTGAATGCATATGATACCAGCAAAATTGAGCACAAGATATAGGTCCCCTTCCAGTGATCTAGTTTCCTGGGGGATAAATTCCCTGCAATTCCCATAAGGAATTGAACAAGTGAAGGTATTGAGTGAGAAACTGTGACCAAAGAACGATGGGACATCTCCACCCTGACATTTCAGTGTATTGAACCCAAGTCCTACACCTAAAGGAGTTCCAGAGTTAGTTGCATTTGTGGCAACACTGCTCCAATAGTGCTTGGCGAAGCCTAAGGTATTAGATAACGATGATGATGCTATGGATATTGAGCCACATTATTAGCTGCTGGATCTCAATAAGCTTTTTGGCAGTAACACAAAGCTTGATCCAGGAATAATAAAGGGATAGTAAATCCAAAAAAAGAAGGTCCCACGGAGTTCTGAAGTCTGATTGCTGGATTAAAAACCTAGAGTGCTAGCCATTACATCATGGAATCTCTACTAGCATTACAAAACTTTATTATATTATTATTTATTTTATTATTATATTATAGTTGGTACTGTTAATAGTTTTCCTGGCCTTCATATGGGTTTCCACCACCCATTCATAGCAGCCTAGGTGCATCCACCTTTGCCTTTCAAGATCTAGGACACCAGGTAGTGCTTTTTTTGTTTGGATGCAAAAGAGGATCTTATGAGAGGAGGCACAGAAGAACTTTGAAATGAAGTTGCCAGCTGAAAATGATTGCTAAAAAGCACTTCAGGAACCTGTGAATCAAAAGCACCAGGGAAAACAAAGCCCATTGTCAACTAAACTGACCCCAGTTTCTGGTTTGTCATGGATGCAACAGGTCCACTAGTAGAGGGAATACCCACTGGCCCACAGTAGAGGGATTTCTGATGTAAAGACCATTTATTGTTGACTACTGTCCTTAACAAGGCACAATTTGTTTTTTATTTAAAACATCATAGAATACAGACTTGAATTTAAATATATTTAGCCAACATGGCGATGCCTATTCTCAGAGGAACTTATTTTTCAAAGAGAATAGGTTGAAAAAAATAGAAGACCTTGGGAGTGCCTTGAATTTATCTAGTTAGGTCCTGAGAGTGGGAGTGTGAAGGGATTACCCTATTGTGTGCTGACATTGCGTAATCAGGAAACTTCTTTTACCTTCTGTGACTAGGATAAAATCTACTTACATTTGTGTGTCACACACTCAATCAACTACAGCCAAATTTGGGAAGGTGGCTAATCAGCACAGTCAGATTTGCCCAATTAAAAAACGCCTAACAGTGGACGACCTTGCAACTTTTTTTTTTTTGCATACTGTAATGCAAAGCAGACACACACTACATGAGAGTGGCCACTTTATCAATGCCATGTCGTCACAGGAAGCAGCCGGTGGATTTCACTTACAAAGTTAGTGGATATTTGTGGAATTTTGCAAAGGGAATCAGAGACATTTTTTTTAATATGAGGCCATAGTTCCAATATCAATCACAAAACGTGATGATCATTATTTAAATATAGTCAATGTAATGTTTCAGGTAAAAATTATATAAATAAATATACAGTTATCATTATTGTTGTCTGTAAAAACTAGCAAATTATTGTTCTGTATTCATACAAAATTATGAAACACACACTTCTCAGATTTAGATATAGGTTCTGTATCTTATCTGTATCAAAAAAATTATATACAGTTTGGCACAGTAATGTAGCAGGGAAGTGTAACTAAATGGCATGTAAAAAAGTCTATTTCCAGCTGAGAATTAGAGAACTATAAGGGGTAAATGGGGGTATATAATTTTCTTGTCAACCAAAAATTTAGGTTATATTTTTTGTTGGTAATTAACGTGTCCATCTATTTTTCTCTTGCAGTTCCAGCAAACCTCAGAACATGCACTGTTTTCTTGCTCTGTAGTAGACGTGTTCTCACAGCTTAACCAGAGCTTTGAGATCATCAAGAAGCTGGAATGCCCCGACCCTCAAATAGTGGGACATTATATGCGAAGATTTGCCAAGGTATAAGCACAGGAGCTCATGCTTTATTTCTGTTCCAGAATTGTTTCCTACGCGAAAGTTGTTTTAGGAGGATATGTAGGCTTCTATTGCCGAACGCATTCTAAAGACTTATAATTACCTGGATGTAAAACTTTAATTTGATTTTAGTAGTTCACAAGCTTTCACAAGTTAACCGTGACAAGTTGTGGGTAATTAACTGCACAACTGTGCTACATACTTGTAGAAAACTAGAACACCAACCTTGAAAACTGAGACAGGTCAGAAAAGGCAGCACACTGAAAGCACTTTAGGGGTTTTGTCTTTTTTTTAATTTATTAAGGCTTTTGAGTAGTCCAAATTTCTGAAGCATCTACATAATTTAGTAGCATGCCCTGTATTTTGTATTCTGTTATCTATTATATTATATATCATTATATCTGTCTCTTTTTCATTCTTTTTCCTTCCTCTTGCTCTCATTCTAGACAATCAGTAATGTTCTTCTCCAGTATGCAGAGATTATCTCCAAAGACTTTGCTTCATACTGCTCTAAAGAGAAGAAAGAAGAGAAAGTGGTAATGCAATGCAAAAATATGATTCTTTCCCTTCCTGGTCAATTTTCTAGGTTCATATTTTGGCAGTGATTGATTCTGCACCAGCGAATGTTTGGTGAATGAAAGAAATGCTGCATTATAAATGGACCCGTATCATTTAGGGCTCTATTTAAAAATTGTTCCCCTGCCAATTATATTAGTTTATTTCCTATTACGACAACTATGCGCATTTAACAATTGGCCACCAGGTGGCAGAACAGGTTGTTGCTGTATTAGGAATTAAAAGGAGTGTTGTAGTTTTTGGGTCCCCAACCTTCGGTCCATCTGACAGGTGGGCTGCCAGAGCATGGAGATTAGCAGTGGTCCGCGGTTCTGGCCGGGCCACCCCCCCAGCGGGGTCAGGAGAAAGACCCCGCTTGGGGGGGGCGGACTGGCCAGAGCCGCGGACCAAGTCTCCTATACAGGTCGCAGGCTCAGGGCGGTGGCAGGTTGTGTGTCTGGTCTGAGCCTGCGATGGTAGAGTGGGCAGGTTCTGGCATTATGACATCACTCAGGGGGAAGTTTCCTCCCCTTTAAGCGACACAGGTCACAGAAGTCCGTAGATTCAGTGGTCCACGAGCTGCAAAAGGTTGGGGACCACTGGCATATATAACCAACCATCTGTCAGCAAATTTCGGACAAATTGGCGAAATAAATTATAAATAGAGACCTTAAAATAATGTTGCATTTTATGTTTTGTTCTAAATGTTTAGTAATTTTACAAAAGAAATACATTGACTAACTGATAATAGAATGTTTACTGTATATTACAGGCTGTTTTTTTACAAGTTGAGAGAATAAGGAGAAAATGTCTTTCAGTGGAATAATTGAATACAACAATATAAATGCCATTCCTAATACTCACAACTTGATCTCAAATATAGTTATGTCCTGGATTTATTGTTATCCCTATTGTATTTGTAATATTGTTAGGTCCATAAATATTTGGACAGAGACAACTTTTTTTCTAATTTTGGTTCTGTACATTACCACAATGAATTTTAAATGAAACAACACAGATGCAGTTGAACTGAAAACTATCAGCTTTAATTCAGTGGGTTGAACAAAAAGATTGCATAAAAATGTGAGGAACTAAAGCCTTTTTTAACACAATCCCTGTATTTCAGGGGTTTAAAAGTAATTGGACAAATTAAAAAGCTTAAAATGAAATGTTCATTTCTAATACTTGGTTAAAAACCCTTTGCAATGACAGCCTGTAGTCTTGAACACATGAACATCACCAGATGCTGGGTTTCCTCCTTTTTAATGCTCTGGCAGGCCTTTACTGTAGCAGCTTTCAGTTGTTTGTTTGTGGGCCTTTCTGTCCGAAGTTTAGTCTTCAACAAGTGAAATGCATGCTCAATTGGGTTCAGATCAGGTGATTGACTTGGCAATTCAAGAATATTCCACTTCTTTGCTTTAAAAAAACTCCTGGGTTGCTTTGGCTGTATGTTTTGGGTCATTGTTCATCTGTATTATGAAGCACCTCCCAAACAATTTGACTGCATTTAGCTGGATTTGAGCAGACAGTATGTCTTTGAACACCTCACAATTATTTTGGCTGCTTCTGTCCTGTGTCACATCATCGATAAACACTAGTGTCCCAGTGCCACTGGCAGCCATGCACGCCCAAGCCATCACTCTGCATACACTATGTTTTACAGATGATGTGGTATGCTTTGGATCATGAGCTGTTCCATGCCTTCTCCATACTTTTTTCTTGCCATTATTGTGGTAAAGGTTCATCTGTCCAAAGAATTTTCCTCAAGAAGTGTGCTGGTTTTGAGCAAAGTCCAATCTAGCCTTTCTATTCTTGAGGCTTATGAGTGGCTTGCACCTTGCAGTGCACCCTCTGTATTTACTTTAATGCAGTCTTCTCCTTATGGTAGACTTGGATATTGATATGCCTGCTTCCTGGAGAATGTTGTTCACTAGCTGTTGTGAAGGAGTTTCTCTTCACCATGGAAATGATTCTGCGATCATCCACCACTGTTGTCTTCTGTGGACGTCCAGGTCTTTTGGCGTTGCTGAGTTCCCCAGTGCTTTGTTTCTTTTTCATAATGTACCAAACTGTAGAATTTGCCACTCCTAATATTGTAGCAATTTCTCGGATGGGTTTTTCTGTTTTTGCAGCTTAAGGATGGCTTGTTTCCCCTGCATGGAGAGCTCCTTTGACCACATGTTGTCTGTTCACAGCAAAATGTTCCACATACTAGCACCCCACATACTAATTGTCTAATTATTTCGAGCCCCTGAAATTAAGTGATTGTGTAAAAAAAAAAAAAAAAAAGGCTTTAGTTACATTTTTTTGAGATTACAGCGGCACCATGGTAGGTAGGAATGCTGAAAAAAACAAGGAACGCTCCTCCAGATCGCAGACTCACTCGGATCATAGTTAGATGGCCGAACGTGGGCCTGGGATACATGCAGCGCGATCACCGTAAGTAATCCTGTCAGGTCAGCATATCAGAGACCCAGGTAGGAGAGAAGGTATTGAAACGGGAATGGAAGGGTATTTCCCTGTCAACTTCCCCGGGGACAACATTGGAAGGCTCTGATACCCCTAGTACACAGCATGGTATTAATATTTCACAGAGAAAATCTTTTCCAAAAAACACCCAGCTCTCTCCCCTAATGACACTTGTGAGATTTTACCTGATAATGTACCTAATTTATCAGAAAATGAATACAATGCAATATCTCAAATTAACCGTTTGCCTGCTGGTTTAAACCTGTGAGCTGAAAGTGAATCTAGAGTGATAGAGCATTTAACAACTATTATACAAAATGAATTTGTGAAAACCTGTTATTAGCGCTGAGATAAAACAAGATCTCCAATGGATTGGGAGTAGATTAGAAGCTATTGAACAGAACCTGGATAATACCAATATTAAAGTATCGCAAAATGTGAAACATATATCAATACTAGAAGATAAAATAGAGGAATTACATCATAAAATAGATGACCTGGAAAATCGTTCTAGACGATCTAACCTTCGTATCCGAGGACTACCAGAGACTTTTTACAGATAAAAAAACTTCAACTGTGGTTTATATATTTCTTTAAGTTCATTAAAGAAATATTTCCTGATATACCAGAAATAAACCTTGAAATTGAAAGAGTTTATAGAGCATTGGTACCAATTAAATCAGAAGGCCCTTCTAGAGACATAATAGTGAAACTTCATTATTACTCTACTAAAGAAAGGGTATTGAAAATTTTAAGAGGAAATGAACCAATGATAATGGAGGGCGCTTCAATTCAAATTTACTCTGATCTTTCAACTTATACTATACAATAAAGTAGAGGACTTTGAAACCAATACTTCACGTTCTTATTTCTCATAAGATAAAAAAGTACTGCTGGGCCTATCCACTTCGGTTGATTTTTCAATTTCAAGGCAAGACCTTTACTTTTTCTACACTTGATGAAGGCAAACAGCTGCTACATGAGCTTGAGCTATCTTCCATGATGTCTAGGCAGAATCAAGAAATGACTGCAGACCGTATTGCATTATACCCATTATGGCAAAAGATTAATCAGAGTTCTAAAAAAGCCTGAAAATCTACTTAACAGGAAATTGACTTTAATTGGATTGTCATATTATTGTTCATCTTTTTTTCTTTTTCCTCTTTGACTAATGACCAAATTGGGACCCTCTAGAAGAGGTGGATTAGGGGCTATAATAGGTTTGCCCTATCTAACAATGTAATAGATCAATTAGAAAGCTCTGGATAAATTAGATTATTAGTCAATTATATAATATGATTACGATCGGAAGCTATTTATGATCTGGCAAGATAGACTAGCTTGGTAATTTATACTGGTTAAAAACAATAGGTACTTTTATACTCCCAAAGAATGAAAAGCTTATTAATCATGATGCACTGGCAGTTTTTTGTAATGACTAAGATTTCTTATTAACTTGGTAGCCTATCGCTATTTAAAGCAAGTGGGAAGAGTTAAGGGAGTAATACAACTCCCACTAACTCCTCTAAAGGAGTTTGGAACAAAGGTATGTCCTAAAGGTGGGGTTTTGGGGCAGTATATGTGCACTTGGCTACAATGTGGTAGCTGAGTGTCAGACATGGCCCAAGATCCCTGAAAACTTTGAAAAAGGATAAATGGCATTTTAAATGTTTTGTTGTATGGTTGCGTGTTTTTGTTTTTATTCGTGTTGTGGTTATCCTAAGGTATCCTAAATAAGTGTTTAGTTAAATTGAGGGTTTCAACTGTTGTACTCAAACTTCCCTACAGATGGCGGGATTGTTAGAAAAGACACAAAAATTACAACAATCCACCTTGGTTTCGTCCACAATGTCCAAGGATTTAATTCCCGTATTAAAAGGTCAAAAGCATTTTACTGCTATAATTCACTTAAGATAGATGTATTAGCACTACAGGAAACGCGTTTCTCTGTTAACTCCTTAACACGCCTTTTCCATAAAAGATTCCCTATAAGTTATCATGTGAATTCTGATAAGAAAAAGGATGGAGTAATGTTGTGTTTTGCTAGACATCTCGATTTTTCAACAAAGGAAGTGATTCGGGACCCCAGGGGAAGATACCTTTTGGTAAGAGGGGATGTAGCAGGACAAAAAATAACGTTGGTAACATACTATGCCCCCAATGAGGACAAAATTTCCTTTTTTATTCGGTTACTACATAAAATAGAATCTTTTGCAGAAGGCTCTTTGATATTATTGGGTAACTCCAATTCAGCATTGGATCAGTTATTGGATAAAACTAGCACTCCTAAATATTGAAATCCACCTAAAAAGAGTCATAAACTATTAAATATATTACATAAATATGATCTCATACTCAAGAATTGATCACATTTTTCTATAATCTAAATTGATACCTATGGCCTGTAAAGCTAAAATCCTCTCAGTCCCTTGGTCGGATCACGATCCTGTGTTGTTGAAATTGAGTGGTCTTAGAACTACACAAATTCGAAGTCGATGGAGATTAAATGAGAGTCTGCTTTTGAAGTGAGCAATGAAAGAAGAAATAGAAAGTTCAATTTCAGAATATTTCTTAATAATGAGTTGGGAGATACATCCCCAGCTAATAATTGGGAGGCCCATATTGCTTATATTAAAGGGGAATTCATCAGGCTGGGAACCCAACATAAGAGAGCCCAAGATAAAGTGCTAGAAACTAAAATGAGGGAATATTACCTAATATACCGACAACATAAAAGTAATCCGAAGCTTAAATATAGATCACAAATTGAAATTTCGCGTTAAACTTGTTATTGACTACGAAAGCTGAGAAATCATTGAAGTTGAAGTTTTATACATGGGGGGATAAGCCTGGAAAGTTACTAGTAAATAAACTTAACCCTAAACCCAAAAAGGATGTTCTTCCTAAAATTAAAACAAACTCAAAACCCAGAGAGAATTCTTTTAGCTTTTGAAGAATTTTACTCTACCCTCTAATGGTAAGCAGTTAAGTTCAACACAAGCCTCTTTGAAAGCGTTCTTTAATTAAATTAAAAACTTCAATCTAAACATGTGGAATTACTGGATAAAGCCATAACTATGGAGGAAATTAGTAAAGTGTTAAAATCAATGAAATCAAGTAGTGCTCCTGGTCTGGATGGATTAACATATGTTTACTATAAACCCTTTAAGACACAGTTAACTGCACACCTGGCGGAATATTTAAATTATTTGTGAGAGGGTAATTTTCTTCTCCCTGATGACAATCGATCTTTTATAAGCTTAATCCCAAGGCCAGGAAAGGATACTTCAGATATAACTAATTTTAGACCTATAACACTGATTAACTGTGACTTAAAGTTATTGACAAAGGTTCTATCGGTTCGATTAAACCCTTTTAAAGGTGAATATATCCACACTGACCAGATAGGGTTTATACCCCTCAGACAGGCGTCTGATCAAACTAGACGCACTATAGATTTGATATTCCTATTACATACTAACTGGGATGATGGCAAAAAGAACGAAGCTATGCCACTAGCTATAGACCTACAAAAAGCTTTTGATAGTGTTTCATGGCAATATATGTTAAAGATCTTATCGGTAATGGGTTTTGGGGATCATTTTAATAAGGGCATTATATGATAAACCATTTGCAGATCATTTTATTAAGGGCATTATATGATAAACCATTTGCAGATCATTTTATTAGGGGCATTATATGATAAACCATTTGCAAACATATTATTGGGAGGTTTTCTCTCCGATAATATTGCCATTAAAAGGGGTACACGTCAAGGTTGCCCACCTTCTCCATTACTAATATATAGCTTTAGGGAAACATCCGGACATTAAAAGGATTTGGTGTGGCAAAAGGGAACATAAATGTGCTCTGTTTGCAGACAACATCTTAATGTATATATTAACTCCGCATGTTACCATACCTAATTTGTTCAAACTGTTAAATAAATTTGCTGCAATATCGTGCCTATATTTCAACTGTTCTAAATCTCAAGCTCTCAACATAAATGTTCCAGAACATCAAATCTCAATGGTTAAAAATAATTTAAAATTTTGTTGGGAAACCCAATCATTGCAGTATTTGGGGATTCAACTGATACCACATATGATTCACTGTACAAAGCGAACTACGTCCCCCTTTGCAGAAAAATTTTTGAGGACCTAAGTAGATGGGCTGTTCCCCCCTCATGGATGGGGCGTATAGCAGCGGTTAAGATGAATATTCTTACCCCTATCTTGTATTTATTCCTTACATTGCCTATTCACGTCCCCTCTCTAACTTAATCTAATATTCAGAATAGGGTATGAACTTTATATGGAGCAGTAAATGAGGAAGGATTCAAAGGCAGGCTATGATAGCCCCCAAGTCCCAAGGGGTGCCCTATTTTAAATAATATTACTTAGCAGCTCAGTTATCACAAATGTCTTGTATAATGGTGAAAAAGTCAAAACCACAATGAATAGAGATAGAAAAAACAGCTGTTAGGAGGGGAAGTTTAGCTTAATTAATCTGGATCCAAAAAAATATAGACATTATAGAGCATGCTTGGCATTAAAGCATTCCCTATTACAATGGGATAAAAATAAACAAAATTCTAAATTAATTTCAAAACATACTCCCCTTGCTCCACTATAGATCAATCAAGATTTCTCTCCTGGACAAAATACTAAAAAGTTTCATTGGTGGATTAGTAAAGGTTTTGAATCTATTGAGAATATTTTGGATAAGGAATGTTAAGTCTAGAATTCCTTACAACTAAAAGAGATCTTCCAACGGTTGAATACTTAAGATATAGGCAGCTCAGATCTTTTATATGCTCCAAAATTCCTTCAGCTTCATATCTCTTGCTTCCTACGAATTTTGAAAAATCATGTAGATCTTTATTGGATATGAAGAGTCAAATATCAATAATCTACTCTGTACTGATGTCGACTTCAAGTGAGTTAAAATATATGCGATCCTGGAATAAGGATTTAAATATATCACTTTCCAGAACAGAGTGGAATGAGATTGCCTTTTTCCTGACTAAGGTATCATTAAATAGCGCCTTAGTAGAAGCAAATTTTAAAGTTATTCTTAGATGGTATTTGGTTCCTGAAAAACTTCTAAATGTCACCCTGCATCATCGCCCCTATGTTTTCGGGGATGTGGTATCAACCGTACGATGGAACATATGTGGTGGTCCTGGACTGGATCATGATCAATGATAAAATGACTCATATTCTTGAAAATACATTATTCAAATTTGATCAGACTTGGGAACCATGTAGGAAATATTTTTCTGCTAACTCAAACACTTGAAATAGAAATTGTTCGGTATAACAGTTTTTTTCTTTTGCAAATAGATAATTTTACTCCCCTCCCTTAAGAAAACTTTTTGTGTCATGTCAGTGGTTGTCTTGTTTGTCTGGCCTTATGATTGATAATTATATTATTATTATTATTGGCTGTTGCACATATGAATAATTATATAATGGATACTAAATGTTGGAAGGGAAAGAAATATATAAATGATTGATACCCTTAGACTAGTTGAAACAAATATGGTTGTATAAATGAAAACTTAATTGGTGTGTTTATTATATTTATTAGTGTTTCTAATTTTTACTATTTACTATTAGTAGTTATTCTTTTATTTATTTATGTTAAATAAAATTGTTGTTCCCCTGTATATAAAAAATAAGAAAAATATTTCAATATAACAATATTTGTGAAAATGTACAGAACCAAAATTAGAAAAAGGTCTCTGTCCAAATATTTATGGACCTAACTGTATGTAACAAATCAATCCATTTCTCAATCTGCATTGCACAATGATTTACAAGTATAATATATATATATACCCTATACCAATTTTTTTCAGAATGATTGTCATCATGCCTTACCATATACAATTGTTTTAAGCCAATAGGTTTTGTAAATGTGTTGTAAATCATTCTCATAAGAACACTTCTTGTTTTAGGCCAACAGTGCTAAGCAACAACTGTGCATCTAACAGCAGTACTGCAGTGTATGTTCCACAGTTGTTCTCATACACCTGGTGGGCAGCTCAACAACTGTGCCAAAAAAGTCACATGGCAGGCTGGCTATGCAGCTGCTAATTGCAATGGATAGATGTTGTCAGCCTGTAGCAGGGAATACTATTACTTGTAATATTTTAAGTTTAGGAACTTATACACGAAAAACATTTTTTTCGGGTATACATACAAGATGTTAAACATGCTGAAAAGTAGATTTTGGGGTTTACATAAAAAGTTACTTCTTTTATCTTGTTGTGCTTCTGTAGCCATGCATCTTAATGAATAACATCCAGCAGCTCCGGGTCCAGCTGGAGAAAATGTTTGAAGCGATGGGTGGAAAAGAAGTGAGTACACCAGACACCTTGTTGTGTCATTTACTCATTTTATCTGCAGTTACCCAGATATAGATATGTGTACTTAGAATAAAAAAAAAACTTTGGGTAAGTGTAATCTTTGAACAACAAAATGCACAAATATTTTTTCAACATATTGGTGGTAGAGAAAATATGAACAGTAATGTTGGTGTTCGAATCCAGGTTGTCCTTATATTTGACCCAAATATGGACGTTCAAATTCGGATAGACCCGACCCTTCCCGAAAAAATTTCAACGGCGCAAATTCAGCGCTCTGAATTTTGGAAGCCCCCTTTAACAAGGTGACTCCCAGATGTCCAACCATGGGGAAAAAGTACAGGGGTACATAATAGTATTATGTATTACTATGTATCTTTTTTTATTATGTATCTTTTTAAATGTATTTGGAGGCTGTAGAAGCTTTACACAGTCCCGCAAAATAACCCAAATTTTCCCCCCATTG
This sequence comes from Pyxicephalus adspersus, assembly GCF_032062135.1. Taxonomy (NCBI): domain Eukaryota; kingdom Metazoa; phylum Chordata; class Amphibia; order Anura; family Pyxicephalidae; genus Pyxicephalus; species Pyxicephalus adspersus. Next base: position 65,151,773 of record NC_092860.1, read on the forward strand.
ACTTTAATGGTGTTTGAATTCGACCGATCACCCGAACAAAATTTACCTATCCGATCGAATAGCCATCGAATCGAATAGTGAGATATTCGACCATCACTAATGAACAGTAGTGACATATTGATATAAACAACATGCTTTTTAGGAGCAACAGCAGAAACAGAAATACCACCTAAATAGGAGTCTGTTTTCTTTCTTTTCTTTTCATTTTCTTGAACTGGTGAGTTGAATTTCTCAACTTTGAACAGTCTTGAGATTTCACCAGTTCAGCCCCTCATTTAATCACATAAGAAAATGTATGAGGGGCAAAATGAGAGATAGCAGATTAGATTAGAGGAATAACACTCACAAAGGTCAAGTTGTTCAGGCAACACGATTCAAACTGTTTCATGGCAGAACTGTCCCTCAAAAGAAAGAAAAGGTAGGGTGAATTTGTGAACATCAATAAAGATCAGGGAAGGGCAGTGACCATTTTTTTTTAAAGTAAGAGAATGACATCAGTGAGAAAATACAAATCATGTGCATACTTGACAGAGTGGTTAGACCACCAATGAAAAGGTTTAGTATTATACTCATGAGGAAATCAAAAGTCAGTGAAGCACATCTAATAAAAGCAGGAATGAGAATGCAAGGCTTGTAGAATATTTGACTTTATCCGAAAGAAAAAAGGTTGAATCAAAAATAGTAGTTAGATTGGCAGGAATACAAAGCAAATTAAATGTCTGGATAGGGGAGCATTCCATAATATTAGGGTAGGTCCACAAACCTGCCTATTCTTTCAAAAGAATTAATAAGTAAAACATTAATGGTAGTGTGTTGTCAGACCACTTCGGAAGTACAATGTTTTCTTTTTTGCGTCATGTATTGAATATCCTGATACATATTTTAATATTCACATCATTTTTGTTATTGTTTTTTTCACAATAAAAGAAAATTTAATTTTATTACACAACTGTTATAATAGTTATAATATATTATAATAGTTATATTATTATAAACGTATTGGTGGGTTTCCTAATAAATGTAAAGTGGGTTTCCTAATAACCCTTATAATATTTTATATTCTATGCTTTATCCTGGGATTGACATGCTGGGCCACAAAACACTACATATACATTGCCCCACTTGCTTCATATGTATCATGTAATGCATAGCTCTATATTCAGTCACGCTATTGTAACCCATTCTGTTTATTTGCTGTATTTTTAGTTGGATCCAGAAACTAGTGACATCCTCAAAGAGTTGCAAGTGAAACTAAACAATGTTTTAGATGAGCTTAGCAGAATATTTGCTACAAGGTAAGCGTGCAATTATAATTTTAGTATGTATGTTAGAGAGATCAATTACCACATACTTTAATAAACTAGAACAATGGAAAATACACTTTAAAATTAAACAAACCCAAATATGCATCATGCTTAATGTTTCTCCATGCTATAAAGCAGTTGGCCATGTCTATAAAATTGGTATGGTTTGGCAGAATAATGACCCACTAGAATAGAACCAGGGTTCGGCATGTGGTGGACTGAGTGGACAAATTACTAGGAGGGGATGGGCATGACCCAGCTGTCTTGGTCAATGTTGTAACCAATGACTGGATAGACTGAAGATGGAGGATCCTTAAAAATGAGTTTAAAGAACTAGGTTTCAAGTTGAAGGAAAGGACCTCCAAGGTTATATTCTCTAGAATATTTCCTGTGCCGTGCACAATACAGGCAAAGGCAGAGGGAGCTTAGACAGCTAAACACATGGCTTAAGTCCTGGTGTAATAGAGAAGGGTTTGTTTTCTTCGAGCACTGGGCTGACTTTTCATTGGGGTACAACCTATATGCCAGAGATGGTTTGCACCTAAATGGAAGGGGGTCTTCTGTGCTAGGGGAAATATTAAGGGTAATGGTTAAGGGATATTTAAACTAGGACAGAGGGAGTGGGACAGTTAAATAGGGTGGCAGGAAGGTTAGACAGGGGTCAGCCACTAGTGGAAGGTGGATTGGGGATAGTTGGGGGTAGGGTTATGGATAAATATAAGTAGCTACCCATGTTAAGCACACACATTGGATTGTGCAGTACTATTTGTACTGAAAAACAAAAGGATTTGGCAAACAGTGCAGGTAAATGCAGCAATGGTTTCAAGGGTCTGTTCACCAATGCAAGAAGTCTGGCAAACAAAATAGGGGACTTGGAAGCTTTATTGAATGAAGAGCATTATGACTTAGTTGGTGTTGCTGAATCCTGGCTTTGTTCTTCACATGACTGGCCTGTCAACATTCCTGGTTATACTCTCTTTCGTAAAGACAGAGTCAAACGAAAGGGTGGTGGTGTCTGTCTATGTGAGAAGGGATCTGAAAGTGAATGTGAAAGAAGAAATTGTTGATGGAGGAAGCAATGAGGTTGAGGCATCATGGGTGGAGTTGAATATGGGGATGAATAACACACAATTAATTATTGTAATCTGCTATAGGCCCCCTAGTGCTAAGGAAGAAATAGAGAATCAACTACTAGCACAGATAGAAAAAGCAGCAAAAACTGGTAAGGTTTTAATCATGGGAGATTTCAACTACCCGGATATTGACTTAATAGCACTAAAGGAACAGCAAAAGAGAGGAAATTTATGAATTTATTGGAAGATAATTTTATGAACAGTTTATAGAAGTCCCAACTAGAAATGATACTTTGCTTGACCTAGTTCTTTCCAACAATGCAGAGCTTATAACCAACGTGCATAAAAAAGATAATCTAGGTAGCAGTGACCATAATATGATTTCAATTAATGTAAGCTGTAAACGGGAAGTAAAAACAGGAACGATAAAAACATTTAATTTTAAGAGAGCAAATTTTCAATCATTAAGGGCAACTCTCTGTGGCTTGGACTGGGAGACAATATTGTCCTCAAGAATGCAGAACAGAAATTGGAATGTTTCAAGTCTGTTCCACGCAAGTACACTGAAAAATATATTCTAATAGGAATTAAAGAGGTTAAAATTCAAACCTACGTGGCTCACAGCTGATGTTAAAAAGCCATAAAGAACATAAAAAGGCATTCCAAAAATATAAAAATGAAGGATCACCTTCATCATTTGAAAACTTTAAAGAATATAACAAAAGATGTGAAAAGGAGATAAAATGTGCAAATCTTGTACTAACAAATGTACTCTCTTTTTATGAGGACGTACGTAAACAGGTAGACAGTGGAATAGCAGTCGATATAGTGTACTTGGACTTTGCTAAAGCATTTGACACAGTACCCCACAGTAAGGTCAATAGGTTTGGAAAAGTCAATCTGTAAATGGGTAGAGAACTGGCTTAAGGACCGCATCCAGAGAGTAGTGAATAATAATTCATACACTGGATGGTTTAAGGTTATTAGTGGTGTACCCCATGGTTCAGTGTTGGGACCTTTACTGTTTAACATCTTTATAAATTATTGAGTGTGGTAATAAAATTACCATTTCTGTGTTTGCAGATGACACCAAACTATGTAATGGAATTAGGTCCATACAGGATGTCTATAATCTAGAAGCAGACCTAGATGTACTGTTTGGCTGGACAGCCAAGTGGCAAATGACATTTAGTAGAGATAAATGTAAAGTTATGCACTTGGGGGCTAACAACATGGATGCTTCATACTGTTTAGGGGGAATGCAGTTGGGGGGATTCAAAAATGGAAAAGAATCTGGGGCTTCTGCAGAAATCGAGACCTTTAGAGATTGAGACATAATCCTTCCCCTGTACAAAGCATTGGTCAAAACACATCTGGAATATGCAGTAGTCCATATAGGGAACTATCTTCCCAAATATTCACTTTAGGATCATTACAAAGAACAAGAGGGCACCCTTTGCGTCTGGAGGAAAAGAAGTTTAAGCTCCGGATAAGGAAGGGATTCTTCACTGTAAGGTGAAAATGTGGAATAGGCTCCCTCAGGAAGTAGTTTCAGCAACTACTATAGATTGCTTTAGGAAAAAGCTGGATGTTTTCTAGAAGCACAGATCTTAACTGGGTATTGAGGCTTTAAAGTAAAGATAACAGAGCCTGTTAAGATAAGAGACTGTTTATCCAGGGAACATCCGATTGCCTCATGGAATAAGGAAGGAATTTTTTTCCACCGTTGAAGCAAATTGTAACAGGGTTATTTTGCTTTACTCTGAACCAACTGTGTCCATAGGGTTTTATATCTGGGATATGTATATTTCTCTAGTGGTTTAACTTGATGGACTTATGTCTTTTTTCAACCTGACCTACTATGTAACAACAAAAAGATGGGGTCATGTTTGCAAGGAAAGGAAGGAGATGCTGTCTAATCCCCCAAAAAGGTACTAAGGTTGGTAGGGATATTTTGGGTGGAGCTTCCTGTGTAAACAAGTGATACCCAATAATGTGGAAGAAAATTTTAAAAAGCTGGATTTTTACTTGTTCATGATTACCTTTTTAAAATCAGTTTCATTTCATTTGCAAAACTAAGTGAAATATCCCACGGAATATTTCTTTTAGTTAAGTAAACTGTCTATATTTCTTAATTGAATCAACCCCTATGCTTGAAATTTACCAAAATGTTCATATTCCATAAGTATTATTTATGCATGCAATGTAGAATCACTGTATAACTTTATATGCAATCACTATGGCTTATTTTCATGTGTTTTTTGTCAGTTTCCAGCCACATATTGAGGAGTGTGTGAAACAAATGGGAGACATTCTTAGTCAGGTTAAAGGCACTGGAAATGTACCTGCCAGTAACTGCAGCAGTGTGGCCCAGGATGCTGATAACGTATTACAACCTATATTGGACCCGCTAGACAGCAAGTATGAAAAAAAATTAATGAAAACCTTTAAAGGAAGGGTTCTAAGCATTTTCAAGAAAGGAGAACACAATGTCATTGATTTTATATTATTGTTGTTAGATGGCAACAAATATTTATTCCTATGAGGGCATTATTATGGAGCCGTAATTGTGACATTCACCAAATGTACATAGCTGATTAATGCATTGCTTTAATTTAAAACACATACAAGTAAAAAATCCACCTTTAATGAATATTTGGTAAATGGTGCATTAACTGCCTTAAAAATATGCCCCTAGATGTCTGTTTTTGCAAAATGTTTTTTTTTATGTGATACAATAACATCACTAAGCTTTGAGTTTGCCTTATTGTTCACAGCCAATTTCTAGACTAATTTGTCAGAACAGCGGGAGATATGATCATGTTACCTGCTAAAATATTGTTTGTTTAAACATAATAATAGTAACTATTTACATTTTTTCCTAAAATAATAGGTAAAAACAGTGCATATTACATGTAAAGTTACATTTAGCGTATTTTTTGCTGTATAAGACGCACTTTTTCTTCCCCAAAACTGGGGGGGAAAAGTTAGTGCGTCCTATACGACTAAATGTGTTATAAAATAATTAAAATAATATACTCACCCGATACCCGATCCTGCGTGTGTTTCGTCTCCTCGCTGGCTGCATGCAGCGTCTGTCTCCTCTCCTCTGGTAGCAGCGTGTGTCTTCTCCTGTCTGTAGTGCAGAGCGGAAGAAGCCGGCACAGCGCCACCTGCTGTTCCCTGTCCTAACTGCCGTACAATGGAAAAAAAGCACAGAGTGATCAGAAAGGGAATTTGAAAGGCACAGAGTGATCAGAAAGGGAATTTGAAAGGCACAGAGTGATCAGAAAGGGAATTTGAAAGGCACAGAGTGATCAGAAAGGGAATTTGAATGGCACATGAGTGATCAGAAGGGGAATAATCTTTCAGAATCTTTTTTTCTAGATTTTCCTCCTTTAACATTGGGTGCGTCTTATATTCCGGAGCGTCTTATACGTGGAAAAATACGGTATATGTTTTATATGTTAGTACAGAAGCAATTTAAGAAGTAAGGGAATTAAAAAAAAAAAAATATTGAGGTTAAAGAGGTAAAAATTAAGATAGGTCATGCTTTTTCAGGCAATATTAATATTTAGTAATTTTGCAGGTTGAATTATTTTTTTATATTTAAATGTTTTATTGAGATTCAACCAGCAGCAAACAAATACAATAAACATAGAAATGTAACAATACTGTAATATTCTTGGGATTGTGCAAAACATCTACAATTATGACCGGGATACCTCATACCGGGATAACTGTCGATACCTCAAGGGTTTTTCTTTTTTTTAGGAAGTAGAAAAAATCATGAGCAAAACTGAGATCATGGCAAAAAAACATAAAAACATAAAATGAGGGGGAACAACCAATACTACATTCATAATTCAGCCTGTAAATAATATGGCACCTAGCTTGAATTATAAATCTCAAAAATCACACTTCCTCACTTTCCTTACTTTTACGACATAGCGAGGCGTATCTGTGGAAGTGCAGAATTGGGACCAGTAAAACCAAGTTTACCTGAATTTTTCAGATTTGTCATTGCCAGTGGATAGCGTGTCTTCCATTTTTTTTATGTCCGTTACTCTACATAGCCACTGGGTAATAGTTGGCTATGTTACATGGAGCAGCACCAGCTCCAGCTTACACCCAAAATCAACTTCCCTGAGTTTGTGTACAAAATGAGCCACTGACTCTCAGAAATTAGTTAATTTCGGGCATTCCCAAAATACATGCAGTAACGTGCCTGTAGCTGCTTTGCATCTCCACCAGGATGTGTCAACAGTGGGGTAGAATCTAACTAGTCTGTCGGGCAGTCTGTACCACCTGGTCAGTATTTTAAAATTAATCTCTTGATATTTATTGCATATGGAGGCTTGGCCTAGGTAGCTCAGAGGCTAACCTTTACACCCCCCCCCCCCACCACCACCTAATGATCACAGAGACCCACGCATTGAGACAATGGCCTTTCAGGTCGCTTTATTAAACACAATTTAATTAGTCTTCTATTCAATAATTTAACATCCAGCATAAATTAACATATTCTTAACATGACATAATTTAACTTGTACCTTGTTCAACAAAACCCCTTCAAACCTGTAAATCCTTCCACTCTACCCATCCCTAGTTGCAGATCCTCTAATGCCTAATTCCCCGCCATCTTCCCAGAGGGACTACCACTTTTTCTGTTCCTGCTTCCAGCCGCATTGCACCGATTTTGAAACGTCCTCCTCGCCTGTGCGTAGCCCCTCTCCATTTTCCTTTGGAACTCCTCTCCCAACTTCCTGTATTACTCTGAGAGTCCCCAAACCTGAGATGGGTTCTCCCTCTTCCAAATCATCCTGGTATCTCCTACCACCCCTGTGGACCTCAACCGCCATTAGGGTGCCAGGATGACCCCTCTGCCCTGCACCCCCCCCCCCACACCCTCAAAGCTCGATTAATCTCTTCATAGATTCCCAGGGCCCAAAAATCTGTGCCCACCTCTTTCAGGTGGACCCTGTCCCCCCGAAGAAGCTGCCTGTCATCCTCCAGCTCATGGTGCTTAATAACCAATCCTCTATTCCTTATAAAGAAGCGGCCAACTTTCCAATTCACCTTTCTTCTGGCCTTATTTACCCAATCCACAGATCTAGCCAGCCTCCAGCAAGTACGGGCCACCAAATCTGACCATATTATAATAATACTGGGGAAAGCGGTACTCAAGCGTAAAAAAATCACGCTTAATGTCCTTAATTATTTCCTGAGATGACCTTCCCACTGGATCGTTGCCCCAAACATGCAGCACTACAATGTCAGGCGCCCTATCCAATCTAGCATACCGATGATTTTCCAACACCACCCGATTCCAAAGCATACCAGGAATGCTGATCCATCTATCGGACCCCATGGATTGTAGGACACCCAACTGACGGCCGTACATCTGCTCACTTTGCACCCCAGTGTGCTTATGAATGGCTGAGTATCCAAATGAGACACCGCCCTGTGCCTGAAACGAAACACAACGACATGCAGAGTATCCACCATCAACTACTGTAAACATATGCACCCCCCACCCCTCATGACAATCTCCCTCTTGCTTTAAACCAAATGAGGCCTCACATACAAACTATATCGGCAAGACTCTCACCTACCTATGCGTTTTTACATTTGTTCAAACTCCATCTGGTCGCATCTGTGGCTGCCCCAATCCTAAATGAGTGAGACGCAAAGTCCTTAGGATTGAGCCCCAATTTTCCCAAACACCTTCTAAACTCTGCCAAAAATTGATATCTTGATAATGGTAACCCCGTCTCATGCACCAAAAAAGGCCCCCCCCACGGCTGGACGCACCTGACAAAACTCCTTTACTGTTGTTACTGGACAGGCCTTGGAACCCCGAATTGCCCCAATAGTGAAGCCAAACCCCTTCCCTCCCTGATCAACTTTTGACCTCCTAATCCAGATTGAAAGGCTACCCTCTGTTGTCACTACCACATCCTCCAGCAATAAACCCCTCAATTTAGTCTTAGTTAGACTCACCAACTCTCCCACCCTGAAAGCCCCAAAAAAGGCAAGGGTGAACGCTGCTTCGAACAATAACACCTCATACTGGCTAACACAAGCTAGCCTATGACCCCAAGGGTCCAAGGCCACCACTATAGGAAACATTTCCAACAGTGCCAGATTGGAAAGCAAACCCGTGTCCACCCACTCCAGAGACCACGGGCCTGCACTCCAGCTCCCTTGAAAGTAGGCCCCATAACCGGCAGATGCAGCCACATCTTTAAAAAGCTCCATGTCGATGCTCGTAAATGCCCTTCCCTGGCATTATGACCTTCCGTTTAATTTTTCCAGAAATGCTTTCCAAATCTTTAAATCCTCCCTCCCGCCCCAACCATACATAATGCACCCGTGAGTGCACCCCCACCATGGCCCTAGCCAATCTTCTGGAGAATATCTTGCCCATCGGAATTATACAACATGCAAAGTTGAGCCTCCCCAAAAGTGACTGCAATTGCTTCAGCCGCATCTTTTTGCGGTCATAAGTCCAAGCAATCACCCTCACTAGGTCATTCAACTTATCCGCTGGCAAACTACATTCAATGCGAACGGTGTCAATCTGTATCCCCAGAACGGACAGGACAGGCGTGGGTCCCACAGTCTTGTCCTTCTCCAGTCTCCCTAACAACACCCCACAGACCTTTGACTGCGGCGGACCGATGCAGAGGAAGTCATCCAGATAGTGAATGACTGAGTTCACCCCTGCCAGATCCCATACAACCCACTCCAAAAAAGTACTAAAGGTCTCAAACAGTGAGCAGGAGATGGCGTAACCCATGAGCAGGCACCGGTCAACAAAATAAGCTCCTTCCCAATGCTGCAAAATGCTGATTCAACGTCCACCTTTGCTAACAAAGAACCCTGCCCATATTGCTGCACCCATCTCACTGCGCAATCAAAAGAGGCGTATTGGACTGAACACAAATCAGGATCAATGGCCTCATTCACGGACCCTCCAGGTGGAAACTTATTAGGTTCCTTCTTAGAAACCAGTCCCAAAGGTGACACCACTATATCTGTCAGGGGCGGGGTCTGATACGGCTCCCACAACCTGCCTAGTTCTAATTTCTTTTTCAACTTACCTCTCACAATATGAATATGTAAGGACAGAAACAGATAGGCTTTTCAAGGGCAAATATTGTGTATATATTTATTAGTGAAACATTTTAAAATGGTCTTGACTCTAAAAAGAGACTGACTATTCTAAACACAATACATATATTGACAATAAAATATCTATTGTTCTCAATTTGTTTTGTTTGGTACAAAATTATTATTGACAAAGTTCAAGGATATGTCACAGTACCCGACGCGTTATGCCTTATTAGGCTTCCTCAGGGGATCACATGAGATCAATAACATATACTTGCAGTAAAATTGTACTCAACAGATAAGGGACGGTAGGTTCGGTACATCCCTAGGGTTCACAAACCGTATCATAGGGTCTGGATGTAATGTATGAAGGAGTCCATATTAAAGTGTAATTAAATGGAACAGTGCTAAGTGAAATATGTGTGTTCAATACTTTATATTCATACTGTATCATGTGTCCGTATATTATTCATCAGCCAATCTGTCCGCAGCCCAGCCGTATGGGTGTTAAAATGTTTTACTATTAAATATATAGACAATATTTGCCTGGAAAAGCCTGTCTGTTTCTGTTCGTACATTTACCTATGCAAAATCCAGCCATAATTATATAGAGCTACATAATTAGAACCTTCCTAAATATCCTTTTGAGATGTATTACCTCTCACAATCTCGGGATTGTCTCGAGCTGACCGCAGATTTCTAGCCTCCGGTGGAAACCACACTAAGGAGCAAGGGATCCTGAAACCCTCCCGCAGACCTGTTTCCAAAACCCCCGCCGCCACCCTATCAGGATACCTATTTAAAAAGGGCAGCATCCTTCCGAAGGTTCAGCAGTGTCCTCCCTTTTTCCACTATTGTTGCTGATGCTCTCTAAGGTGCCGGCCGCACACGGAGACAGGCTGGCACCTGCTGTAGATCAGATCCCTTCCTACGCTGGACTGTGCTGGCAGCAAGTAAGGACCTACTATGGCCGGCTGTTTGCTCACGATTCTTGTAGAAGTGGCTGGGGACCCCAGAGGGGACACTGGTGCATCCAAGCCACGCAGGCTCCGCCTAAGGCGAGGATTCCTCCCAGACCTCCGCACAGCCCTTGCCTTGGGTGGCCTAGCTGGCGGAGCCAGAGGGTCCTTAATGGAGTGGCGGCGAGCCCTGGGGGTAGCCTCTGGACTCAGGCGCTCTGGGGGGTGAACCCTTCGAGGCCGCATGTTAGTTGGCCCCCCTTCCCCCTCTCCCCTTGCCTCACCAGGTAGAAGCTGAACAAGTCACTCTCCTGGAGCCATGCTTGACCATGCTGGTGTGCAGTCTCTCACAACCTGGATAGCATCTCCTCTAAGTCAGCCATGATTACAGCAAACAAGAACAGCAACTGTAAGATGAATCTCAGCCCCTGGTCTTACAAAATGGCTGATGACCACCCCCCCTTCTTGAACTTTATCAAACCTATTATCTCCACCTTTTTTTTTAATTATTGTCCAACCCAACTTGTCCCCTCCTTGACCTTACCCCCCTCCCCTTGTCATGCAGCCCTTTTGCCTATGCTCCTTTTGGTCACTCCTGCTCCAGGTCTTACTTTATGGCAAAAATTGAGCATGTGATCGCGTTGTGCATCCATAAAGCGAATACCCAGATCAGCTTCCTACTTGGTCACAAAAAAGGGGATGACGGCAGTCTGTGCCGAGAGTAAGGTTTGATAAGCATAGTACAAGGTGCCCCTCAGTGTGGTAGATGCTGTGCATAATGACTTAAGGAGCATAAGTGGGCGAAAAAATTGGGATGGTTGAGGTATTGATCTTAGCAAATATGTCAACTGACAGGTTGCCTATTAGATTGGTATACCTTTTTCCATCTAATCTGCTACTGTTTAAACTTTCTTACTCTTGTACACTACAGGCTGTCAAGAGCCTTGGCCTTCACTAAGTAGATCTTTGGAACACCAAATGAAAAAATGGCTTTCTTTTTGTTGTTTTGTGTTAAAAATGTAACAGACATTCTTTCAGGAAAAACTGCATCATCTAATAGTAAAAATTTATGAGGATGAAGGTATTCTAGAAGAATATCTTCTTTTTATCATAGTTACATCAGGATGAGGAAAACATTCAACCAGGTTATTATGCTGTAGTTGAACAGAAAAAGTGTTGATTATAACTGAATTCTAAATTCTAATCTAGTCTTCCTGACATTTTTTTTTCTTTAGCCTTACCCTGTTTGCTAAAATTTGTGAAAAGACTGTTCTGAAACGCGTTTTGAAGGAGCTATGGAAATTAGTGATGAACACAATGGAGAAAACTATTGTACTACCACCATTGACAGACCAGACAGTAAGTGAAAAAAATCGAGTCAACATGTTCCAAATGAGAAAAATAAACATACAAAAATAACTGTGTTTTATTTAAACAGTCTTCTACTTTTGGGAAAATGCTAGCCCCACTGTTCCATAAAAAGAGTACTAATTGCTTTAGTTTTTTCACACAAGTGTGCCCATTAAATCACAAAATTGGATGGCGGTTAAAGGGACTGCATTCAAATCTTAATAGTCCTAAAACTACCAATAAAATATAAAACAAACCTTGCCTGAAAAAAATCTTTGCATTGTACATGTAGAGCTCACAATGGGGCTGATTTATTAAAGCTATCCAATGCTGTAGAGGATACACTTTCATCAGTGAAGATGGGGGATCTAGCTAACCTGGAATGGATCTGGTCTATGAAAACATTTTCTAACAATAGTAAATGACTTAGGAAATCCATTTCAGGTTTGCTGGATCACCCAGATTCACTGATGACAGTGTATGCTCTTCAGCCTTGGAGAGCTTTTTTAAATAAGCCCCAATTAATTTGTTGTACTTGTGCATAATATTAGTACTGACACTCTTCTCTAGAATCTGCTGTACTGAGCTATAAAAGCTACATATTGCTTAAAAGAACTGTAGCATCACCTACCAATAATCTTATTACCTTTCTCTGAAAAAGGTAACTGATAATACTCCTTATTCTGTTGTCAATTCTTGATATCCTTGAAGGTACAACCTTTCCTATTTTGTTTTGATAGTTAAAGTTTGATATTTTTTATGCCTGCCAGGCAAGTTCTGATTTTATGGTTACTTCTTTGATTCTTAATAATTTTCTACTTGATTCACACTATCTAGTCTGATTTACTCATTTGAGTGACTGTTTTCCTGTAAATGTGATAATCTTTTCCTGATTCAGCCATTACTTACCAGATAGAAATGTAGCTCTGTGTCTTTTAGTGCACTGTTACCTTTGCTTTATTAAAGATGATGTTTCCCTTAATATTATGCTTAATATTAGTTAGGGCTAGATGACACTTAACCAAACAATAGTCTTCAAGAACTGTGCTGGAAAAGTATAGAGTATGCCAGCTGAACTCCCTTTCAGTATATTCTCTTCTGAACTATGTCAGTACTTCTACTGACATCGAACATCTATGCTTAAAATGATATCTGACTTGCTTTTCTGATTTGCTTGCTTCATTTTTTAGTCATATATAGTCAAAATATTAAACTCGGGCAGCTAACATATTAGGACTAGACTAAGTGCTCAATAGCTAATTTTCTCAACTCCTAAGTTGAGTAAATATTCATTTATGCTATGGAACCATTTTTTTTTTTACATTTCAGCTATTGACCTATTTATTTGGCAAAGTGCTGAATTATGTTAAATAGGACAGAAATATAGTGATTTTTGGGAGGTCTAACAATTTTTTTTTTCCGATTGTCTTCCAAGGATTTTTCTGCAATTTTTTATCGCTTTTATGATGAAATTAAAATTATGGTTCTAACACAAAGCAGGCAGATATATTTCCATTTGAATTACAGTGTTTTAAATTTCCCGAATGTATTTTTTTAATACTAACACTAACAAATAAAACAAATTCAATTTATAATGAATGTGAATATACTAAAAATTCATCTGTATCTGAAAGGTCGAACTTCCATTTAGTCAGTATCATGGCATAAAAAAAAAAAGAACACTTTAAGATTTTACAAGAAAACAGTAAATATAAAAATGATTTAACAAGAAAGGAACTACTTATAGTATCTAGTAAATACAGTTGCCAAGCCTGATTCAATAATTGAGAAAAAGAGAAGACTAAACATGGCTTTTTTGGCAATAATAAAAGATTGTTTAATATAGTTATAGGAAAGGAGCTTATTAGGATCCTTAGCTAGACATAGTGTTCCTATTATGGCAGGGTAGCTCATGGATCAAAGTATACATTTCACATATGAATCATTTCATTTGTACATCTTGTCTCATTTCCCGATGTGTTTTGCTCTTAGGCTTCTTCAGGGGATTCAGAGACTTAACTAGTTTTGTCAAAAGAAAAATATATATTGAAAGAAAAAAACAATATTACATATATACAAAAATTTTATAAGAAAACTGTATATTATTAAACCAAGTTTGCAATTTTGTTCAATGTTTATCAAGTTGACACAATAATTGCAAAACATCTGGATGATAATACAATGTAGGAAGTTATCAAGTAATTCATCTAAAACAGTTTTGATAATAAGTTTTGGAACTTGTTCCCTGGATAATAGTGAGTCATTGGTGATGGTCTTAGGAATAGTAGTTGGTATATTCTAGAAGTCACCATAAGAAGTAGCTGGATTTATGTGGCCTAGATTGAGGTAAATGTAATATAGAAGAGTCTTGAGTGGGATGAGCTTAATTGCAGGTATTAGAATTAGTTAAACGGTAATTTTTTGTGTACACTTACTTTGGTAGTAAAGGGTAACGGTAATTTCAATTGATCTCACCGTTATGAATTATTAGTGTTAGAATTAAACGGTAATTTTTTGTGTACACTTACTTTAGTAGTAAAAGGTAACGGTAATTTCAATTGATCTCACCGTTCTGAATTAATTAGTATTTGAAATAGATAAACTTGGAGGATGCTGTGTACCAAGTAATAGAAAAAATAGGCAATATTTATCAACAATGGGAAAACAAATATTTAAGAGTAGCAAAATAGCCAAAAAACTATTTTCTTACTAGTGTAAGTTGAATGGTATTCGTTTTTTCACTTCTTATGATTATGTGGCAGAAATATATCTATAACAAGGAGTGTAAAATTAAAGTGTGTGTATACTAGGTTTAATAAGAAAAGAGGGAGATGTGATTGTAAATCAATATAAGTTAGTCTAAATCAAAGGTAATGGATTGTACGTGATAAGTAGGAATTATAGCTTGGAGTAATGGGGTTACAGATGGAATACTTAAAAATTTTAGGGGAGGAGAGTCACTTCCAAATATGGTATGCTTCAGCAAGAGGGGGGGTCCCCTTACAGGAATAATATATTTGTAAAACAAGTGTTTAACCAAGGTAACGAAAGCAATGCCCAAGAGATAACATCTAATTATTAATATTATTATTATTATTAAACAGGATTTATATAGCGCCAACATACGCAGCGCTGTACATTAAATAGGAGTTGCAAATGACAGACTAATACAATGATACAGGAGGAGAGGACCCTGCCCCGAAGAGCTTACAATCTAGTAGGTGGGGGAATTTCACACACAATAGGATGGGAGATATGTAGTGGTGGGAAGTAGTGGTGGTTTCAAATGACAGATGAAGCCGGGTAGGCAAGTTTGAAGAAATGGGTTTTGAGCGCTCTTTTAAATGAGCAGAAACTAGGAGCAAGCCAAATTGGACGAGGAAGACCATTCCAGAGAGTTGGAGCAGCTCTAGAGAAGTCTTGTATCCGTGCGTGTGATGAGGTTATGAGTGAGGAAGTCATTAGTAGGTCATTGGAGGAGCGGAGAGATCAGCAGGGGGAATATTTTTTAACCATGTCAGAAATGTAAGTAGGACAATAACTGTGTAGGGATTTGAAGGCAAAGCACAGGAGCTTAAATTTGATTCTAAGGTGAAATGAAAGCCAATGGAGAGAACTACAAAGAGATGCAGCGGAAGAGGAGCGGAGGGAAGGATGGATGAGTCTGACTGCAGCATTCATGATAGATTGTAGAGTAGAGAGTTGGGTTAGTGAAATACCAGCGAGAAGGATGTTACAGTAGTCCAGACGGGAGATGATAAGAGCATGTACAAGGAGTTTGGTGGTCTCGGGGGACAGGTAGGATTTTGGAGATGTTGCGTAGGTGAAAGTGACAGGACCTGGAAATGTTCTGAATATGGGGGGTAAATGAGAGGGCCGAGTCAAAGGTGACACAAGACAACGTGCCTGAGGGGAGGACCGAATAACAGTGTTGTTAACAGTTAGATATATGTCAGGGGGGATTTGGAATTTGAGGGGGGGTTGATGATGAGTTCTGTTTTATCCAGGTTGAGTTTCAGGAATCTGTCAGACATCCATGATGAGATGGCTGACGGGCAGCATGAGACCTTATCAAGGACTGGTGGAGACAGGTCAGGGGTGGACAGATAAATTTGAGTGTCATCAGCATACAGATGGTACTGTAAGCCAAAGGAGGATATGAGACTACCGAGAGAGGAGGTGTACAGAGAAAAGAGAACCGGTCCAAGGACTGACCCTTGGGGAACACCCAACAGGGAGGAGAGTCGGTGAGGAGGAGTTACCATTGAAAGAAACTTGAAAGGAGCGGTCAGACAGATAGGAAGCAAACCAAGAGAGAGCAGTGTCACTGATACCAATGGAGCGCATGATTTGTATTAGAAGGGGGTGATCAACAGTGTCAAAAGCGGAGGAAAGATCAAGGAGAAGGAGCTGGGAAAAGTTGCCTTGAGACTTAGCTCTGATGAGGTCATTGGCCACTTTAGTAAGGGCTGTTTCAGTGGAGTGGGCAGCTCTAAAACCAGACTGGAGGGGGTCAAGGAGAGAGTTGGTGCTCAGGTAATGGGTGAGTCTTTTGTAGACAAGGCGTTCAAGAAGTTTGGGGACATATGGGAGAAGGGAGATAGAACGGTAGTTGGAGGGTAGGAAGGGGTCCAGTGAGGGTTTCTTTAGGATAGGGAGAATTATGGCATGTTTAAAAGCTGAGGGGTATTTACCAGTAGAAAGGGAGAGGTTGAATAGTTCGGTTAGGGCAGGGGCCAGGGTGGAGGAATGGGCACGGAGTATATCAGAGGGAATTGGGTCAAGTGGACATGTAGTAGACGGAGATGATGAGAGAAGAGTTAGGACTTCGTCCACAGTAACAGGGCTGAGGGAGGCCAGTGATGATTTACAGGTGGAAGGGGTGGGTATGGTTGGAGTGGCTCGGTGGGCAGATTTACAGGTGGAAGGGGTGGGTATGGTTGGAGTGGCTCGGTGGGCAGAGACATCATGTCTGATTTTGTCTAATCAGTTTAATAGAAGATAAATCTTACTTGAATCATTGGTGGGAAGTGGAGACAACAGGATGCCAGTATCCAGCTTTAAAGGAACTGGTCTGCCGGCATTCTGTTCTGATAAGGGTTAACAGCATGTGATTTAATTTACTGCTCCTGCTTACCAGCCGGCATGTGCGCCTTGTGCATCCTGAGAACTGTGATGTATGGGCTTCTGTCCTAAGGGTAAAAGAGTATGTGTCCTTCCTACTGTGCGAGTGCTGATTTCTCGCGCAGGTGCGATGATCGATCTGAAGACGGATGTGTGTTTACTTTGTCCCTTCCCTGATTCCTAGATGTTTCGTCTGTGTTGTACTCCATGCAGGTATGTCTTATGTATGGAGGGTCAAAGGAGGTAAAACCCCTCCCTTGACACCGCACAGGGGTGTATATTGATGGTACCCATTAGCCTTCACTTGCCTTTTATCAGATTTGTCAGATGGTTTTTAGTTGGCATGTCCCGGGCATCGGATTGTTGGAGCTGTGTAACAGATTAAGCCTGGCATGGCTCAGCCCATCCCTTGTAAGACCAAGGGTATTAAAAGGCATTTGCAGTGATTGAACAACAACAGCAATGACTGGCATTATGACATGATATTATGATATCAAGTAATACATGAATGTATACTTAAAATAATAAATAATAATAATAATATGAGGTAGTACAGAGTGATCCCATGAATGTGTGTTAAAAGGGTTTTAGCATATAACAACATATTATTATGATATATAGTTAATGTTATACAAAATTATAAAATGAAAATAGCCCTGTATGTGATACAGAGTGATACAAGGTAATATATTGAAAATTTGTTTACATTACTTTAGCAAATTCTTGGTCTGCACAATGACATGATGATATGATACCAAGTAATACATTGAAAAATTACTCAAAAGTCTGTGATTAGCCCAGAATTTGAGCCATAATATTAAATACATTAATATAGATTTTATATGCAGTATGCATATGTTTAAATAAGTAGTTTGGACGAGACTGGTGTGTTATAAGAAATGTCAGTCTATCACACATTTTTACACCTACATTTTGCAGGGAATAGGTATGATTACAAAAATGGTTTAATTGAAATTTAAAAATTAAAATTTAATCACGCGCTATTAACCTTTATAAGAACGGAATGCCGGCAGACCAGAACCTTTAAAGCTGGCTTCTGACATCCCGTTGTCTCCACTTCCCACCAACGATTCAAGTAAGATTTATTTTATACTAAACTGATTAGACGTTATCTCTTGCATGTTGCTTTCATTACCTTGATTAAACATGTGTTTTACAAATATATTATTCCCATAAGGAAACTCCCATCTTGCTGAAGCATGCCATATTTGAAAGTGACTCTACTCCAAGCTATAATTCCTACCAGTTACTGTAAGTACAATCTATTACCCTTGATTTAGACTAACTTATTTTGATTTGATTTTGACAATCACATATCCCCCTTTTCTTTTAAACCTAGTATAAACACAATTTATTTTGCACTCCTTTTTATACATATAATTCTGCTACATAATCATAACATGTGAATAAACAAATACCATTTAACTTACCTTTAGTAAGTAAATATTAGTTTTATGGCTATTTTGCTACCCTTAAGTAATTGTTTTCCCATTGTTTATAAATAATGCTTATTTTTTCCATAACTTAGATAAACATGGAGGATACTGTGTACTGCTGTATTTTAAATACTATAGGACCAATTCATAATAGTGAGATCAAGTGAAATTACCGTTACTCTTTACTACCCAAGTAAGTGTACACAAAAAATTTCTGTTGAACTAATTCTAATACCTGCAATTAAGCTCATCCTACTCAGACTCTTCTAAGTAGGATCTGTACATGTATTTCAATCTAGGCCACATAAATCCAGCTACTTCATATGGAGACTCCTAGAATATACCAACTATGATTCCTCAGACCATCACATATGACTCCCTATTTATATTCCAAAACTTACAAAAATTACCATAACTGTTTTAGAATAATTACTTGATAATACCTACATTGTATTATCATTTAAATGTTTTGCAATTATTGTGTCAACTTGTTAAACATTGAACAAAATTGGAAACTTGGTTCAATAATATACAGTTTCCGTATATAATTTTTGTACATATGTAATATTGTTTTTTTTCTTTCTATATATGTTTTTCTTTTGACAAAACTAGTCAAGTCTCTGAATCCCCTGAAGAAGCCTTAGGGCAAAACACACTGGAAAATGGGACAGGATTTACAAATATTGAAATTGATCATATGTGAAATGTATACTTTGATCCATGAGCTACCCTGCTATAATAGGAACACTATGTCTAGCTAAGGATCTTATTAAGGTCCTTTCCTATAACTATATTAAACAATCTTTTAATATTGCCAAAAAAGTTTTTGGTCTTCTCTTTTTTTCTACTTGTATTACATGAGTAGTTGGTTGAAAGGCAGGTAAAATCGTAAAAAGATTTATATGCACTGATGAATAATTAAAAGCCTCTATGACTAAGATTGGAAATGTTGTAATAATGTAAAAACTTTTTAAAAGTTACACCTATATGTGAAACTGTCAACAAGACAGTTACTATTATTCTAAATTTACATGACATTATATGTAAAAGACTTTAAAGGTACCTAGAAAAAGGTTTATGGTCTAATAAATCAAAATTGATCTTCTTGGCTATCAAATCAAATGTAAAGTTTAGAGCAATTTAGACACTGCAAAATAATGTAAACATGATCCCACACTATGACGCACGGTGGTGATATTATCATGCTGTAAAGATGCTTCTCTTCAGTTGGCAGAGTAAAACTCTTGTTTTCTGCACAAAACTATAAATTTGCGTGTCTATTCATGGTGAATAGTGTAGAAAAACTAAATTAAATGGCATGTTCCAAGACAATAAAAATATGAAAACCAAAAAGAAATCTAGCAGTAAATATTATTCTAGTGTGGAGGGAATGTGACAATTTTTTCAGGTCCCTGTAACAAAATACTGTACGATACATGGTATATGTTAAAGACAGGACCACCATCAGAAATTTCTGGGTCCCACTTCCCCATATCTAAAATTTCCACCATTGCAAGTCTAGCTCATTTGAATGGGGACAGACACGGAAGTACCTCCCCTCCCCCATGGCAGCCCTACTTATAACATTTATATAATATTAAAATAATATAAAATTCCTTCCATATGAAAGGTCTCTTAAATATGTGATGTGAAGTGACATTTGAGAATTGCAAGCATACTTTACTGTGTAAGTAAATGAAATATTTAATTGCCAGCTTTATGTAATAATACTACATCTCTGTTTTGTTTCCTAATGTAGAAATTGTCTATGAAGGTTTTCATTCACGCAGTCACATACTGGACTTGTTTATCAATGTTTAATGTTTTAATATGTTTTACCACTCAATCAGTTTAAATAAATATTGAAAACATACCTTACAATACCTTATACATGCAGCCCAGTATAGTGAGGAACATAGATCATCCCTAAAAAGAGGAAGGTACAGGTGCAAGTAACTTTAGCATATAATTTAATACACACATGTATAATAAAAAATACACATATATAATTTTATCATCTTTACCTTGGCAGTATAACAACAGTTTACACCTGTTGTAATGTAACTCAAGGCCTATTACCTAGACTTTAGAACAGGGTATTTTTACAACTGTCACATCAGGAGGTATGTGCTGGGCAATCGGACTTTGCACATTTTATGTCATCACAGTGTTTGGATTAAAACGACTAAGTTGTAACTATCGGTGCTACAAACACTACTGAAGCCAGTGAAGTGAGTGCTAAACTGTCTTCAACATTGCTAAGCAAGTTATATATGACTAGCTACTACTAGGTGGTGTTTTAATACTATGAAATTATTACGTACATTTGGTATGATTGTGTTTTACTATGTTTGTGTATTTGAATATATTGACATACAGACAGTGATGTTTTTGTAAAAGGAACATAGAATATTTACATAGAACTAAACAGACTTCAGCTAATATGCGATATACAAACAACATTTTATATTTATCTAATAAATCAGACTGGTCAGACAGATAAAAGTCATTTTAGGTTATGTTTGATGCATAGATTCCAAATATGGTATTGGTTTTGCTAGATTGGCTCTAGTTCTTGAAATATTTACCTCAATAATAACCTAATAGAGAACCTAATGCCTACGTATACAAAACTACATTTTTGAAATACTTAATGACAATATATTCTATATTCGTTATATTTACAGAAGTAATCACAAAGAAGTCAATGAAAATCTCAGTTTGTATGATTTCCTTTTATGCTGATGATCAGGAAAATCACGTTGAAGGCTCCAGCAGTAGTCTGCCATCATGTGTCTATCCCATCTACCCTGATACCTTTCTTCCATCACCTTTATATCTTGAGGAAACCTCTCCCCTTGTTCCTCAGTGAAATCCCCATGGTTTTCTGCAAATTTTTGCAAATTACTGTGGAGATAGTGTACCTTTATGCTCATAGTAGTACCCACATTTTTAAAGTTTAAGAGAAAGTTTTGTACCAGTTCTTCATAATGTGCTTGTGCTTTATGGTTACCCAAGAACTTCTTGACAACCATGACATAGCTGTGTCAAGCAGAAACTTTAGTATCAGTCGTGTAACTTGTGAAATTTGAATCCATTATCAGTTTCCGAATCTGAGGTCCATCAAAGGTCCTGCTTTTAATTTTTCAGTACTCAATCCAGGAAAGAATCTACAAATGTATTTGAAGCTATCACCGTCCTTGTTCAGAGCTCTAACAAATTGCTTAATTATTCCCCACTTTATGTGTAGGGGAGGGAGAATGATTTTTTCTTTGTCAACTATTGGCTCATTTTTGGTGTTCACTGCACCTTTTTTATGTTTTCCCTTAGAGGCCATGTCACTTTTTTCCAGTGATCCTGCTTTGCTCCACTATCCCACAAGCAGATGAAACATGGGTACTTTGTGTATCCACTTTGCTGTCCATTTAGGAAGTTCACCATTTTTTAATCAACACATATGGATCATTGGTGTTCATGATAGCAAAGCTTTTGTAGGACAATTTGGATATTTTCATATTCTTCTTTAAGTTTTGTTGAGTGACCAATTGGAATTGATGCATAGCAGTTACCATTATGCAGTAAAACAGATTTCAACCTTTTGAGTGGAACTGTCTATGAAAAGCTGCCAGTCTTCTGATTCATATTCAGGTACTCCCATATGGGCTAGTAGTCCAGTGATGTTACAACAGTACACAAAGTCTCCATCTTCACTGAAATATAGTAGGAGTGTCACCTTTCTTGTCCTATAAACTGGTATTTTAACTTCCGGTCTCAAATAGTTCTTTTCTTTTAGCCTGGATGCTAAAAGTTCAGATGCTTGTTTTGACAGACTTAGGTCATGTTTTGGATTACTCCTGGATTACACTCCAAACCCTGTATATCCTTCATGTCGGATACAGGAATATCAGGGAGTGTACGGAACACTGGTATGGGAATATCAGCACCATGTGGCACAGGGTGTCTTGCCGATTCCAGGATACTCCCACTTGTTTTTCTTGTAACAATCAAAACCTTTTACATTCACAGCACAAAAATAACAATCATTATGATGATTTTTGGGCTCTCGCTATACCATAGGTACACAAAATTTTAAATTTTTCAGTTTTCCATTTTTCCACTGATGTTGACACGCTACACAAGTTTTGCATACCATATGGGGAGCCCAATACTTATCTTGGTCCCCCAGTTTATTACCAAAATATGCAAGATTCTTGTTACACAAATTCCTTAATATTTCTTCTCTGTTTTTGCAGAGAATATTCACTACAAATGTAGCAAAATACATTAAGGTAATTTAAACAACTTTTACTTGAATCTGTAAAAAAAAAAATGAATGCATAAAACGAAGGCAAATTAAAGTTTAATGAAAATAATGCTACATTTAATATATCAAATGCAAAACATTGGTGTAAATAAAGATTTTTATAATTATGTGTTAACATTTGTTGTTGGTAAAATCGTCTATTCCGATTGTATCCCAAGAACTAGAGCAAATACAATGAAACTGATGTCATTTCTGGATTCAGCAGACCTGAAATACACTAAATATATTGAAAAATCCTTAGCAAGTGAAAATATTTTTTTTTTGTTGAACTTTGCTATTAATGAGCCCTGCAAATTAACCCAGTTATTATATGCTAATATCTGGTAGTCTGAAACGTAAAAAGTTTTTTTAATATTTTGAAAAATAGGCTAGTTTCACTTTTGGTTTGTCATATCAATAATTTTTACATTTCATGGAATTTTTAAACTGTGCTATACAATATTATTTATGGTCCTAAACTCACCCCTGTCTAAATAGCATGGAGGCTGGCTGGCTACTTGTATAATAAGGACCTAATTCTATTGAGGAAAGATTAAAAAAAACAGTTCTTCTAACAAAAGGTAAGGAGGTGACCTAAGTCCGTGGTTTATTTTATGCCTTGAATACTACGATTGACATTCCCCTGCCTTAGTTTCTGACTTAACTCATGTCCACCTAAAGAGTTCTGAAAATGTTTGTTTACCTGTGAATTTTCTAGAGTTTTCTGTTATATTTTTCTTAACATAGGTGGTAAAATTGAATGTCCAAGAGGGGTATACTGGTAGAAATATAGCCGGCGAGCCTAGAAATGTCAATTAGATAAAAAAGAATGAGAGAGAAAAAACAGGCTTTTGTAGGCGTTCATAATGAGAAAATTAAAAGTAGGTAATTTACAACAATTTTTATTATAAATTAAATAAGGTTCTACTAAGCTGTTACTTCAGCTATACATAAAAGTACTGTGCTTATATAGATATGACACTGAACTCGTGTTTCACAGGAGATTCTGATGATAAGTATAGGGTCACAGAGTGATAGTCCCAGAGCCTGACGCATTTCACCATGAAGACTTCCTCAGGGGGTTTAGGAGACATGTATTATTTAGTGTCCTTTATGTTCTAATATCAGGTGGAAACTTATGGAATGAGCCACTGAAGAGTATTGAAACTGCTTCCTAAAGTGTTATTTTATGTTTGTTTGTGATAGTTTTATTAGGGTTACTAGTGGGAGAAAGGCCAGGTATTGGTGACCCCCTTTCCAGAAGTCTTAACCGGGGTACCAAGGTACTGACTGGGTATAGGAATATTGTAAGAGGTAACTATTGGACCAAATTTTGTTGTGAGACTGGCTGCAGACATCTCTATTCTTACACAGTACTAACTCCACCATCAAAACAATATATGTGGTTCAAGCACATCTTTTCCCTGAAGAATGAACTCTCTTTTCCCTAAAGAAGCAAGAAACCACACAGTTTTTCTACTTTGTCAAACCATGTATTGGTATTATCCAGGACAAAGACTGTATTCCCTTTTAGACTCTATCACTCAAACAAGATTGGAAAAATCTGGCCTACAATATTCCTATACCCAGTCAGTACCTTGGTACGCCAGGCATGAAAAGCCACACACAGACATACCAGGTTATATATATATATATATATAATCATATGCTAATGACTAAATGTATTATTACTGCTGTGTGGGGTGGGGTTACCTTTAGTAAAAAACTGCCAAGCTTTTCCACACTTCTACCACCTGATCCTTACTGTTAGTTTGTACTGGGTGACCTCAAAAATGGAGAGTCCCAAGTAGCAGCAGGGGTTAAGCCAAGGTAGCCTGTTACAGGAAAAGTCAAGGTTAACTTTGACCTTTAGCTGCCTACATTTCTGGATCATCTTGACGTGCTGTTTTTCCTGATAGCTAGTTTAGCTTGTTCATGGCATGTGGCATTTGTTATAGAATTTGTTATTAAAGTATTATATATAAAGGAATTCATATATATATATATATATATATATATATATATATATATATATATATATATATATATAAATTCATATATTTAAGAAATAAAGTTAGAGAAAGGATATCTATTCTGAGCAGTGAAGTTTTATTAACTAAATATTTGACTACTGTTTATCCCTCTTTGCTCACCAAACATGCAGATGATAGTAAGTAGATGTCCTGTGTATCTGTCTGACCTCAGTTGGCTGGTCTATGTCACAGCTGCTATCCCCTTCTTTTCTATCTGCTCCGGTCCCATGTCTATCAGCTGTGTTTGTTGCTGTCCCTACTTCCTGTAACACTTGGGTCACTTCTTGTTTTCACTTTCCATTGCCTAATGTACACAAACCTATTGATAACCGAATATAATATTAAAAATGTTCAGCAATGCAAACTAATAAAACATTTCAATCACTTCACAACTTAAAAGTATTGGAAACAGAGCGTTCACTAGGTATATCAGATACACATTACATTTTGCAAGGGACCCAAAAGAGACTGGCAGGGTGGGATACAATACAAGTGAGAGCATGTATGTCATGTTACCGTATTCCCTTTGAATTAGTAAAGGGTGCAGACGTGTTACCCCACTTCCATTTACAGATATACAATTCTAATCAAATATTATTATTATGATTATTATTATTAATATTAAATAAATAGGATTTTCCACTTTTTGACCCCTTGTGTATATGCACTCACTTCAACTTTTGAACTTGTCTCCTGTTCATGTAAACCCCTGGTGCTCAACACATTAGCTGCAGGCTTTGAGGCTTGCTAACCCCCAGTTTTGCAGTCTTCTCCTAGGCTGGGTCTTCCACTTGTTGTTCACAGGTCATGCTATTGCAGAGTTTCTGTGGGCTTAAATGCTCTTTGCGTCCTGCCCTTGGCATTGAAAAAAACAGGAAATGTCAGTCGGAGATTACTCTGTCTGATCATACTTTTTTTTGGGATAGAGAACAGTGCTGGAGAGTTTAATCAGGTAAGTAACGCTTTTACCAATGTGAAGGTAATATTGTTATACTGAGACAAAAGTGGATGTATTTGTGCTATCACTGATAAAATGTTTTTTTTTGTGTGGCCACTGACACCAGTGCTGAAAGATATTTTTACAGTGATTTACAGCAGGAATTAATAATGCATCCACTGACATCCATGTGGGGGTTAATATTAGAAACACTGACAACATTGTGCAGGTTGTTCTTGCAGTCACTGAGAACAATATGCTGTTTATTATTGCAGTCACTGACACCAATGATGATGATTATTTTACCCCCAATTTTTCTTCAGGTTATACTGTGACATGCAAAAAATCCATCAGGACTAAAATTTCCTGGTGTTGAGATTGTGTTACAGCCCATTCTTTTTGAATGGGCTGTCTAGCTTTATGAAATGCATCTCAACACATAAACACATGAAAGTTTTACTTTTTAAAACTGTTGGATCATGCAGGTTATCACTGCAGAAAGAAATAGGTGATATCATTCTTACCTGCTGGCTTCCCCTGTTCTTACAGGGACTAAATGAACTCCCACAGGCCTGTGTGGGTGTTAAATCTTGCTGGCCCAGCCAAATAATATGGCACGAAGATCGAAAAAAAAGACATTGTCCGGCAATGAAGTAGGGACAGGTGAGCAAAGCAGGGTTTTGTTTAGTTTTAAAGTCTTGAGAAGCCATAGTTGAGGCTGCATAATATTCAAGTTGACAATGACTGGTGAAATTGGACAAAATGTGTTTAATATGCTTTAGCATGGCCATATGGGCAATTTCTATTATATTTTTTATTCAGTTTTTAGCCCATAAATTAGGTAACTAAACACAGAGTTCAAAGCAGGATTGCTGGTGTTCTTTAATAAAATGAACATATTAAAAAAAAAAAATTAAAAAAACTTTTAAAATACGAATGCCCTGTTAAAGTATATAAGAAAGTGAGAGATTTTAAAAATGTTTTATTGGTAGGGATATATACTTCATCTGCCTTTAGGAGCATTTCACGTCTTAATTTAAAATAATCAACTAATTTATTAGTCTACTGATGTAATTTCTTCAATTACACGGGTCAACATGTCATTTTCATCAGATATAATTTCATGTGGGCTTTGTAGTATTTTTGATGCGGATTTCAAATCTGTGTTCAGCTTTTCACCAGTACGTCTAGTTTTTGTGATGCAGCTAATTATATAATGTGTGAAATTCATTTTAAATAGCATTACCATATTACAAAATTTAACGACCGTTTCCTTTTTTTAAGGTTAGAGACCGCACTAACTGTGATTGATTTCATTTCTCATAATGCCTAGAAATTGCCTTAATAATCCAGAGAGTTTCTGTTACGTGTGTGGTTTATTCACAACAAAAGCAGAACGTCGCCAAATTACCACAGAACTAAAAAGATATACAAATAATATTTCGGCTGTCCACTTGGTGACCAGGATAAATCTTGCCTCCACATGTCATCTGTACCAGTATTTCCAACCGACTGTGTGACTGGGGTAAATCGGGGTAAAGCGGCATTGCCATTTGCAATCCCGATGGTGTGAAGAGAACCGCAAGACCATCTAATCGACTGCTATTTTTGCCGCGTCAACAAAAGTGGATTCTCAGGTAAAACTAAGCACAAAATTTGTATATCCCAGCCTCAATTCTGTAATTAGGCCTGTTCCCCATGATGTTTCATTGCCAGTTCTGGTACCACCACATGATGATGGACTTGCTTCTGTAGAAGGTGATGAGAAATGCGCTAGAGTTTCAGCCAGTTACAACCCCCGAATCATCTGATCTGACTACTTGGCGGATGAAGATTCAGAGACCTTTTCACAAGCAGAGCTGAATGATCTCATTCGTGATCTAAATCTCTCCAAAGACAAAGCAGAACTTCTTGCTTCAAGGCTTAAACAGAGACACTTGCTCTCAGAGGATGTTTCATCTGAATGGCGTATCTTCATTGATTCCTCTAAAGGAAGCTTGAAAGCAGTCTTACTGCATAATGGTAATTCCAAACCAAGTTTACTGATTGCCCATTCTGTTAACCTAAAGGAGTCCTATGACAACATGAAGTTACTACTTGAAGCAATCCTGTATAAAACACACCAGTGGAACATCTGTGGGGATCTAAAGGTCATTGGCATGCTGATGGGAATGTACGGAAGATCACAAAATATTGCTGTTTCCTATGCCTGTAGGACAGCCGATTTATGGGAGACTATTATGTTAAGCTTGATTGGCTACCAAGAGATACCTATAAGCCCCGAACAAGCAGTGTCAAGTTTCTGCCTCTGGTTGATCCACATAAAATATTTTTGCCACCTTTCCATATCAAGTTAGGCTTGATAAAGACCATGGGTAAATCAAACTTCATGGGTTTTCAGTACCTTGTTGAGAAGTTTCCAAACATACGCACTGCAAAAATGAAGGAAGGGATATTTATAGGGCCACAGATCAAGTCTGTTTTGCAGGATGAGGTTTTCAAACAATCTGTCTCAGCAGATGAGCTTGGGATGCATTCAAGTGCCTGTGTGAAAATTTTATGGGCAACCAAAAGTCTCCTGCATACAAGGAAGGAGTTCAGAATCTGCTTGATTCATACTAGAAACTGTTGTTGCATGTCATTAAAAAATACATTTCTTTCACTAACATCCAGAATTCTTCCTGGAAAATCTTGGTATGGTGAGTGACGAACAAGGAGAACATTTTCACCAGTACATCCAGACAAGGAGTACACAAGAAAATCATACCCTACGCATTTCTGAAGAAACAATGGTACCTGGTTGGCACTGTTCAGTAGATCTTTACCACAGTGTGCCTTATTTTACTTCACACTGAAGATGTATTAACATTCACTTCAATGGTTCTTACGTTTTAGTACATGCATGTTCAATGTTAACTAAATTGGTACTCCTAGCTCAGGAACTGTACGTGTTAGGGAAAAACTGAAAACATCAAGATCTGAAATCTGCTCAAAAAACTGATTTAGAAAAGTTTACTGTGGTTTCTGATGATTATCAAAACTATTTTTTTTTTGTTGACCTGTGGTATTTATTCTTATTTATCAAATAGGATTGAAATACACCAAATAGGTTTGGGGTATGAACATGGTTTAGGATATAAGGTACATCAAATATTACATTCAATTGTAATTCTGAACTAAGCAGCTCTTACTACTTTTTAAAACAAGATGAATGCATCCAGCTGTTTCAGTCTACTGAGTTTGCTAAAACTTATTCTTGAGGTAGTCTATTCCACATATGAAAAGTCCCTTCCAAATCCAGAGATTAAACCTCTTTTCCTTAAAACATTCAGTGTTCCTTTTATCTTTTGCAAAAACCCTAAAGTGAGTAACTTTGCAACAAGTCTTCTAGTTTTATAGTATATGGTTACATCCCCCATAAATTACTTCTCCCAAGGGGGAAAACATTTAGTTCAGCTAATCCTTTCTTATAGCTGGACTCCTAAATGCCTGTTATCAGTTTAGTTGCCCTTCTCTGCACTGTTCATTTTCACAACATTTGTCTGAACTGGGGGCCAAAACCCTAAACTGCCCTGCCCTGAGGTCTGACTATTGCTTAGTACATAAGCAGAATTATGTCTGGATGTTTGAAGTCAATAAACAGCACTATCATGCCTCCCTTTAAAGCTGATACTTAAGTCTTGTTATCTTTTCTATATAATGGAGCAAATGATTCCAGATTTGCTGGATCACCCAGGTTCACCCATGATAGTCCTATGTTCTGCAGAGCTTTAATAAATCAGGCCCATTGTGTAGTGGGATGACCTGATAGGCCTCACGCCTAGCCCTGGTTTCTGCACTGATCGAATTTGCAGCCTACTATTGTGTCACCCTGCTTGTACAAGCAAATACGGTATAGGGGTTTGCAAAGACATTTGGTCTTCACAAAGTAGCTTTGAATTCTTTGAGGCTATTGAGGAATATCTAAACACGATCATATCACCACACCTATCACAAAACATATAACCTCAAAACCTGGACAATTCAGACTGCACATTTAAAAATATTTATACAAAGAATAATTTTACTGGAACAGGATCTGTAACTGCCAGCCTATGTTACTTTCAAAATCTAACACTAGCTTTGGATAAAACCTAGGTATAGCCTTTTTCTTTTACCCTGTTTCCCCGATGATAAGACACTGTCTTATTTTTTTTGGAAGGCCAAAATATGCTCTAGGGCTTATTTTCAGGGGGATGCCTTATTTACCCATGAAGAAGACTACAGTACACAGTTA
>NC_092860.1:65182629-65194702 GCF_032062135.1 Pyxicephalus adspersus
CCCCCCCCCCCCGCCTGTAAATAAATTTACTGTCTTATTTGATGGCCCTGCCTTATCATCGGGGAAACACGGTACTTTGATTTAAGATTTTTAAAGAACAAAAGTAAACAATCACAGATTTTAGGCAGTGAGCAGAGATTAGTTGAATTAGTTCACAGTTACAGTGAAACATGGATAATGGTGGTTGGGAATATCAGGATTTCCAGACAGATTTTTTGTTTTATTGAGATGAACACTTTTTCCTATTGTAAAGATTTACTGTATGCCCAAATATATTAGCAACTGAAATGATGTAACCTGAATAGGGAGGCTTATTAGATCGTGATGACTGACTTTCACAGTTTAGAATTGTTTAAAAAATGAGCTGCCTATATTTCTGGATCTACAGATAATTGTGAATATTCTTTTTTACAGAATACAACATACAACATCTGATTTAGCATACACATTTATAGCTGGCTAGACTAAAACAGGAATGATTACAAATTGTAAGTCCTTCTATATAAAATTTAAAATACAGAAATCAGATCAGTAACTTGATATATACATGTAATGTATGTAAATGTCATCCAAATAGTTTTCTTTTACAAAATTATGTCAGTCTGTTTATACAAGCAATAACAGACTTAAAAAAAAAAAGTGGATACAAAAAGAGGTTTCAGGCTCATAGATAAAGTAATAGACTTAATTTGAAAGCTACTTTACCTTAACACTATTCTTACCTTGCCATTTTACCAATGGGTGATACAAACGAGAAATTAAGTGACAGACTCTTCTTGGGTTAACTGGATAATATGTTTTTCAAATGCATTGGAAGTATTTGACAGAAAACAACTGATTGTTAACTTTTTCTATTGAGAAAGGAGGACAACCCTATTGCTGCTTGTGGTATTTAGAGATATGATTATTGCAGAACCTGGCAAAGCATGATTGGTCATTCATAGCAATGATGAGTCAAATCCTTCATTATACCGACATACCACACTGAAAAACCTACCCAGATCCAGGTCCTCCTTATCCAGTCCCAGTTCACAACAAACTACATACCTTGTACACTCCTTTATATGGTGGCTTTACCTGCTTGGCATCATCATGTGTTATTTTTTACTGTTGCTTGATTGTCTTCTTGTTCGCTCTCTACATGCAAATATTGCCTTATGTTACATGCTGCATTGTCTTGTCACATGTATCAGTGACGTCTTTTATTGTTAAATGTAACTTCAAATATCTGCAGCTTTAACTTTTTATGTATAAATTTTAGAAAATCAAAACCACTTATACTTTATAAATGGTAAGAAACTCTGCCTGCCCAGAATGTATTGCCTCATCCACCTTACTTGTTCCTGCATATGTTAAGGAACTAGGAAATTTTACATTTTATTTGTATTTCACACTACTCACAAGACTCATGCACCACCAGTGAATGGAGTAAATCTACTTACTCACACTTGCTTATATTCACCAGCACTTGGTTTTTTCTTTACCAAACACTTGCCTGTGACTACAAAAAAAATGAAACGTGACCGATTGTGAAATGTTTCTGCAGGGGACGCTACTGAGAAAACATGGCAAAGGGCTAGAGAAGGTAAACTTGTATGCAGACCCATCACTTATGTTTATTGCAGCATTGCATAGCTGATGAAGCATCGTGTCAGTGGAGAATGCTGAATATCCTTCATGTTCTGATATTGCACATTACTGTGCAGAAGCAATTTTGTGGTTTAATAATTATTTTCTGTGAAAGGGAATATAGATATGGAGTAAGCTATTAAACATTATGCGGCTACATGTGTTAAAAAATATTTTTTTGTCGCTAGAACTGAATAGTAATGGCTAACTGGTCATGCAGAGTAGCCAAGCAAAACAAGTATTAGTTCTGTGCACTGTGTGTGTAGCTGTTCTGTATATACGTGTATGATTTGTTTAGATATGTAATCACTGTTATTGTACACCTGTATTTTACATTCACACTCACATGTTAATTCCACACTTCTCTCTCCAGAGCAGGGTGAAGCTGCCGTACCATGCAGATGTAAGGACACTGTGTGTGTGTCTGTCTGTCTGCACTTTCCTATTTCAGTCTATATGTCTGTACAATCTCCCCTTGTGAGATGTGTTCTAAATTTGTTTACTTTATGTGTTATTTTTAAGTTTTGGGTATAGGACAACCTAAACAGAACAGAAATATGAAATTTACCCAAAGCAGCCAAATGTAAAATTGTAAAAATGTAACATGGGTTAGTATCTCTTTGTAACATTAACCTCAGCGTATTCCCACAGTTTAGAAATACAGCTACTTCTGTTTCTATCTGTATGATAGTGTGGTTGCCTAATAAAAATAAAAATGATGAAATAATGAAAATGGGAATAAAATTAGCATATTAGTGTTTTTCTACCATAGCAACAAACAGGTTTGGCCTCCCACTTTAAGTAAAAACGAAACACAGGACTTAGCTACTATTATTTTCCCAAATTTTTTTTTGTTTTTGTGAATCAACTAGTTTCATAACCATAATCTGCAAAAAGAGCAGACTAGGAAGCAAAATATGCAAATATTCTGATGAATATCAGGTCTCAGGAGGAGTATACTAAACAAAAAATGAAACTGGGGATGGTCACAACTTAGTTGACCATACCAACATGCAGAGCAATCTATCCTTTCACCACGGTCTGTGGTAATAGGTCTAAGCCTGTCATATGTTAGCTATAAATTTCCACTGTGTGTTAGAAACCTGAAAATCAATATGTGCTTGGTTTTATCATGTAATTCAGAATTAAATGAAAAATGTTGTCAAGGTCAGAAAAATTAGTTAAGATATGCTTTTGCAGTGGCAAGATCTAAAAATTGAATACTATAAGTTGAAACTAGCAAAACAGCTTAAAGGGGGAGCACACAGCTAAGAAAAATGTTTCAGATATAATGTCAATATATCTATACCCTTAACATTTTCTATTTTGGACAGAGTAGAAAAGAGTTAGAACCCCTTTCATGTCCCCCCATTTGTGTTCCAGAGTAATACAGAATTAAGTTTTCATCAGCAGTCACCAAAACCAGAAGTGAACTTCTTCAGCAGTGACACAGGGATCAGTAAAATTTTAGCTTCTAAACCTTCTCTGCTCTATCCAAAATGTTAAAAAATATACCTATAAATATGTTATATAGATTGTTTCCTTCATGAGCAAGTAATTAATTCATAAAGGAATGAAAACCAAGAAACAATAGGCAAATAACACTAATTAGGGTATAGGTGCTTTTTAGGGAGGGAGAAGAACCAAAATGATCAAAAAGCAGTTCAAAAATATTATACTTTCTTGTCAAAATGTTCAGAAATCATTTTTTTTTTTGATAATTTGTATAATAATGTCCAGAATCTACTAATGTACAAAAATAAAAGTTTAATTGTGCTGATTATTTTTGTTTCTGTTAGGGGACCCATCTTATTATTAATGCTGCTAAAGAACTTGGACAACTGTCTAAACTCAAGGTATGCTTGATGCCTTATGATGGTTATGATGTGAGTGGTAGTGAGTTTTTTGTTTTAACTGTATATCTGCTTTGTTCTACAATTTTTCCAAAATATTGGTATTTATTTTTTTGCTTCACTGCTTTCTAAGGTCAGGTACTTATATATAGTGGATTTTGCATAGCTTTTAGAGGAGAGGATAGGATAAGAAAACACTGTAATAATATTGTACTACCTGTAATTGATCTATTCATAACCTCATGCATTATTAGGATGTACAAGGTGAATTTAGTCCTCCCTGTGTAAGACCCGTCCAACATCTTTGCATGTTCTCAAAGACAAAAAGATAATAAATACCTGGGTGCAAAGGCACAGAAGGGAATGTGTTAGTCAATCACAAAGAATCACCCTGGTTTGTGTTTCAGCCACACGTCAGTAACTTGACTACAACACTCTATCACTGATTCTACAGATTGTCCTCATCCTGTGTTCATAAAGTGGAGTACAATAAAGTACAAACAACAATCCAAACAACAAATTATCAACAATACTTACAAACAATCCAAACAACTAATTAATCACAACAAATTAAAACAGCACAAGAAACAAATTGTGCATCTGATAATAAATCAGCATTGTTAATTTATAGCATCTCATCGACAATATTACTATTGACCCAACATAAACGCTTGAGATCTCACACATCATTACACTGGAACCATTCTCACAACTACCAAGATTAAAACAAAACTCTATACAACAAAAATACCATCTAAATTTTCACACGTACATGTCCTAATTTATCAGTAATAGTAATCAGTGCAGAAGACATTTTCACCATATTCCTCATATTTCCATGCAGTTACTGAGGGGCTGGATCATAATCTGTTTCGGCACCAAATGTCATGTATCTATTTCTTAAAGAAACGTCAGCTGTTAGGTTAATATTACAATTGTAAGAAAACAGACAGACACCAGTATATCTATAGCGTTGCTGTTCTGATTTATTTAGAGAAAATTGTGTGTTATTTATACAAAATTCAGTAGGCGGTACAAAAAAAATTAAAAGATGAAGTAAACAGTGATCCTTAATGAATCCAGAGTCATTGATGGTCCTAAAAAATGCATGGCCCTGATATCCAGGCTATCATCTCTCACACCCCAGCTCATTAGTCATTGTTTCTTATTTATACTTTGGTCTTTGTCATTGTTTCTTATTTATACTTTGGTTAAAAGATCCTCAAAAGAAAATTTATGAGACTTAACAGGACAATCACCCCTCACAATACAGTCAGCCATCCTGATATTTCTCATTGATGATTCTGATACAAAATGGAGGCTACAAACAGGCTGGAGGCAATGACAAAATCATTTTCCTTCTCAGTAATGGAAGGGATAATGGATAGAATGGTTAATAGAATAATATGGTTGTTGTGTATATGCTATTCAGGGTTGCCAGAATATAGGTTGTTTATCAATACTGTCATTAACATGTATTTAAATACAAAAATGTAATAGTAAAACTTACCACTGCTTGTGCTTTAACTATGAAGGGAGTGATGATAGCCACACTGGACTAATTTGGACCACAAACACAAAAACACTTTGGGCTCTATTTATAAAACAGGTAATTTGACGTTCCCATAAACATTCGCAGGTGGGAATCAATTACTGCCATTGAAACACATGGACATAGAAGATTCCCATGAGTTAATGTTTAAGGGAATATCTGATTCTTTTTTTTTTTTTTTTTTAATGGCACCCTGTAGTTTATGATTAAACTTCTGTTCTGTACAAAGTATCTGCATTTCTGGAAAAAAACAAAGCTAATGCAGCCCTTACATATAAGGACTAGTACTAGTATATGTGTGTTATTTGGTCTTGGGCTAAGTTATCATTTAATGAGGTTTATTTATTCCTGCCATTCTCTATTACTCTTATTGGCTAACTTAATCAGTTCAAGTGGAGTTCAGTCTCCATATAGTTCTAAAATGTTTTTTTCTACCATTGACAACACCTGATTAGTGAATATTTTTTTCATTCAGTAAAGAAAACAGAAGCTCTTCATTTAACAAAACAGAAGCTCTATTCATTTTTAAAACCTGATTGTACTTTATAACTATTCATTCACTTTGCCTTATTGATCCTTACAGCTATTGACACAATTGTTATATTTCCATGTAGGATCACATGGTGAGGGAGGAAGCTAAGAGTCTGACTCCTAAACAGTGTGCCGTGGTGGAACTTGCACTTGACACTATTAAGGTAATACCTACTTCAAAACAGGCAACTTTGTTAAATGAAAACAAGAAATTGAGCTGATATTCTTTTCTTCATTTCAATAAGACTGTAAATAGGAAACCCTTTTTCAAACAGAGTTATTTTGCCCCCTTATCTTGAAGTTATGAAAAGTTGTCCTTGCACTTCAAATATGATGTTACTTGCCAAGCTTGACATTACCTTTCTTCACTGAAAATCCTCTTTAAAGACCCTATCACCAAACCAAATTTTGTATTTATTTTTTCCCAAGACTGTGATCAAGAGAAGTTTGCTTGAACAAATCAACAGTTACAGTGTTCTACCTCCAAATGTTTTTTATCTGGGGGGAGCTATAAATAAGTGAATGGGACAACAAATTGAGCAGTCCCAGGGCTAAAGGTATCCAATCAGGTTTCTACCAACTTTCTTATGCCTGCATCTCTAGTGTGTCTCATATTTTGTACCTGACTATCCAGTGCCCCTGTTTTTTAACCCAGTTTCCTAGTGTCCCATGTTTTGTAAAGACTGTAAATACAGAAGAATGTAAAAGTATATAGCATGCATACACTCTGGTATCCAGCTTTTTTTGTGGGCAGCATATCTTTAAAACTGCAGCTCTGTAACCTTCCCTCCCCCCATCTTAGCATGTTTATAGATGATGCCAAGCTCCATGTTGAAGGCAAAAGTGAGCTTTCAGTGACAGCAGAGACAGCAGCTTGAAAGTTTTGCTTAGTAGTAGAAACGATAGTATAGATCTTCCAATCCTCTGCAAGCACAGTTTACAGGCTGCTGCAGTCTCTCACTTTAGGCTCTCTCTGTCTTGCCTTGTACACAAAGCCCAGCCTGGGTTGTTATCTGATGATAGCTGGGCAGCTAATGAAAATGCTTGTTTGGGGGAAAACTGAGTTATTTTACAATTTTACCTGATACTGGTAGCAGGAGAACTGCTCCTGACCAAATTTTCAGCAAATTTAAAAAAAGAGTGTTTAGGCTGTTTGGAAGCTCCTGTTTGAACAAAGCAACAGAGCATATAAAATGACAACTTAGTCTCTGTTTTGATATCAATTGCTGGGCACAGGCTTAATTACACTCAAGGGGTAACTTTATATAAAGATATATTTTACATGTGTATATGACAGATGGTACAAACAGACCAAAAACCCTCTATTTCTACTATTACTGGCTGTCAAAATATAAGAATTTACAAAAAATATAATATATAAGAATAAATATAATACAAAAAATATAATATAAGAATACAAAAATGTTTTAAATATATTGGTAAAAAGATCAGACTTGAGCTTGTAGTGCCTTACAGTATTAGGAGGTTGGTAACTGGGAATAAAGAAAGACACATTTATTAAACCATTGCCATTTTTCATATGTGTACACACAAAGGAAAATGGTGGAGCTCAAATCTAAAATTGGAATCAATTTCCTACTGCCTTAAATAAACATAGTGGCTCAAAGCTGATATGGTCAAGCAACAGTTAAACAAAATTAAGGTGAATAAAGCACCAGGACCAGATGAAATATATCCAAAGAGCTGAGCTCTGTTATTTCAAAGCTATTGTTTCTAATTTTTAGAGACATTTTATTCACCAGCTTGATACCAATGGGTTGTGTAAGGCAAATGTGCTACCTACCTTTACAAAGGGAGCAAAATCATTACCAAATCAATATTTTTTGCTATTATATAATAATATGAGTGATAGGCAGAATAGATACACCAAAGTTGTCGAAAAATGCCCTCTCTTTTTTGAGGAAGTAAGAAACATTTGGACAAAAGGGTATCGGTTGATATAGTATACTTTGACCTTTGATACAATATCAAACAGATGACTATTGTGCAAATCAATGTCTATAAGCTTAGAAAATCCCAGTGCTTTTGTAAGAAAAGGCTGGATGCATCTCTAAATGCACAGATTGTTACTGGGTAAAACAATATTAGAAAGAATGACAGCAGATGTTGTTGATCTAGTGAATATTTCCCCTGATGGAGCAAAATAAAATACGCTTAATAATGTTTTTTTCACCTTCCTTTATATCAGCTGTGTGTATAGGTTTGTGTATGTTTTCTAATTTCATTATTTATTTTTTCAGTGGGCTGAATTTGATGGGTGTTTTCACTGTGATTAGCTGTGTCATTCATTGTACCTTCTGTTCTTTGAATACAGCAATATTTCCATGCAGGAGGCGTTGGTCTTAAAAAGACTTTCTTGGAGAAAAGCCCTGACCTGCAGTCTCTACGCTATGCACTCTCTCTATATACACAGGCAACAGACACACTCATCAAAACCTTTGTCCAAACACAGACTGCTCAGGGTAAGACTTTTTTTGAATATACCTATGTTTTCTAAACATTTGGTGATGTAATAAACAGCCCAATTATACATTTGGTGATGTAATAAACAGCCCAATTATAAATAACAATAGCAATATTTACAAATCAAAGTCTCATAGCAGTGATATATGTCCCATTATTCGACGCATTTCGCACATTGGCTTCATCAGGGGACATAGAGACTCACATTGATGTCAATATGAAGACCGAGAGAGAAGGGGAGAAGAAGAGGAAAGAATACTTTTTTCCTAACTTCCAGATGAAAGTCCATTATCATCCAATTCAGATAGAAGTCCACTCAATCTCAGTCACCCCCAGAAACTCATTTGCGGCTTCCTCATCTTCCATTTCACGGCATCTCATCTGGTCCTGCCATCAGTTCTGCTTTCTCCACCACCCGATGCATATCACCTTAAAACTAATACACTGCTTAGTTATCAGTCTGCTAAATTTTGGGGTGAAATAATTGTACTTTTGACTTGTGATACTTTCACTCAAAGGCCTGCTATTCAAGTGGTTTGAATACACTTGCTTTTCACTCTGTGCTGTCCTGGAAACACTGACCTGCTGCTGGCCATATTCATAACATGTCATCCCTAGTTTTGTTGCCCAGTCTAACAACAAAACCATCTGATGCAACTGAATTTACCTATACCAACCATTTGCTTCCATCTCTTGAAAAAAGCTGGCTGGCTGGGGATCCTATCTATACCTTACCCACGAACTCCCATCCTAAGTAAATCAGTCCACATCTGCCTTCTGGAGATCACAGACCTGGCATTTTTATTGTGTGATTCAACTTGTCTCATTCTATTAGAGGTAATCACACTTACAGTTCTGCGCTCAAGGGATGTAATAGTGGGTCACGTCCTTAACCCACACACAGATTTTCAGGCTTTGTTAGGGCATCATTAGATTTGGTTTTTTAGGGTCTACGCACCTCTGATTCGGATCTTCAGCTTTGTCTACAGTGGTCTGAACGCACTTTGAAGTAACTGCAGATTTTACTGTTAAAAACTTTCTATTTCCACAGCCTTGCAAACTGCAAGCTGTTCTCTCAATAAATGTTTCCTCATTTTAGATTCCACATGCAGGGAATTGAAAAAGTCACAACCAGCCATGGCTACTGCTCACATTTCTCCCTGAATCCAAAACTTTTAAGGTTAAATTCTATGGAAAATTCATCAAACCCATCACCCAAGGGAGAAGCATATTTAGTCAGTTCCATTGCTACAGATGTCCATAGACTATCTGTTGCCCAAGCAGGCAAGTCACAGACTCCCTGCTTTCCTATGAATTTTTCAGCATATGCTTACTTCCCCTGAACAATCTGCAAAACCAAATGTGTAAAAATGTATACAAAAAGATGAACAGGCAAGCAAGCACTGATGAAAAACAATGAAAACAACAATACAAGCAAACAATGCTAAGCTATTGCCCTACTTTTAAAATACTATTATTTGCACAATTATTGTTAGTTAGCTTCACTTTAGGACTGCTGCTCCCTCTGCATTCTATTCTCGTCTCTGGGTCATCTCATCATTCTTTCTTTCTGCTGGGTCCTTCCCTCCTGGATCCTGTCACTGCCGGCATAAACACACACTTGGAATTTGGTCTTCAGAGGAATAAATCGACTCACTACTGATCCTTGGTTACAGTTTTCTCTTCCAGGTGTTCAAAAGAAAACACGTCTTGTTCTGTCCAGTAACAATGTTGTGACTTGGAATTCGGTCTCCAGAGGAAAAAAATTGGCTCACTATTGATAACTATGAGTCACAGCACCATATTGTTGTATATAAGATCAATTGTATAGAATACACAGCAACTCCAATGGTCCACAGAGACAAGTCGTTGGGTTTATTGACAGATTTACACTCAAATCGCACAGCAATGACAAGTTGGGTTCACTTAACTCATCGCATTCCCGGGAAATGTTCTCTTAGCTCACCGAAATTATGAATTTGCTCACTTAACTCATCACATTCAATAAATATGTACTATGTATACAAGTTTAGGACCTTCATAGGGGGGTCCTTATGAGTTTTAAAAAGGCTTACTGAGGTTTGCCTTGCAAATGCTCATAGGTGTGTGTGCATATATTGTGAGGGGTTACGATCAGGATCACCTTTGCTGGGGTCAAAGGACACTTGTCTGGTTCATCCAACTCAGATCACACACCGAGGTATCAGCTTTAAGCTGGCTTGCAGCCAGGTTTATTGAAGGTTGCAGATAAAATAACAAAAACCATAAAAGAAAACCTCGCCTGTCCGGCACTTACTATACATCAGGCGTCCCTGTCTATCAGCTGGAGGGCTTCTCTCTGTCAGCTCAAAACCAAGCTTCCAGCAACTTTCTACTCACTTTTGAGCTCGCTCACCCAGACCTACTTTCTGAGTCTCTCAGCCAAGCTTCTCACACAGCCAGCCTGCCTGCCTGCCTGCCTGCCTGTCTGTCTGTCTGTCTGTGTCTCCAAACAGAGCTCAACTCTCTCACAGACCCGTGTCTGTGTCTCTTCAAGCAAAGCTGCTGACTGAGCTCCTGGCTCTGTTATATCCCCACCCTCAGTGCTTCTTCATTAATTATCTCCCAGTTGAGAGTCTTCTACCTGCTACTTCACACAGGAATCTTGGGCAAATATATCTCATATAACGGAGGAATCTTGGGCAAATATACCTCCCTTCCACCTCCAATCCTGCCTTGGTGTCACAATATATATATATATATATATATATATATATATATATACAAACAGTTGTGCATATGACTCATTATTGTGAGTATTTTTATGTGAATATACTGTGTAAATACTTACAATATTGAGTCATATGCTCAACATACAGGACTACAGTGAGCTGATTCATCCTTGCTGTTATGGTGTTAATTTGCTGTTTTACAGTGCTTTCATTTTTTAATTGCAATATTCTAACTGCAAGATTTATTACTACTGTAATGTTTGATCTGTTGTGGGTTTGTGTTATTTTATTTCACTGGAATATGTAAAGTGTAATGCACTATTCGATTGCAGTGGTATAAGGTGGTTATTTTTTATGCATTTGTTTTCTGGTCATGGTAAATCTATGTTTATTTTAGAGCATTTTAACAATAGTTTCTGATTATTTCTGCATTGCTGTCCAAATACAGCTCTTCATTTCATTATGTCAAATGCTGTGCTATGTATACATACTTTATGCTATTTCTATATTCATCCAGGTGACCTAGGCCAGTGTTAAAATCTGTGAAAACTATACTAATTATTAAGTGTTTTTTTTTGTTTTTTGCACCTAATTTATTTTTACATTAAAAAATCAGTTGTTTTTATAAGCCACTTGAAATTTAGTAAACATGATACTAAAACTACAACAAAGTGCAAAGGACACATAAATCTTCTTTTTATCTTTTTCATTCTAATTTTTTTACCAGTTCATAGAAATAGCTACTAAGTTTATCTTTGCATTGGGAATAAATGTATTTCTTTTTTATGTTTTGTACTGGGGAAGAGTTAGAACCCCCATGAAAATTTTATTGCTGTGTCCCTCTGTCCTGGTAACTTTAGAGAAAGATCTTCCAATTGGGGGATTTTGTTTCCACAATAGTTGTCTAAAACCTTTTCCGGGGCAAAAAATACCGTATTTTTCGGCGTATAAGACGCACTTTTTCTTTCCCAAAACTGGGGGGGGGAAAGTGGGTGCGGCCTATACGGCGAATGCAGGTTTAAAAAATAATTAAAACCGGTAACATACTTACCCGATACCGCGATCCTGCGTGCTTCTCGTCTTCTCTCCTCTCCTCCTGGCTGCAGCGCGTGTCTCCGACTTCCTGCAGACCCAGCGAGGAGAAGCCTGCACACGCGATCCCGGAAGCAAGCGCGCCCCCGCGATCCCGGAAGCAAGCCGGCGGAGAGAAACGGAAGTGGGTAAGTGGGTAAGTGGGAAGGGATGATCAGCAGGGGATAAATAGGCACAGAGTGGGGAATTTATCCTCTTCTGATCACTCTGTGCCAATTTAT
>NC_092860.1:65195362-65263462 GCF_032062135.1 Pyxicephalus adspersus
AATTGGCACAGGGTGATCAGAAGGGGAATAATCTTTCAGAATCTTTTTTTTCTAGATTTTCCTCCTTTAAAATTGGGTGCGTCTTATATGCCGGAGCGTCTTATACGCCGAAAAAAATACGGTACATGTTTTAACAATTGCTTACTTATCCAAAATTAAAAAAAAAAAAAAGTTTCAGCTATCAGTATCCTTTAACATCAATCTGTTAACAAGCCAAATGTCATCAACCTGAAAGAATCTCATACAGGCAGTGGTGTATGAAGGTGGTGAAGACATTAAATATTAGCAGAGAAGAAAAGGTGCAAACTTTGTTATTGATTTTGTTCTGTGCTTTTGTTTTATATTCGTCATTTT
This sequence comes from Pyxicephalus adspersus, assembly GCF_032062135.1. NCBI lineage: Eukaryota > Metazoa > Chordata > Amphibia > Anura > Pyxicephalidae > Pyxicephalus > Pyxicephalus adspersus. The sequence goes on from NC_092860.1 coordinate 65,195,717, forward strand.
TTCATGTTTTCCATCCTTGTGTTCTTTGTATTATGTAAAGGCACTTTGACGTCCCTGCTGCACACTAACAGCAACCTTTACCCTTAATAATATCAATAAAAATGTAAATTATTCTGCAACTGCACAGTCCATAGTTAAGGATGCCCCCATTACTGCATTAATGTAACATTCCATTAGGAAGATAGATTTTAACCCAGTAAGCATCAATATCAAATTACAGAAAAGATACACAAAATAGTTTTACACCAGTTTTTGCTTTTTATTATTTTTTGTTGAAAACAATCAATAAGTTATATCCTATTAAATGACTAGAAAATGAAAGGCATTAGCATTTAAATAATAGCTAAACTGCTCAGACATGAGATATAGAGATATAGATAAAAAAAATGGTTGATGTTGCATGCATTTATATTATCAAAGTACTGTGATACTCATAATCATTGTATCAGTTTGATGTAAATCAGGACTTTTCAAACAAAAGACATTTTGTCCAGAAAGGCTATATATAAATTTCATGATTATTATTTTCCTGAAGAGACAAATAATTAAGCTGATATATTAAAATTTCAGACTTATTTTGCCTTCTGCCTGTGAAGGCAAATAAAATATTAGTATTTAGTTGATCTGTGGAATGCATGTTTTATCTCTTTAAACACACTGCAAATACAGAAAAATAACTGTTGATATGCAAGAAATATAGTACACTTTTACTTGACATGACAAAACCACTCTGAATTCCTATAAACATGTTGTCACCCCTACCTGCTTAATTTCTGATGAATTTCAAACTTCACAAACCTCCTTTTATCTTCTCCCACCTCCCCATCAGTCCAACACTACCACCCCACCACCACCAACAACTTTGCAGAGACAAAGTGTACAGAAAATAAGGTACTCATAAGATCTTTAGGTATATCAACAGGTATTTTGTGTATATGTGGTGATAAATTAAAATGCATTCAATGGTATATTTGGTTAGAGTTCATATACACTTTAAGTATGTCAAATTTAGTTTTTCACGCTATAATTTATCAGCTTGGAGGGTTAACTTTTATTATAGTCCTTGTTTTTGCTGGGTAATTAATATTTTTGATTTGATTTTTAGGCAAAAACTGGCCACCTTATCCTACCATTTCATATAAAATGGCTTTTGCTTCTCCATTTAAAAGTTCCTATTTTTTTAAAAAACTAACATTGTCTGTTTTTATCTGGAGGTGTCTAAGGTGAGCTTCATTGGCAGTAATTGAATTCTCCACCCAGGAATGATTCAGTGAATGTCAGATTTGGTGCTTTATATGCAGACCTCAAAAGTGTAGACCCAACCTATTTGGATTTAACCAGTTAAAATGCACAGTGGGTAACCTGTAGCTGACAAGGTTAAGTGAACTAAATGCTAACATAATATTTTAACAATAGGTAAAACTATTTAAACTTTTCTGAACAGTTTTAAACTTTTTTTTTTTTTTTTTTTTTAAGTCACCTCAGTTTGCAGTTTTCTTTATGCCAAAAGAGGACCATTTATCGTCAGTGGTTTATTATTGGCCACTTCAATTATTAACTCCAAAAAGAGGCAAAAAGAGTTTATTATTATTATAAAGTATTTATATAGCGCCATCATCTTACGCAGCGCTGTACAAAGTTCATAGTCGTGTCACTAACTGTCCCTCAAAGGAGCTCACAATCGAATATCCCTACTATAGTCATATGTGGTTAATGTAGTCCAAGGTCAATTTTAGGGGGAAGCCAATTAACTTAACTGCATGTTTTTTTTTGGGATGTGGGAGGAAACCGGAGTACCCGGAGGAAACCCACGCAGACACAGGGAGAACCTGCAAACTCCATGCAGATAGTGTCCTGGGTGGGATTCGAACCCAGGACCTAGCGCTGCAAAGGCTGGAGTGCTAACCCCTGAGCCACCGTGCTGCACATGCACACAGAGTTAAATATAACTCTTTATAAATCTTAAACAAATTAGGTTACAATGTTTTGTGTAATCTAATTATAGCAATTACAAATACCAATTTTATGTATTACCATTTAAAGCAAAACATTAAATTCATACAACTTTATTATCCCAATAACACCATACACAAAATAGTCATTCTACAGTAGTTAAATTACCAAAAAAAATTCACCTAAATTACAATCTCATATAAAGTTACAAACCAGGGTATATTTTGCAGATTAGTTTGAATCAAACCCAACTAAACATGACACATCCTAACCATGTGGCACTTTGTGTCCTTTGGAAAAGTATCTATGTTAAAACTAGTAAATATACCTCTTTTCATGTCGACCTGCACCTTTTCTTCATATCTCTTGCATCTTTTCTTTTTTCCTTTCCTTTATCCCTCAGTCCATGGTGGAAAAGGTATTAGGTTTACTCTTAGTGAAGAGACTTATCCAGAAAAGGGTATGTCATTGCCAGAAAGGTTTTGGAAGCATGTCCTATTCTGCCAGGCAAATTACTCTTTTCCACTTCAAGCTGGAGCTAATTTTCTGGCTTATGAAGAGTAGTGGAGGTGTTGGGTTAAGCATGTAGAAACTTCAGTCCCACTTGTCAGTAGTTAACATTATGTCTTCATTTTACAGTACTGTTTTGTTACATATAAAAACAAAAACACTATTTGTTTAGTATGTCTCTAGCTGTGCCAAGTAACCTTTACTTTATAGTTCACAAGTAAACCTAAATTTCATAGATATAAAAAAAAATATTTAATTCAATTACAAACAATTTTTGTAAACTCTAAGCAATTGAGTATGCCAAGGAATTATATTCTGATGTCAGATCTGCATATTTGCTGTAATTATGTTTACCTGTATAAGTGGGACTGAAGTGTTAACTCCTTTGCTACTGATATAAAATAGCACGTTGTTGGACCCTTGTACAGACTGAATGTAAAGCCTGTTTTGCAAAACACAGCAAGATGATACTTTGCCTGTAAAAAGCATGCATTACATTCGTTTCTTAATCTAAAAAATACTTCTTTACCAGTATTATTTCCTTACTTATACATCATAAAATGGGATAGTGTAGATCAAGTTGCACAAGGTAAATGATAATGAGATAGCAAAAAAAGAAGAGATCTAAAATTACACTTTATTTTTGAGCTTGGGATGGGTATTACAACACAAGCTTTCAATTTCAAGTGGAAAGAAAACACTAAGTTGCATGTTGCACTAAGCAAGCATGGATAGATTGCAATGGACCTAAAAGGTGTCACAAATATAAAGTGGTGGACTTGAGTTGCAAGTATATTTGTAACCCAGCTCCTCAGTACTAAAAATCAAAACTGAATTGACTGCTGGCAGGTGTGCATATGCTAAATTTTTTTAAGTTCTAAAATCTGCAGGAGGTCGCAGCATGGTTCTAATTGCTTATAAAACTCGTTAGACCCTGCCAGCAGTTATACTCAGGAAAGTCTTGCACCTGTGGCTGTGACATTGTAATAATTATTCAAATGTTTCTATTTATCAGGATCTGGAGTGGATGATTCAGTTGGAGAGGTTTCCATTCATGTAGAACTCTTCACCCATCCAGGAACAGGGGAGCACAAGATAAGTGTCAAAGGTAAAAAAAAAAAGTGCTACTTTTTTATTGAAACTGGAAATTGGGTTTCAGTACATTTACATTTATTCAAATAGTAGACTCAGTTCTAAGAACAACAGCAATCAAATAAAAATGAATTTGGGGTCCTTCATTAGGCTCATTGATACAGGAAAAGTAAGGGAAGTTGAAGCAGTTACAACTAGCAACCAGTCAGATTCCTTGGACCTTTGAATTCTCATTTGCGTCTGTGGGTAGCTGCATCATTTTTGATCCAGTTGTCTTTTTTGAAGGTTTTCAAACTAAGCCTGCAGCATTCAAATAGCAATTGGGACAGTGTAAAAAATTAAATACATTTTTTACATCCAAAGATTGTTTATCTCATACAGGAGAACTGCAAAAGTTTTCTTTGAAGGATATTTCAGTAGTTTACGTATTGTCACAGTTGATTTTAATGGAAAACATATAGGATTATTTTGAAAGACTTTACAATTTCTTGTGTTTCCAATATATTTCTTTTCAAAAGTTGTCGCTGCAAATGATCTGAAATGGCAAACTTCTGGGATTTTCCGGCCTTTTATCGAAGTTAACATGATTGGTCCGAATCTGAGTGACAAAAAAAGAAAATTTACTACAAAATCCAAGAACAATAGCTGGGCCCCAAAGTACAATGAGAGCTTCCAATTGTGAGTATAGTTGCAAACCTCAATACCATACAAAGCACAAATTTTCATAACAATGTATAGTACTTAAAAAAAATTTTGAACTGAGATGAAAAATTGAATAAGTTGATCACTATCTGTACACAATACATAATGGTATGTATATACAAATCAACAGAAAGATAATGACTATATTAAGATGCTTGGGCATTGGCCTGTAGTCCATTCCAATTGTTGAAAATGTCTTTATTCAAATGCTATTAAAAATACTGCTACAAAGGTGTACCTTGTGAGAGCAAAATATTTTGCATATCCTTTATCATCAAGCCACAAGACTTTCTGCCAACTTCACTTACAGTTACATTCCCTTTTCTTACAAAGAAGCTGGGGTTCATAGAGAGTAAGGGGATAGCTATGTGTGACAAGATAACATTATATGATGGCTATAACATTTTATTAGGGAAGGTGTGGGGACAAAAGGCATTTCCTACTGGCTCCCACATTTCAAGTTGTCAACATCCCTCTGTTCCAGAGAAATTGGGGTTTACAGAATGTAAGTGTCCAGCTATGTGTAACAGGCAGCTCACCAGCCGCTCAGTCTCTTGCCCCGTATTGTCTGCAGATTTGACTTCAGGCAGCAGTAAGGGGCACTGAGCGTCTCCCCAGAGCCAGGGTTCCATGACATGAGGAAGGGGTAACCACACTGCAACCTCACTGCCAACCTGAATGCAGCCTTGATGTTTTGTGCACTTTAAGGTGCACCACAGTGCACAGACTATTGCCTGCACCTTAATGTTCATTGCCATGAGAGTGGCCCCCAGGGGGCCCCCAACATGCAGACTCAATTTGGGGACCCTGGTCTTGAAATAGCCCCACTTAATCTGAAAATATCCCTGATTGATGTTAGGATTTTTTGCTTGTGACCCCATATCTGGCAACTTGTTATGTGTAGAGAGCTGCAGCAGAATTTAGCAGCAGCTCTTAAGGTCCCCTGAAAATTTTACATTTCTATGACAATCAGTGAAAGGAGATATAATGATTTATACATAGGGATAATGGCAGCTGCTTGAACACAGACACAGCTCTCATGCTGCTGCTGCAAGATTATCTCGCATTACAAGGTGGGCGAGGAGCAGCTCCCTCTGCTGGCAGAGAAGGAAAGGGCCTGATCTGACAGCTCCGCGGGCCGGATGTGGCCTTTGGGCCTTAAGGTGCGTACACACTTCCAATTTTTATCGTTCCAATCGAACGACGAACGATCGATTGGGCAAAAAATCGTTCGTAAAAAAGTAACCAACGACGCCGACGAACGAGGAAACTCGTTGGAAACGAACGACCGGACCGGCGGATCGGATTGGACGACGATCGTTGAACATCGTTCGTGTGTACGGTCGTTCGTTGATCGTCCATGTTCAGAGCATGCGTGATGAACGAACGTCCGTTCACTTTCCTGTCGTGCACATAGTTCCTCTATCGCTTAAACGATCGTATCTATTGTGTGTACAATATCTACGAACGATCGTGTCGTTATCTCTATGTGCAGGATCGGTGCTATACAATCGTTCGTATATATCGTGCAGGATCGTTCGTCGTTCGTTTTCCAACGATAATAATTGGAAGTGTGTACGTAGCTTTAGGTTGGGCAGCCCCTGCCTTAGTGTGATATGGCAGCCCTTTGTTGTACAATATACATTGTACTTGTTTTCAGCAACAAAATCAACCTTTGTGAGACATGAGAAAGGAGATATTCACCACCATTTTTCTGATTGCTATTTTCCATACCTATTGCACTAGATCCCTTGCAGCTTTTCAACATAGGTGTTAATATCTCCATCTGTTGAAGTACTTTATTAAACAATAGATGTAGGATAAATTTTACTAGTAAGCATTTAGATAGTCCTCTGTGTACAAATTATTTCTCTGGTATAGCTAGTAAGGCTTTCATGTGTATCTTCCTTTAGGGTTTGAAAGCAATATCTATAAAACTACAGTGGATAAAAAAGGTTAAGCACCCCTGGAAAATGTTTTTGTGATGTAAAAAATAACACCACAATAAATAATTTCAAAACTTTTAATGTGACCTATAAGTTGTACAATGCAATTGAAAAGCAAACAAATCTGTTAGGGGAAAAAAAAAACGTTCAATAAGTTGGGATGAGTGTGGACACCCTAAAACTAATACTTTGTTGAAGCACCTTTTAATTTAATTACAGCATTTAGTCTTCTTGGGTACACACTTGCCATTAATTAAAGAGACTCTGATTAACTTGGAAAATATTGCTAATCACGTTTCCTAGTTTGTAAAAAGCTGCTACCCTCAAAATTATAAACTGGAAAAAGAATACCTAAGACAGTGTCACGCGCTGAGAGACACGACCACTAGGGGGTGCTACATTTTGCACAGAGGTGGTGTAAGCCCTGAGAAGGGCCAAGGCGCAGAGTCTAAGCAGTAACCAGGTCTTCTCCAGAGTCTCTGATGGTGAGGATGTTGCGCCGCTGGTTACTGCCAGGTTGCGGTTCTTGGGCACACCGAGGTGAGCAAAACACGGTACCAAATCGCAAAGCAGAAGGATAGTCGAGGAAGGCCAGGGTCGAGACAGGCAGCAAGGAAGAGAGGTCAGGTCACACGCCAGGGGTCAACTTCCAGGGATCCAGGAGACAGACACTAGTGACACGGGCCACTGCGGGCACAGGGAACACAGGAGACATTGGAAGCAACAGGAGGCACAGGTGACTCAGGGATATCCACAGACAGACAGAAACACTGAAACAGCACAGGGAAGTTGGCTGGAAACCAACAGACTGGACAACGAAGGGTTAACGCAGGAGCTGGACAGAGGAAAGACTGAATTAGGCACCAGGTGAACAGGAACTAGCTCAACAGGACTAGGAGCTCAGCACAATGGAGACTTGTTGCACAAACAAGTGCAGTGTGTGAGGTAGCTAAAACGCCATGGCTAGTCAAGAGGCTTTTTTCTGATTGGCCAGCAGATTGGACGGAATTGAAAATGCTTGAAAACAAAGGCACGTCAGGTGCGTCAGGACTGCCCGCATGCGCTGGAGAGACGTGTCCACACTTTATGGAGGAAGAGGTAAGTGTGACAGACAGCTCAGGTTTTAGTGCAGCAAACAAAACTTGTATTAGTGAGATCAATTAAAATACTCAATAACTTTTATATGAAATTACCAGCAAACTACATGATACAAACTGTATGATATTTTGCATGTTAGATACTTTAACCTAAAAATCCTAATTTATACTCCTATGTACAGACTGTGAACAAACGTTCTTCAATCCCCTGAAGGAGCCAACTGGCGAAACACGTCGGGATACGATTTTTCTCTTTTCTATCTTCTTCTAATACTTTTTAGGGATATCATTGTATAGCCCTTTGGTCAATTTCTCCCATGTACTCATATATGGGGAGGACCATATGAAATTTCATATGTAAGTTACCGAGTATTTTCATTGATCTTACTAAGACAAGTTTTGTTTGCTGCGATAAAACTCCAGCTGTCTTTGGTATTCTTTTTCCAGACTCTGATTAACCCCAAATAAAGTTCACTTGTTCATTTGATTCTCGTTTATTTTACTCTGTTGCCTGTTACTGCTGGTTCATTTACAAATTTGCTTATTGCTGCAAGTTATAGGTCACGTTAACGATAGGAAAGGTTTTGAAAATATTTATTCTCACCTCATTTTTTATATTACAAGAAATGGCATTGCAACAGGGTTGTGTACATTTTTACATACATATGCCACCTCTTCTAGTGCTAATCATGTGCTTTGTCTATGAAGGGTTACATTTTTGGAGGTCATGGTATAACTAGTACTAGTTAGTCACATATACCTAAACTTGATCTGTGATGTTGAACTTATCTAAGTGGCTCCCTAAGTTTTAATTGAGTATTAGGGCAACTGTTGAATATTCTAGAACAAGGCAGAGGAATAACATTTTTATGTAACCACAATTTCTAATTTACATATTCTAATCATTAGGGTGCCAAAAAGTCTGAGGTAGCTGTTCACATTGAGGTTGTATGGCTTAGTATGTTATCATATCAAACTGCAGAAGAAAATATTGACATAGATAGCCTCAAAGCAGTTGTCTTCTTTCCTTGATTTGTGTGATTGTGTTGTTTGCTGTAGACTTCAAGTCACATCAGAATTAGTTTAAGCAGACTATATTAGCTTTGGGTCCCCTCCCCTTTTTATGCTACTTTCTAAACCCTGGTAGCATATAGATTGTAAATGTTTCAACCCTATTTAGAAATCCCATATGTCCTATTAGAGTATACTCCCTTTTAATATGTCCCTTTTCCTTACACCTCAATAGTTTTTAAACTTTTCCACCTATTGATTTATGCTTTATTACATTGCCCCTTATACACTAATAGAATGCTTTTTTTTTTTTTTTTTTAACTTTTTGTTATCCCCCTTATACCATAATAAACTAAAAGCTCCTTCACCTTCTTTACAATACCCATATACCCTATTATATTGTACATATGTTCTGCCTTCTTTATCCTACCTTTCACCTCGATAGTATGTAAGCTCTTCCACCATGTATATTTTTACTTATCTGCAAGAAAGGAGTTCAAGCTCCTTTCTTGTACCTTAAGGATAAACTCCAGCCTTACCTTATTTTGCTACATTGTACAGGCTACTCCCCTGTATTGAAACTGTTTACATTGCATACCATAAACTTCTAACAGTACCCTTTGGAACCTGAAGCAAGTCAGATAGAGAATGCCTCATCTAGCCTTTTCTCCTCAGCATTATTGTGCCTGGCTCTTTTTAATGCTATGTAATGAAAATAGGAAAGTTTTATTTAATACATTGATTACATGTTTTAAAAAGGAGGGAAATAGAAACCAGGGAAAACAAAATGAAGTCACATGAAAAACTAAATATGTCCCATGGAAACATATTAGAGCAGGCAAACTTTTGATCCTTTTTCATTCAGTGCTTACAGCAGTGTTCTCCCCAGAAATTTTTTTCAGCCGGGTGGTAGGAAGCTGTAGCCGGGTGGTAAAAAAGAGGGTGTGGCAAAACACGGCAAATTTAGTGCTCCCAGTTGTTTACCCAAAGCTCAATTTTCATAACGCTTTACATTTGTGACCTCCATATCTTGAAATTCTTTAAAGCTGGGGGGCTGATATTGTAATACCTAGTATCTATGTCCCCTGTATACCCTGAAAATTACAAATCATTGTGACATACATATTAGGAGATATGGAGGTTTGTACACAGAGAGCTGTGAGGATGCAGAATGTGATGCAGAGCTAGAGATGGATACACTTCACAGGCAGAGCTCGTGCTGTGAGATGGGGGCGGGGCTGCCTGTGTCTCCTTCACATGAAGGCTGAGCTGTGTGCAATCCTCTGAACGGATGACACACAGCAGCCTGAGATCCGTGCATCTGAGGATGAGAGCTGCCGAGAGCTGGGCGGGGAATTCAAATCAGCCGGGCGGAGCAACCGGCTAAAAAGCTCTGGGGAGAACTATGTTACAGGTAATATACTTGAGCAAATGATATGTAAAATGTATTTGCTATATTCATTCTGTTGATTCAAATTCATAGAAATTGTTGTCCCACATTTTTCTCATAGAATGCCACCTCAAACAACTTAAACTAGAATTCAGAAATGAAACAGGTGAGGTGAGAGGTATAAATGAGTGAAAAAAAGGAGACTGTTGAAGGGAAAGTAGGGAAACATGAGAAAGGCAAGAGGAAAGACCTTTTTCCACAAATTTATATTTGGGTTAATATATAATAATAACCTGTCTTTAGAGAAAATTCCAATATCTAAGGTCTGGTGTTCTCTTTGCTATTAATGTGTGCAGTGTCCTAATTAGTGTTGGTGTTCGGATTCGCGTTGTCCTTATATTCGACCCAAATATGGCTGTTCGAATTCAGATAGACCCGACCCAAAAACACGGGATTCGACTGCAAAAAATCTGTCACGTGAATATTAAAGGGGACCTGTCACATGAATATTAAAGAGAACCTGTCACATGAATTTTAAAGGGGACCTGTCACATGAATATTAAAGAGGACCTGTCACATGAATATTAAAGGGGACCTGTCACATGAACATTAAAGAGAACCTGTTACATGAATATTAAAGGGGACCACAATATTGATGTGACAGGTGCTCTTTATTGTTAATGTGACAGGTCCTCTTTAAGGCTGGGTCTACATGAACGGTTTTAAAAAGGCATATAAACGTTCCTACCACGTTTATATGCATTTTTATGCACTTTTACAAACGTTTTAAAGCTTAACTTTAAAACGCTAAAAAACTTTTACAAACGCCTATGACACGGTTTACCACGAATTGCCACGATTTGCCGCGATTTTACATAAGCGTTTATAAAAGTTTTACTTTTATTTACCGCAGCCCTAGAGCTGTGACATGGATTACAGATACAGAACATGTCACAGCTCCTCTAGGGCTGCGGGAGTAATCAGGGGAGCGGAGCTGTCAGCATAGTAAAGCCCCGCTGACTGCTCTGCTCCCTGATTGGCTGAGGAAAGGGAAATCCTGATGATGTTGAGCTGTCATCAGGGTTTCCTATTTCTCAGCCAATCACAGAGCACTAGAGATGAATGGGCACAAGGCTCATTCTTGTCTAGTGCTGAATGGCTGGGAAACGTTAAACCTCAGCCAATCACAGAGCACTAGGGGTGAAAGGAGAGCCTTCCTCATTTAACCCCTAGTACCCTGCGATCCCTCACTGTCAGGAGGAGTCCAAGGGCTGTGCTCATTGCAGCCCTGGAAATCATCCTGTCATTGGGATAACCTGTAAAAAAAAGTTTTGTTACACAAACACACACACATTTAATAAAATATTTTAACATTAAAGCCTCGTCCTAATTTTTACATATATTTTAACCCTTTCAGGGAATGAGTAAGGGGTTTTATGTACCCCTGTACTCATTCCCCAGGGTGGGGTGGTGGAGATCTGGGAGTCTGTTTTTTAAAGGGGGCTTCCAGATTCCAAAGTCCTGCTAAAAACGTTTATAAAAGCCCCCTCTGTTTTCAATGGAAGCTTTCATAAAAGCTGAAAAACGCTTGAAAAAGCCTCTATTGAGTTCAATGGAAGCATTTTCCCGCATTTATCCAGCATTTGAATTTTTTAAATATTGCAAGCAATGTTTAAGATAACGTTTAAAAACTCCCTGCATCATTCAAACGATTGTATCTAGCGTGTGGACACTGGTGGATTATATTTGAACAATTGTATTTTTACAGCATGTACAGAATTGTGCACAATATGATTGTTCAAGTATAATCGTTGATCGGTCGTAATCGCTCGTTTTCTAACAATAATTATTGGAAGTGTGTACCTAGCGTTAGCCTAATATTGATGTGACAGGTGCTCTTTAATATTCATGTGAAGTACAGGGTTATGTAATAGTGTTATGTATCTTTTTATGTATCCTTTTATTATGTATCATTTTACATCTGTTTGGAGGCTGTAGAAGCTCTACACAATCCTGAAAAAAAACAAATTTTTCCTCCTATTGACTTTAATTGTGTTCGACTTTGACATTTGACCACCTGAATAATTTTGCTCTATTCGAGCGAATAGCTGACGAATCGAATAGTGAGCTATTCGACCAACATAAGTCCTAATGCCCAGATCTAAACAGCTCTTTAAAGGGGCTATAAGTCTAGTAATACCATTTTAATGACCTAAAATTATTTGAAACCAGTCATTCCACTGCAAGAAAAATAATTACCATTGGTATTTGTTAAAATATTTTTTATTAGTTTTTTATAAGGGAAGATAACACAATATTCAAAACTACACATAACAAATACAGTAGAGTCGCGGCATAACAAATATTACAAACAATGGATTCATTAGTTGACCAAATTTCAAACAAGTATGGCTAGCATCACAAATTGTGACAAATGAGAGGTCAAATCTGTCTAAAAATCAACACACAATTGGGGGATCGTTATCCAAAAGACGATAGGCATACCACGTAGTTTGTTCAAGGGTTGCGAAAACTCAATTTCTCATATCTAACAATAAAAGCGCTATGTATGATTCCCACACTCCAATAAAACCCTCAATCCGTGTCTCCTACTCCAAGGAGACTTCAACTCATTCCATCTCGAAAACAAGCCATCATTTTTCCAAAAACAGTGTCAGTGAAGGGGAGTTTGCTGTAATCCAGTTATGAAGAATTGTTTTTTTCACTACCAGAGAGATTATCATCAAAGTTTCTTGCAGCCACCTTTGCGCCATGGGACAGCATTTCACCAAAAATTGTCCATTTGGGAGTTAATTAAAAAATAGTTTACCAAATTTTGAAGGACGTACTGCGCCACTCACCTCCAAAAATAACGTATTTTGGGGCAATCCCACAGCATATGGTAGAGATCTGCCTCCAAGACACATTTTAGACATTGCGAGGAGGGGCTGAGCCCCATCTGGTATGAACGCATAGGTGAAATATATGCGTAACAATAGAGTTTCAAAGTTTTTTCTCTGTAAATTTATGAAGATAGTGCCTTCCAAGCTCTACCAAATAATGTTAATACGCCACTCTGGGTAATTTCCGGGAAGTGTTTAGACTATCGGCACAGGCCAGTATTTCTGATTTCATAATCTAAAACCGTTCTGTAGATGTCCATAGCTTGTCCAGTGGATTAGACCAATCTTTGGGCGATAAATTTTTAATCACTGATTTAACATAGGAATTCAGCTGTAAATATGTGAAGGTCTGTAGACCTAGAGAGGGGAACAACATAGGTATAGATGATTGCGAGATGACCTTATGGGTCAAAGTATTAACTGTAGATTTAACTTTCATTGCTTTGGTCCCGCCCCTGGGGTTCCCAGAGTATCCAAGGGAAATACCCATTTCGCCATAATGGAAAGAATAGTGACGAATGGCTGTTTAGGGAGAATTTGTGTCTTATTTTGTTGCAGACATACCAGCATGAATATATCAAAGGATTTTGAACAACCTCTGGGGGGAGTAGTTCTCTATGCATATGTAGGGGGTAAAGGAGATTGTTCCCTGGGAACAATTGTTTCTCTAAAGAAAAATTAGCATAACCAGCTGTGCCGTGTATCCAGTCTCTAATATACCTGAAAATAGTTGTCCAATTGTATAACTCAATATTTGGAAAATGAAGAACCTAGTGTGTAACGGGTTGTTGAAGTATGCACATTGCCAGTCTTGCTTTTCTCCTGCCCAGATAAACGCCCAGAAAGCTCTATAGATATCTTGGAGATCTGCCTGTGTAACAATGATTGGTAACATTTGCAGTATATATGAAATTCTTGGGAATATAGGAATTTTAATTAGGTTTATGGGTCCTACGTATAAAAGCTGCAATTTGGCCCATTTTTGTAATTGCTCTTTAACTGATGTCCAGAGTAGGGGGATATTAGATTGGTAAACTCTGAAAGGATATTTGGGTATCATAACACCCAAATATTTCAGTTTGTGTTTGCACCAAACAAATGGGTACTTGTGGCTCCAGTTGGGCCTAGTATTTTTATTTAGATATAGTGCCTTTGATTTATCAAAATTTATTGCATATCCCGATATGGTTCCACATTGTTGTAACAGTTTGGTGACCGCCGGCAAACAAGAAGCAGGTCGTCTGCAAAAGCTGTTATTTTAACCAATTTATTTACAATCTGAATGCCTTCAAAACTCTTAAAAATATTATAAAAGGCGCAATAGGGGGTACAGTGCAAGACTGAACAAAATCGGGGATGATGGGCATCCATGACGGGTACCTCTGTACAAGGACACGGGGGCCAATTAATTACCATTTATTAAAAGTTTTGTCACTGGGAGTTATAAATATATTGTATATATGATAGGAAGACTTGACCAAATGCACGGTTTGCCAAAATTGCATACAGCAAAGGCCACTCCACTCAATGGCCTTCTCAGCATCTAGAACCAATAACATAGATTTGGGGGTGTTTGGCTTTGCCACTACTATCATTGCTGCTTTTGCAGAATGCACCCCTACTGTGTCTCTCTTTTACAAAGCCCAATTGGTGCGGAGTAAGTAGCGATTCTAGAAAACATTGCAATCTAGTAGCCATTATTTTGGCTAGTATCTTATAATGGCAGTCGAGTAGGGAGATTGGTCTGTAAGATGAGACTAAAAGCAGGTCTCTACCCTCCTTAGGAATCAAAATAGTATGGGCTTCAATAAAATCAGGCAAGGGTGTGTTTTGTGTTAATATGGAGTTATACACTTTTGTCAAAAGAGGGGTAATTCCATATTAATCATTTTTTAAAATTCTGCAGTGTATCCGTCAGGGCCAGGAGTTTTGTGGTTTACCATTGATTTAATGGCTTTTTGGATTTCCTCTGCAGCTATGGGCCTATTTATTATCTCCCTGTGATCCAAGGATAGTTTAGGTAGCCTAGCTTTCTGTAGGAGATCATTCAAATACTAGGACATGAAGGTTGTGCTGTGTAGACTGGTTTGTAAAATTCTTCGAATATATGGCAGATTTTATCTTTAGCAGTCTGTATAGCCAATGTTTGGGGGTCTTTAAGTTGCAGAATAAATATTTTGGATTGTGGAGGTTTTGTGAGTTTTGCCAAAAAGGAACCCACTTTGTTAGCCCTTCTATAGACTTTTTGTTTCAAAATATGAGCTGTGGCCTCTACTTTAGCAGCTACATGGGCATTAAAAAAAAAAATCAAACAATTTAGTTGCGTTTTGCCAGACCTACTTCAGTGGTTCCGTTCTCTGGGACAGATATTCCCTGTAGGCTTTTTAAAACTTTGTCCTGTAGCTCAGTATATTGGGTAAGATATTCTTTACACTTACGAGTATTCTATGATACTCCCCCTGGCTATCGCTTTCATGGTTCGCCATAGCAGAACAGGAGTGTGACATGGGACCGTTTCTCTTTTAGTAACTAATGATATGAAGAAAAGAGAGAAAAGCAGGGTTTTTGGCACAAAAACTGTATTCATATAGAATATGAAATAATGATACAAAACAAAAGCACTTTCCACAATGCATTCTTGTGGTTAAATAATACAAATTAGGCCCCAAGGGGCACGAGATACAACATAAAATGAGACTAGATTTGACAGATTCCGGTTGGACCACAATAATATCTTGGGGTCCACCAGGTGTCAAATTGGCCCTAGGGGGCACTAGACATGCAGCATCTAGCTAAACATATACATTTACTTGCCATACAGGTTTATAACCATTAGTTCATGTTGATACCCAACGCGTTTCGCCCTAAAGCTTTCTCAGGGGTAGTAGTTGGACAACATTTGGCCATTATGGTACTTGTATCTAGATTAATAAAAGTTTATTAATTATTAAATAATATGGTATAAATTAATATCCTAATATTCAAGCAGTGTAAGCTATTTCACTGAATACAACAGATACAATGTAAGTCAATATAAGAATAAACTATATATAAACAGACTAGTATTCATGTATCTGCTCAAAAAATTATTCTAGGATATATCAATCAACTAGAGGTTCATTGAAATTATTTAATATCATAAGAACATGATAAGACTTACATGGTCCTGTAGAGTGATAAGTTATGCTTACTGCAGGGGTTACGAGGGTGTAATTCCTCCAAACAATGCTTAAAGTGAAGTAGCGATGATATCTCCCCAGCACCAGGAGCAGTGCTGTAACAGGTATATTAATAGGACAGATTGGGAATTTGAAAGTAAATATAAGATATAAGTATATCTTAAATTTGTTTTTTTACTGTGTGATTATTTAAACCACGAGAATGCATTGTGGCATATGTTGAACCTTTCAATTATCAATGTAAACATATCCAATGAAAAAATCAGAACATTCAAAATGTTCAAAAACACTTGTTTGATCTTGTTGCTGCAAAAAACTCATGGCCAAATTTGGGTCATCAAACACTTTGCTTTCCCCTGCATAAGTCACACGCAATTTGGGCGGGTACATCAAGGCAAACCGCATTCCTGATTCTACTAGGTGGTGGCAAACAGGAGTGAACAATTTTCTTTTTTGAGCATCTGCATCAGAGAAGTCTTGGAAAATTTAATTTTTACCTCACCCACTTTAAGCTCTCTTTGTTTACAGTGGGCTCCGAGTACTGTGTCTTTGTCCAAACCATGAAAGAATTTGGCAATGACTGGTCTTGGTTTGTGAATTGCAGATGGATGGTCTGGGCCAATCCTATGTACCCTCTCAAATAATTTAAGGCTTAGCATCAGATCAACAGATAGAAATTTTTGTAGATCCAGGGCCTTAAAATCCTCTGGGATACCAATAAAGCGCAAGTTATACCTCCTGTCGCGATTCTCTAGATGTTCCACTTTCTCTGCCATAGATGCCAATTGGGTGAATTGCATGGTTAGTGTAACGTGAGACACAAGGAGTTGGTCCTCCAGATTGATGACCCTTTGTTTCAGCTTCACAATTTTGGTAATATTATCCTGTATATTGAAATCAGCTGTTTCAATAGCTAGGTGATACGATTCAAACTTCTTATCGAAAAAAGGTAAAAGTAGGTCTGCGACTCCCCTGGCAGGAGATCCTCTCATCTGAAAAGGGTGTGCCGCTTCAGTCAGGAATCCTGAAGATAAGAGGGGGGATGCCGGTGTGGGCTTCTGAGAAGCTTTCCGCTTTGTTTCCCTTCCCCCTGTCTTAGGGAGCTGTTTGCATGATTGGGAAGGATTTAATTTGCCCATGAACTTTCCATAGGTGGTGTTTTGTATAAACTTCCAATACACTCCCAGACAAGGCATGCTCTGGGTCACCGTGAAAAAGTGGCAGGGATATAATAAAAATATTCCTATACACACAAATACCCCATTTTAAATAGATTCTGCAAGGTCCAAATAAGGGGAATCAATCACTTTCTATGCTCCCAGCCACAGCTTTAACACAGATCATCCAACCAGGGGAGAACAAATGCACTGCACAGCTGAGACTCACCAGGGGTCCTTTCTTCCAAAAGCGTGATGCCACTGGCAGGGTAGCAAGGAGTCCTATTGGTTTCCAGGGATTCTTGCTCTGATATAGGAGCTGCAGTATGTTCTTTTCTCTTCTGCAGCCACGTGAGATGTCCTCCAAGATGGCCTCTGGGCACTACGCATCCAGGTCCGGAGCTCTGACTCCGGGTGATGTGGAGAGCAGGGCTAAAATTACAACCTGCTTCCACCTGCAGTCAGTTCCCGCACTTTGTTTCTCACAGTTCTGGGGTTTGAAAAAACTGCCAGAGCACGGATGGCACACGCTGGTATTCGAGCTGGCGGGAGCTGTGTTTTAGTGCCACCACCTAGTTCGGCGCCGCCCCCGAAAGTCTCTAATTTACATTGGTATTATTTTGACCCACATTGATAGTCCACATACCTGAATGAGTTTTGAATGTGGCATACAATGTTGCTTATAAGGGTACTAAGATTTTTGTGACGTAGTGGTTGTAGGACATAGTGATATTGAATGTCACTGTTGTGAATGATGAATCTTAAGGATGCTCCTTCCTTATGTGTGGAAGTCTTTCATTAGTGTAGTTTCGCCAGTATGGAAGCAGTTCAACTTATGGTTTTACTTGTGACAACCATTAGTGTGTTCTTTTGTGACTCATAAATGGCATCACTAAGCAGAGGTTTGATGGAATAGTGATTTGGTGTATTGATTACAACAGTGCATTTCATCTTCTATCCTGGCAGGTTGGCAATGCCTGGATTCTGACTAAACAATTTTTTCCAGTCTACCCATTTCTGGATTATATAAACAAAAGCAGAATTTTATCAATGTTCACACCCACAGTTCCAATGTGGACAATCAAAATATTCCCTCCCAATACTCATTAGAACTGAGAGAAGCCACTTGGATGATATTGTGTCTACTTGAATGTGACTAACTACTATTAGTTATCCCCTCTGCTTCCTCTGCAACACCTGTATAAATCCTAAATTTGACCAAAAATAATCACTGTATCTAGATTTAGAAAAAAAAATCTAAAATGTGTTGTTAACATTGTATGTAAATAAACAATGTGAAAAATTAAATGCTCAGAGTAACAGTTTTATATTTTTTTCTTTATTTTAGTACACTGGGGACTGAAAATGGACCAGAATGCTATGAATTGCAGGTGTGTGTGAAAGATTACTGCTTTGCACGAGAAGACCGAACAGTGGGCACAGCTGTTATGCAGCTGAGAGATCTAGCACAAAGAGGTAGCTGTGCCTGCTGGCTCCCACTTGGTCGACGTATCCATATGGATGAGACAGGACTGACTATACTAAGAATTTTGTCACAGCGTAATAATGATGAGGTGGCCAAAGAATTTGTCAAATTAAAATCTGACACTCGCTCTCCTGAAGAGGGCAGCTAGGGAGGTAGGGTTCATCCTCAATCTCTTCAATAACAAGATTACCCTTTCTACTGCCTTGCACCCCAGGCCCAGATTGTAGATAGTTTAAATATTTAAATATATTTTGAGACACATTTAACCAAGTCACTGCCAGCAGTGCTTGCCAAGCTCTGCATTATGCTAATCTGCATTTCTGGCAGTGACGTGGATAAGGTGTACACAAATACACCAAGGGCTGCGTTTATATGTGCCATTGTGTTAATGTCCTCCCTGCTGGACTACATAAGCACAGTTGTTTGGGGGCCTTAACTTATGTTCTGCATAAAACTTCCGGGCAGTTAACTGCACCCTGGCAGTGGGAGGATTATCCGTTTTAGAGAAACCATGAGTCCCTAAAAAGGGTAGGTTACAGTAATCACTATCCCTTCCCTGACTTGTCTGTTCAAATTGCCTGCACTTCACCTGCTGTGTATAAAGGATCTTCCTGTACCAGTGTCTTACTCTGTGCATTGGTGCTGCATGGGTATTAGTTTACTATGGAAAAAAACACTCTAAACCCTTATCCTAAAAGCTCTTGGTAAAACCTTTCACCTCATGCCTGTTTTAAAGCCTTGGACTGCAAACAGAACACTGCCAAATGCTCAGCACCTCTCTTCTTTCCCGAAATTGCTCCAATAATCTGGCGCTGAAACAGGCTTACACATCCCAGATTCTGATCAGAATAGATAGGGAAAAACATCCTAATAACCCACCACATACTGCACAAGGGAATGAAACTCCATTATGATTACAGAAATGTGGCATGCTGTTTGGAAGGAAAAATGCTGATGATATCCCTTTGCCTTTACCTGCCCATTGTGTACAGAATATTCCTTTTCCTTGTTCCTCCTGGGTGCATGTGAAAATGTTTTGCACTAACTTGGACATTTTTGGTCTCTGTAAAAATATTTTATTATAACAGCCATTAAATAGAAATAAAGAAAGGAATGTGCATTTAATGCTTTATGTTTTTATCCAATGTATACAGTATATCAGTAGTAGAGTGAATCAGTTGCACATCCAAACAGCCAGTCTAATTCCTATTTTTTTTACCCTTTCCTTTAAAAAGCTAATTTAAAAAGTTGAAATGTGTTAGCTAACAAAAGACTTAATTCACTATAACAAATAATTTTTTACAATAGCACTACTTATTTTACCTAATAATGATTTTCTTCTAAAAATGTGATCTAAATCTCAATAAGAGATGAAATGACAAGCTTAAAGTCCACTTTACTTCACTTTTTGTGGCTTGGAGGGAAAAAAATGGGTGACAATATGATCCTTTTATATCACAATGTGTGAACAACTTCTCTAAAAGAGACAAATACACAATGTAGCTATGAAAGACTAAATTCACATTATGCACAAAAGCATGGTTAACTATTTTAAGGTATTCTAGTTGCAAAATATATGTGTGCTATAAAGTTGTAATATATATTATAATTACTCTTGATATAGCTGAAAAAAAGTAATAAAACTACTCTTCTTACAGACAAAAACATCTGGTCAGGGTCAATACTGCTGTATCTGGCCCAAATATTGAATGGTGCAAAACCCCACAAATACAGTAGGTAGATAGGGTACATGAGATCAAGTCAAGGATAGATTGGGTTTACTGCTACCAGGCTGCTTGCCAAGTTGGACAGTGGTAGACATCATTTAATACCAATAAATTAACACAAAGAGGTTGTCATTATCACTGTTATTGCATGTTTCTATTTGGTTTTCTATTGAATATACTGCAACAGACAGCTAGGCCTTTTTTTGGCTATGCTGTTGAAATTATAATTATAAACCAGCCACATGTTCCAAAAACTTTCAGCGCAAAACCCATATGTCAGAGTTGAGATACAAGATTATGATTAAGTACAACAGAACTGCATGAAACATCTGGTGAGTATGCACTGTCTACAAATCATGTGGTTATGAGTCTAGCCTGTGGTAAAGTAAATATTTGTCCCTTCTTGCCCCATTCCCCTCTCTACACTGTACTATGTACAATACAAACCAATTCTTTTGTATTTTTTTTTCTGTATTTTTGGACATTGTTATTTGGAAAAAATAACATAAAATAACAGTTTTTGTTGGCCCAGTAATCCAGTGGACTTAGAGGAATTTACCTTGAGCACACTTTGGGAATAGGTAGATAACATATCATCTCCTCTATCTGATCTGACTTCCTACCCTTATGCTGCTGGCAAGGACGGAACTAGTTGGCTATAATATGTCCAAGAGATTGTAGTTGGCCCTACTTGGCCTCTTGCTGCAGATAATGCTGTTTCCGCTGAAATGTGGTGCGCTGACTGGAACAAAGGGAGCTAAGGGATAAAGCAGTGGGTAATGAAGACATGCCTGCTGATGAGATAAAGCACTGGAATGCACCTTAAACGAAAAGGCTGTCCAAAGGTGGCTTAACAATGTTTATTCCTAATAGCACAGTTTTACCTCCATTTCAAAACACTTGAAAAGGTCCCCAATTTGCTGCAATGGCAAGGGTCTAAGAGTCTTGCTATCCAGTAGTCAACTCTTTCTTTGATATTAACAATATGCTTGCCACTACAAAAACAAGCAAACATACAACCTACCATATTTGCCAGAATGAACTGGAGTGGTCATGATCTATGTCCCTTCCTACCCCCAATGTCTCCTCTGGAACCTTCTCCTGTTCTTCCTCCTCTTCCTCTTTTTGTAAGCCACCTCTGTCTACCTCTTGGTGGGTTGGACATTTTTCATAACAGTCCTACTCCCCACTAACTCCACTGAAGCTGTGAGGCAAAGAATAAAAGTCTTCTTCCTCTTCCCCCTACCAAATCCAGCACAGCTTTTATCATTTGTAAAAACTGTTGACAGATAATACCACTGTTGACAAATTTGTTTGCCTCCTCCATTGGCATCCTTAACAAACTGCCACTACCCTGGGTCAAAAAAACCAAGCCACTGTCTTTGGTGGTGCATCAGATAATCAGTTATCAGTTTTCTTGCCTTGTACAGGGAGTCCAACATATGACTTGTTAAATTCCAGAGGGTGGGCAGGTCACAGATTACTTTGTGCTTAATTGTTGCTGCTAAAATGGGCACATACTTTTCTGACCATGGCCAAGACATTCTGCAAGCCAGGGTAGCAATTAAAAATTGCTTCAACACCAAATTAAGCACATGCTCAAAGCAGGTATGGCTTCTCTCATCCAGACTGACGGGATGAATGATTGCATGGCTGTGACTGAGCATTCACACAGTTGTACTGATGAGTGGAACAGTCTTGACACGTGTAAAGTGAGGAGTGGTACTCTTGTGAAATGAAGCAGAAGAAATATCATCATCATCAAGTGGAACTTTTCCTCCTTACCATTTTACCAGCACCATGCAAGAAATTAACTGAATGGGCCATAAAAAAATGTACTGCCCCTGAACATAGCCACTGCTCCAGGTATTTCCAGGTAAATAGGTATTTTGTGGCAATACCCACCAAAAACAAGTTCTTGCACGGCAGGGCTTCTCGTGAAGTTTGCAGGTCTCTGTCCATTGAAGCAGCAGATGTGCAAATGTGGCTTTGGAAAAAGTATATATCATGTCTATTTTTTTTCTTGTTTACTTTTTTTCACTTTGTAAGTTTAACTTCTATAGTTGGAAAGATACTAAAACGTTTGATCAAGAACCTCATATAAGAGTTTTGTTAGAAAATAAAATAAAAGGAATAGCATAAATTCAAGAAAGACCAAAGTTGCCAAACAAAATGTACTTACTTTCTAGCAGTTGATGTTGTATACTTGGTCTTTGCAAAAGCATTGGACACAGTACGCCACAGATGGTTAATGTGTAGGTTGGGGTCTACAGGTTTCAATCTGTAAATGGATAGAGAACTGGACACATTCAGAAAGTAGTGATTTTTAATTCATACGCTGAATGGTCTAAAGCAGTGTTTCTAGACCTTTTGAACATATAATCCTTGAAATAACATTTAGTTCTTTAGGGGACCCCTGCTATAATTTATATCCATTTAATCTATATCGACAACTCACAATACATATATGTGATGGGCAGTAGGCCTTCTTTGCTGGCAATTGTGAAGGCTGCCACCCTTATAGATAGTCAAAAAGATCATTGATGTCAGTTAAACTGACCTGGGAAGCACAAATTGATCATTGCTCAAGGAACCCCTGACAACCTATGGAGGACCCTTATTGAGAAACACTGGTCTATGGTTATTAGTGGTTAAAAATTATATAGATTTTGGTATTAAGTACAATTTCTGTGTTTGCAGATGACGCCAAACTAACTAATGGAATAAACACTATACAGGATGTCTATAATTTACAGGCAGACTTGGATGCACTGTTTGATTGAAGAGTCAAATGGCAAATGACAAGGAATATGGATAACTATAAAATTATGCACTTGGGGCTAACAACATGCATGCTTCATACAGTCTAGGAAAAAAAATATTTGGGGGAGTCTGTCACACACACACAGGCGCCTCTCTACTGCGCATGCAGGCAGTACTTACCCTGGGCGTGCCTGCTCTCCCAAGTTTTATCAGTTTTGCCTATCCCACCGGCCAATCAGAAAGTAGCTTCTTAATCACCCCTGGCTATTTAGCTAGCTTAGACACAGCACTTAGCTGAGCATTTCCTTTACACCTGCTGTTTAATTCAGACTGGAAAGATGGAGACAATCAACTACTAATTTGAGCTCATAAAATGTTGTGATAGACTCCAACTGGATTTTTTGGAACACCTCTAATTACTATCTACCGACTGTTACAAATTTTGGAAAGATTTATTAATACTGTATTTAAGCTTAAACATTATCTTTTCATAACTAAAATATTTATTCAACCTAATCTCCTATTCCTCCACTTTATTAGGTTTCTTCACTAACCATTTCCTGACCAACATTTTCTTAGCAACAAAAATCACATGTGTTAAGTTTTAGAAAAAGCATTTTGTGACCTTACCCCAAAATTGAAAACTAATACCTTAATTTTTGACAGGGCCATACCAAGTGTAATCCACATCTATTATATATATAATGCATAAGAGTATAATATACTGCCTGTACTATAAACTGATGAGTATTTTTATGTTAAGAAGATCTAGAAAAAAGTATTATTTCACTGCCAAATATATGGAAGTAACCATGTGAGATGGAAAAAAACACAAATTAACAGGATCATGCAACTGGCACACTACATTTTTCAAACAAATTTGATGTATATAAAAGAGTTACAATTAGAAGAGATTTATATTTCATTTTACAGATTAGGTGGAATAAAACAGATCTTATCGCATATGTTATATGAAAGACATTTAATCCCTGAGGTATTATCTTTAAATATACTGTAAGAATATGCGTATTGTGGAATGAAAGAATTACCAACATTTGTCTTGGCTTCAAGAGGATATTGTTAGGAGGAATTATGATACATGAGGAGATAAATATGGATAAATTTGAATAAATTGGGGTGGGAGGGAAGATAAGAGGATAAGGGGGATGTTTTGAAAAAAATAAAAATAATTTTTTTTGGTGACGGATCGAATATGAATATAAGATGACTAGTTATCAGGAATACAACTTAAGGTCTTGAGACAGGGATTGGCAAGTGTTGATCCAAGGTACATACAAGGTTGATACAAATGGAATAAAATTTGTCCATGGTATCTTCTAATTGGGCTGTGGCGGTGGAAGACCCAAGACCAGAAACAGGATACCACTGGACAGTTCCACCATGTATGCGAATAGGATCCTATTTCTGAGCATCCCCTAAAGCATAGCGGTGAACTGTTTGGTACATAACGGGCAGTAATGGTGGGAACCAGGTACTACCTGGATAGTACTGGATTCCTGAGCATTTATTTTGATAGAGCATGAAGTGGCATTATGCCATATTTGGTCTCAGGTGTTCTGTGGTAAGGTGCCTCCCAAGTCTTCTTCCCATTTAGAAACATACAGGGGTGGAGGTGGGGGGAAGTGTTGAAAGGAGAATGGTGTATATGATGGAAATAAGACCTTTAGAGTGGGTATTGTTATGTCAAATACATTCAAACTTATTGACATTGACATTGAATCATTTGGATGTTGTAATGAAAGAGTTTCAAGAATGAATTGTTTGTTTATTAAATAAAGGATTTTCAGCTGAAGGTATAATTTTTCTTTTTGTTCTGGGTATATGGTTTGATGTTTTAACTGCCTTTTAATATGGAAAAGCAAAGGAAGGACTCTATAGTTCAGCAAGATGTTGTTGCAAAGCATTACTGGATATCTGTCCTGAGGGGAGGTGTAATTGTATGGGTTTGTAGGAGAGTGATGCCTGGAGCGGGGAACAAAGTGAGGGATAGTGAAAGGCCTGCATGAATGCTGAAGGAGCCTCCTCCTGTGGCAAAGAATTTGAAGTCTGCTAGAATGCACCCAGAGGTTGTGAGGGAAAAGTTGCATAAGGAAGTGGGGTTAGGAAGGATGGAAGGGCCGTTCTTGGACCCGCCGGTGGCAGGTTTGGTGGTCTCTCCTCTAGGGGTCATGCCCAAGAAGGAGCAGAAAAAATTTTGGCTCATTCATTATTTATCTTTCCCGGCCGGCAGCTCGGTGAACGAGGCTATTGACCCGCAGCTTTGTTCGGTTTCTTACACGTCCTTCGATAGCACTTTGAAATAGGTTCGGAGGTATGGGAGGGGTGCTCGGTTGGCAAAGGCAGAAATCGAAGCAGCCTTTAAATTACTGCTTGTTCACCCGGACAGTCAGAGATTTTTAGGTTGTACCTGGGATGGCCCCTTTTTTATGGATCGCTGTTTGCCGATGGGGTGCTCCTTGTCCTGTGCCTTATTCAAAATGTTCAGTTCGTTTTTGGAGTGGGCTGTGCGCGAAGTGGCTGGGGTGGCTTCGGTCATTCACTACTTGGATGACTTTTTGTTCATTGGGCCGCTCGGGAAGGCTGTGTGTAGGGTGTTGGTAGCAACTTTTGAATTTTTGGCGGAGAAATTTGGTGTTCCATTGGCAAAGGACAAATCAGAAGGTCCGACAATGGAGTTGGTCTTTTTGGGTATTACTATAGATACCTTGGCGATAGAGTGCCGGTTGCCTGGGGATAAGTTGGAGATTCTCCGGAAGGAGGTGGTCAGCGCCTGTGGATGTCGGAAGATAACCCTGCAGGAATTGCAGTCGCTCTTAGATAAGTTGATTCCTGGAGGAGTAAATTGGGTGGTCCATTTGGATGGAGGGCACGGTTTCCAATGTGGAATTGGATATGTTTACCAATGTGGTGGAATCGTCGGGATACGGCGCCTTTTGGCAAGGGAGGTGAGGTGCGGAGGTGTGGCCGCTGTCTTGAAAGGAGGTGGGGCTGGTGACAATTATGGTGGCTGTTTTTCGAAAGTGTTTGCAAGTGGAAGGGGTTAAGGCATCTAAATTTTCGTCTCATTCCTTTAGAATTGGGGCGACGCGTTGGGGTTTGGGGGATGAGATCATTCAGCGCATTGGTCGCTGGGAATCTCAGAGGTTTCGCTTGTATGTGTGACCGCACCTGGTTTAGAGTGGGGGGATCAGGGGGTTGCAACACTGGGGGATTTTTAGTTCAGTTTTAAGTGTGTTTTTCGCTGCTTTGTTTTAGGTGGTTCCCAGTGCCTAGTCTGGATCATTGGGCATTTTTATGTGTGCCGCAGGAATTGACAAGCAGCGTTAAGGCCGGATGGTTAGCAATTGGCTATTTTTAACCACCTGAGAAAAATTCGGTTTTAACACTTTTTGCAAGTGTTTTTACCCTGAAATAAGTCGGGTTTAACACCCAGGTGGTTAACCAATGACAATGTGTTGTTTTATGTTGTGTTAGGGGAAGGGGGGTAGGAGGGCACTAAATGCGGGGTCTCTGCCCTATCACAGTCCTCTATAGTTTGTTTTAGTTATTTCTCTAACATTGAATCAGGTTTGTCCCTTTTTCTATAAAATTTACAGGCCATTCTAGCTAATTGCGATTCTGCATGGGATGGTAAAAGTAGATTAAGGTGGTGAGCAGCGTCTAATTTGGTTCTATTATAATGTGAGGGGTCAGAGGGGAAGGCTTGCGCGCAAACATAAAAGTTTTGTTACAAAAGGTGGAGTTTATTAGTACACGTTTTTTTTTTTTTTTTGGGCGGCTAAATGCATTGTGTGCCTCCCAGAGTGTAGTTGGAGAAATGTCAGGATGTTTATTAACCGCCCTAGCGGTTCATTTCTTTCCGGTTTTATATGTCTAAAAGCGGTACATTGTTTTTCATGAAAATTTATTTTACAGTATATTGCATTCAATACAGTTATTTTGTATTTAATGCAATTCAAATGGATTTTGACGTTACACACGCACTGACGTCACCGGGAACTCCCCTGGTGACTCATCAGAGCAGAAGCAGGAACGAAGAAAGAAGAAAAAAAACGGAGATCACGGCACGGGACCCCGGCGGATCAGGTAAGTGCTCTATTTACGAACCTTCTCTCTGTTCCAACCCCGAGAGTGGCTTGGGGTTACCACTTGTAGCAACTTTTTTCTACCCCGAGTCACTCTCGGAGTTACCGCTAGGGAGGTTAATAGAAAGGTATTCTTTTAGGTGAGATTGTATCTTGTTACATATGGAGGGATTGGAGAGCATTGAGTCATTGATAGACCAATTGTGGGAACTGCCTCTGGAAATAATGGGAAAGTTGGATCGAGACCATGGAATGATCAGACCATGGGATTGGAACTATTGGATGAAGTCACTAATGGAAGATCTGGGAATTTGCAGGGAATGTGGTCAATTCTTGAAAAGCTATTGAGGGAGTATGAGAAAAAAGGTATATTCCCTGCTTTATTAAATACATTCTCTCCAACTGTCTGAGGTTGTATTTAATAATGTGGTTGCACAATTCCTGAGAGGATGGAGTTGGGGATGAAGGGATAGGGGATTGGTCTAGAAAAGGATAAAGTGTAAGGTTGGAATCTCCGCATAAAATCAAATAGCCAGTTTTGTATGTGAAAAAAAAAGTTTTTTGTTTCTCTTATGTTATCCCCTTTCTTGAAAGCAGTGTCTTAAAATCACACAGATCTTAAATAAAAAAAAATATTTTGAAGTTACAGTGAAAACAATTTACAAGTAATCAACAATTATTCCAAATAAGGTGCCCGCTGGTATTCTCCAGTAGATGTATGTTAATGCACCCCCCCCCCCCCCCATACTCATCAACTGGTATGGTGTGTCATTCCTGCTCAAAGAGATGTTATCTCTTTTGGGTTCCAACCTCCAGCTGGATTCATCCTGCTAGTTTTGTTCTAAGAGGCATTCCAGAGCCACTCCCCATCAAGGTCCACCAACAGCCAGTTTCAATTCATCATCTCCAAAAAGTATTGTTTGAGTGCTGATTCGATACCTTTCATGTTGTGCACTCCAACATATCCCCCTTTGTGCCTGAATGGCACACCACCATCACCCTTTGGCAGATTTCCTATGGGCACTATCATCACTCCCTGGAGAAGTTCTTGTTAGAACCATTCCTTTTCTTCATCTCTGGTGATTTCTTCAGGGCCACAGAATCACCATAAGCAAAGAGTACCTATTCACTCATCATTTATTCACTCTTAGTTCTTAGTTCCCTTCCAAGGGTAGAGTATAGAGGAGGGATTGGATTAGCAATACAATCATATAAATGCATACTAATGAATGAACTAATATTTAAAAAAAAATAGCAAAACACAAAGTTCAGTGTATTCACAGCTTGGGATCATGCAAGTACAACTGATATGTCTTCCCTTGCTGTAGTTTCTATATATCAGGATCTCTGCTTCACTGTAAAACCTTTATTTTATAAACATACCTTACAATCGACTTGTCTCTCTACCTTTATAGATAGACCTTATATAAATGTCAGATTAATCAACATGTAAATTTGTACCAATGACAAGACCACAGCAAAAAAGGTAATACGACCACATAAGTCAGATTATTCAAAACTCTTTTGACTTCATTAGAATGCCCTACTATTTTATTTCCTTTTGGTTGTAGTATCCTACTATGGTGGCATTAGCAACCTTTTGCGGTATTAACATTAGTTAATATTGTAGTTAACATTAACACAAATATGTTGTATGTAGCTAACCAAACCCTGGCTACAACTATAATATTTCCCAATCAAATTGGTTTTGTGCCGAAGCTTTTCTCGTCCAAATTTGAACTGACTTAAAGGACAAAAAAGAGGGAGAGGAAGAAGAAAGTGTTTTTTTTTTTGCGGCACAAAGGACATTGGTAATATATAAAATCTATTATAACGTTTATGTATGTAACAAAAAAATCCATAATATCAGGATAAAACAGCATTTACTAAATAACACACTGTACTAATAACTCGATATTTTACAAACTTACATAAAGGTCATAGGTTGGAAACCTGGGTCTCACTCGACGCGTTTGGCCCAGATGGGCATTCTCAGGGGATATTAGAGACCCTGAAATATTAGTATGGTGCTGCAGATCTGCCAATTCATAAATAAAAAAATATATATCTCAATGATTGGTCAAGATGAATATACCAATCATGAATTCACTGGAGTGCTATTTTTCTGTCTCCCTGGTGCCAGGGTTCAGCATGTGGTAGACCGAGTGGACAAAGTACTGGGAGGGGCTGGACAGGATCCAGCTGTCTTGGTCCATGTTGGAACCAATATAAATGGAAGATGGAGAAGCGTTAAAAATCAGTTTAGGGAACTAGGTTTCAAGTTGAAGAAAAAGACCTCCAAGGCTATGTTCTCTGAAATATTTCCTGTGCCATGCACAACACAAGAAAGGTAGAGGGAGCTTAGGCAGCTAAATGCATGGCTTAAGTCCTGGTGTAGAAGGGAAGGGTTTGGGTTCATAGAGCACTGGGCAGAATTTTCATTGGGGTACAACCTGTATGGTTTGCACTTAAATGAAAGGTGGTCTGCTGTGCTAAGGGAAAGATTTAGGCGAATGTTGGAGGGATATTTAAACTAGAACAGAGGGGGGTGGGACAGTCATAAAAGGTGGCAGAAAGGTTAGTCAGGGGTCAGACACTAGAAGAGGGTGGATTGGGGATAGCTGGGGGGAGGATTATGCATAATTTTAATGAGCTTCCCATGTTACAAACAAAAATTGGATTGTGCAGTACTAGTTGTACTGAAAAACAAAATGATTTGGCAAACGATGGTAAAAGCAGCAATGGTTTAAAGAGCCTGTTCACCAATGCTAGAAGTCTAGCAAACAAGATAGGGGAGTTGGAAGCCGTAATGAGTGAGAAGAATTATGACTTAGTTGGTATTGCTGAATCCTGGCTTTGTTCTTCACATGACTGGGCTATCAATATTCCTGGGTATACTCTCTTTCGTAAAGACAGAGTCAAACGAAAGGGTGGTGGTGTCTGTCTGTATGTGAGAAGTGATCTAAAAGTGAACGTGAAAGAAGAAATTGAGGAGGGAACAAGAAATGAGGTTGAGGCATTATGGGTGGTGTTGAATGTTGGGTTTAATAACACACAATTAATGATTGGAGTCAACTACTAGCACAGATAGAAAAAGCATCAAAAAGTGGAAGTGTTTTAACCCCCTAGCGGTATTCCTGAGTGTGACTCGGGGTGGGAAAAATTGCAAAAAGCGGTAACCCAGAGTCACACTCGGGGTAACTTTGGGGGACCCCCCTTACCTTATCCCCGGCTCCAGCGGCGATCTCACGATCCCGCTGTGATGGCGGGGAGCTTCTTCGTCGGGGGTAGTGGCCAGGCAGGAAATTTAAAAGATTACCGAGTAATCTGCTTTTAAATACCGCCCGGGTCCCCACCACCCCGATGCACGCATCTGCAGTTAGATGCGATGCACCATGCAGGATTTCTGCTTGGTGCATCGCATCTAACTGCAGATGCGATCACCAATAGTAAATCCAGAGGGTGATGCCAGCAGAGATTTCCCGCTGGCAGCACCCCCTGAATCTACTCCCGGGTGATCTCCGGGTGATGCGAGCAGGAAAGTGAGCAGCGGGGACATCCCCTACATCCCCTACCGCATCACCCGGAGATCAGCCTCCGGGAGATGCGAGCAGGGGAATGAGCAGGGTGGGGACATCCCCACCGCATCACCCGGCAAGATGTGTGACATCTTCCGGGTGATGCGGTGGAGTGATGGATTCTGGGGGCAATTTTTTTTTTACAGTAAAAACACATCAAAACATAAAATAAAAGTAAAAGTACACATCGTAGTGCACCAAGCATCATTGCCCAGTGCCCTGATTTACATTTTGCCCACTATTAGCCTTGACCTTGATCTGACCTTTTGATGACTTTTTGATAACTTCCTGAATGTATCATTTCATCACTTTGTCTTTGACCTTGATTGTTCCTGACTTATTGCTGGAGACCACATGGCATCCAAAAGGCATCTCGCCGGCACAAGCGCTGTTTTGGAGGAATTCGAACGCAGCAATTTGGAGTCCTTTGTGGAATCGAGCGATAGTGATTCACCAGGAAATTTGTCATCGGACAGCGAAAGTGAACTGAGCGACGATTCTGGACCTGAGGTCAGTCCTGTGCGCACATGGTGTCCTATTGACCTTGATGCGGACCAGGCAGCACCGCCAAGATTTCCATTCACCGGTGCACCTGGGATGAAAATTGAGGCTGAATGCGACGACCCTCTGGCATACCTGAATTTGTGTTTGACCGATGAAGTTATCTAAAAAAATTTTGCGGAGACAAACAGGTAAGCCGCTCTTGTGTTTGCTAACTTTTTGAAATTTTTTGCCAACATGGATGCTGCTTTGTGTTTGCTAACTTTTTGAAATTTTTTGCTAATTTTTTTTTTTGCCAACATGTGTGCTGCTCTGTGCTAACTTTTTAAATGTTTTTTGCCAACATGTATGCTGCTCTGTTTGCTAACTTTTTGAAATTTTTTGCTATTCTAATATAATAAATAAATATAATAATTATACCCGGGAGTTAATCCTAAGAATTACAGGCCCACAATATAAACAAAAATTTCTACGCAAAACAAATAGGATCACTTTTTGCATCAAAAAATGACAGAATTAGAACGCATGGGGGGTTAATCATGGGAAATTTCAACTACCCTGACATTGACTGGAGTAATGGCACTACAGGAACAGCAAAAGGGAGGACAAAGATAATTTTATGGTACAGTTTATAGAAGCCCCAACTAGAAATGATATTCTGCTGGACCTAGTTCTTTCTAAACAGGAAGGAAAAACAGGAAGGATAAAAACATTTCATTTTAGAAGAGCAAATTTTCCATTATTAAGGGCGGCTCTCTGTGACTTGGACTAAGAGACAATATTGTCCACAAAAATGGGAATGTTTCAAGTCTGTTCTACAAAAGCAAACTGAAAAATATATTCCAATGGGTAATAGGTTTGGGAGGCTAAAATTAAAACCTATGTGGCGCACAGCTGATGTTAAAAAAGCCATAAGGAACAAGAAAAGGGCATTCCAAAAATATAAAAATGAAGGATCACCTTCATCATTTGAAACCTATAAAGAATATAACAAAAGATGTAAAAAGAAGATAAAATGTACAAAACTTCAAAATGAAAGACAGATTGCAAAGGAAAGTAAGGCAAACCCCAAAAAATTTTACAAACATATTAATACCAAAAATTCAGATCTGAGCATGTAGGCCCCTTAAAGAATGTCGCTAGGTTGGTAACTGGGGATAAAGACAAGGCAGATTTACTAAACACTTTTTTTTTTTTTAGCTCTGTGTACACGAAAGAAAATGGCAGAGCTCAAGTCAGAATTGATATGATTGAGAAACAGCTGGAAAAAATTAAGGTTGACAAAGCACAAGGACCTGATGGATTACATCCACGTGTCCTCAAAGAGCTGAACTCAGTTATTGCAAAGCCAATATTTCACATTTTTAGAGATTCTTTAGTCACTGGCAAGGTAGCGATGGATTGGCGTAAGGCCAATGTGGTTCCTATCTTCAAAAAGGGAGCAAAGTCATTATCAGGTAACTACAGACCCGTTAGTATAATGTCCATAGATGGAAAGGTCTTTGAGAGTTTGATAAAGAGCCACAAAGAGGAGTTACTGCTAGAAAATAATATTATAAGTGATAGTCAGCATGGCTTCAAGAAAGACAGAAGCTGTCAAACAAATTTACTTCCTTTTTATGAGGAAGTAAGTAAACAGGTAGACAGTGGAATAGCAGTTGATTTAGTGTACTTGGACTTTGCTAAAGCATTTGACACTGTACCCCACAGACGGTTAATATGCAAGTTAGGGTCGATAGGTTTAGAAAAGTTAATCTGTAAATGGTTAGAGAACTGGCTTAAAGATCGCATCCAGAAAGTTGTAATAAATGATTCATACTCTGGTCTAAGGTTATTAGTGGTGTACCCCAGGGTTCAGTTTCGGGGCCTTTACTGTTTACCATCTTCATAAATGATATAGAGTTTGGGATTAAAAGTACCATTTTTGTGTTTGCAGATGACACCAAACTATGTATGGAATTATGTCCATACAGGATGTCTATAATCTACAAGCAGACCTGGATGTATTGTTTGATTGGGCAGCCAAGTGGCAAATGACATTTAATATAGATAAATGTAAAGTTATGCACTTGGAGGGATAACAACATGCATGCTGCATACTGTCTAGGGGGAATACATTTGGGGGAGTCAGAAATGGAAAAGGATCTGGGGGTTCTGGTAGATCATAGACCTAATAACAGCATGCAATGCCAAGCTGCACTATCTAAAGCTGGTAAAGTACTTTCTTGTATTAACAGAGTAATAGACTGCAGAGATGGAGACATAATCCAGCCCTGTACAAAGCATTGGTCAGACCACTTCTGAATATGCAGTCCAGTTTTGGGCACCAGTTCACAAAAAAGACATTGTGGAATTGGAGAGAGTGCAGAGAATGGCAACTAAAATAATAAAAGGAATGGAGGAGCTCAGCTGAACTGAATCTATTCTCCCTTGACAAGAGACGTTTAAGGGGGTATATGATCACCCTGTATGAATATATATAAACAGTCCATATAGAGAACTCTCTTCCCAATTATTCACTTTGAAATCATTACAAAGAACAAGAGGGCACTCTTTGCGTCTGGAGGAGTTTAAGCTCCGGATAAGGAAGGGTAAGGTCTGTGAAAATGTGGAATCGGCTCCCTCAGGAAGAAGTTTCAGCAACTACTTTTTAAGAAAAAGCTGGATGTTTTTCTGGAAGCACAGAATATAACTGGGTATTAAGGCTTTAAAGTAAAAATAACAGTGACTGTTGATCCAGGGAACATCCGATTGCCTCATGGAATCAGGAAGGATTTTTTTTTCCCCTGTTGAAGCAAATTGTGCCAGGGTTTTTATTGCCTTCCGCTTGACCAACTATGTCTTATAGGGTTTTATATCTGGGATATGTTTATTTCCCTAGTGGTTGAACTTGATGGACTTATGTCTTTTTTCAACCTAACCTACTATGTAACTATGTAACACAAACTGCAGAATCTTTCCAACCATTTTATCAATTGTACTCAGCCAATCATCCATGGTACAAAATCTATTTTACAGTTGATAAACCAAAAATAAAATATGCAATAGCACTGAAGCTCACTATTACATTGTGCATATTTTGATTATTAGTTCATTAATTTAAAATCTTACAGAAAAAGATACAAAAAGGTATATATAAAAAAAGATTTAGAATTTATCCAGCATGTCTGCAATTACACCATTTGAGGCGGCTTCTCCTTAAAACACAAACAAAAATAAACAAAGCAAACAAATTGCTAAGTGTTTTAAGGACCTTGGTTGAAAAGAAGATTTTCTTCACCAGTCGGGGTCATCTCAGGATTTCACTTTTGCTCTGTATTTACCTAAAATACAAAACTTTTGAAATAATTAATAACATTTTACCTCTCTCTGTGAGAGGTTTATAACAAACTGGCCACTTTTTCCTAACCCTCTACGATTCCCATTTTCCATGTATTCTCTTTTGAAAGCTCGGAACTCTTCTAAGAAACCATTTATTTGAAGTTTCAACAGGACATTCTCAGCCTGCAAATACCTATTTTCTGTCTTCCTATTTTTGAATAAGACCCCCAACCTGTGTCTATGAGGATGAGTTCCCCAACGTGCTGAATAGATTTCAAAAGCACGTCTGGTTGTTCTATACTGATTTTGGGTCGTCTTCTTTTCCCTACCAGGGGACCAACAAAACCTTGCTATGTGGCCATATAATCCACAAACATAACACCTAATCTTTTGCAGTGCATTGAAACTTTTCCTTACTACAGGTACAGTTTTTGGTTGAGAATAATGAACTGTACAGACTTTTAATTACTGATTACCAGATAATTGAAAAGGTGTATCAGAGTTCTGACCTTCCAATGATTCATTCTGTGCAGCATGCACATTGGAGGTGTCATTCGCTGTCCTTCTATACTCAGGAGTAACCTCCTCCTTGTGTGTAGAGACTGCAAAACTTGCTCCTTGTCCAATGATAAGCTCTCCAATTTACTTCCTGCCCCTTTCAGCTTCTTAGCAAGCTGAATTCTCTCAAAACACAACTTTTGGTTACTACATTGTTCCCTAAGCTTGTATTTCCCTTCATATTCACACTTATTGGTCTGCCATTTGCATCTACCATAGAAACATTCTTGTTAGTGTTTTCTAACTCTGTTCTTAACTGAGCTTTCTCAGTACACCACTGAAGTTCTTTCTGTTCTGCAATTTCTTTCATTTTCATCAACATACCTAAAACATTTGCCATTAGTGTTGAGCAAACCCGAACTGTAAAGTTCAGGTCCGTATCAAACTTTACGATTTTGGGTGCCTGGACCCAAACCTGAACTTTGCCGTAAAAGTTTGGGTTCGAGTTTTGTGTTCAGGCATTTAATAAAGCTTGTTGAAAGGCTGCAGGGAAGCCAATCAATAGGCTTTTAAGGTGTGGGCACTTAGAAGCCATCACAGCCATGCCTAGTAATGGCATGGCTATGATTGGCCGGTGCATCATGTGACCCAGCCTCTATAAAAGCTGGATCACGTGTAGCACCGCCCATCAGCTCTGAGTAGTGTAGGGACAGGAAGCAGGCAGCTGAAGTGAGGGACAGTGTTAGGAATCTCATCTGGCTATTTGTTCTGTTGGTGACCTATAATGAATTTTTTGTGGGTGCTATACACCAGCTTTGCACCCCTGACACAGAAATATAATAATCTGGCTGGTTATTCTGTGGTTAACCTATAGCGATTTTTTGTGGGTGCAATCCACCATCTTTGTACCCCTGACACAAAAATATAAAAGTTAATCTGTCTGTTAGTTTGGTGAGTGACATATTCCCATTTTTGTGTGAGGTACACCTGCATTGCATACGTGACAGGGAAATTATTATAGTTAATCCATCTGTTAGTTTGGTGGGTGAAATATACCCAATTTTTGTGTGAGGGACACCTGCATTGTATACGTGACAGGGAAATAATATAGGTAATCCATCTGTTAGATTGGTGGGTGACATATTCCCATTCTTGTTGGGAGGTACACCTGCACTGCATACCTGAAAGGGAAATAAATATAGTTAATCCGTCTGTTAGTTCGGTGGGTGACATACCCAATTTTTGTGTGAGGTACACCTGCACTGCATACATGACAGGGAAATTAATATAGTTAATCCGTCTGTTAGTTCGGTGGGTGACTTTAAAGAATGAGGAGAGCATCAAATAAGGGACGTGGCCCTGGTCTTGGTGCTGCTGGTGTTGGTGGAGCTCCGGTTTCAGGAAGAGGACATAGTCGATCCGTGCCAGCTACTGGCCCAAATGAAACACCTTTCTCAGGTGCACATAGGCGACAGAACGTTCAGCGTTATTTTGTAGGCCCGAATACCGATGTACGAATGGTGGAGCCACAACAAGTGGAGGCGGTAGTAGATTGGGTGGCTGACAGTGCCTCCAGTTCCCTCACATTGTCTCCCACCTGGTCCCCTGCTGAAAGCGCAGAGTTGGCACCTGCAGCCCATGGGCATCTGTCTTTCACCTCACCCCCTTGTAAATCAGCCAAGCAGTCTGAGCCCCAAGTCATGCAGCAGTCTCTTATGCTTTTTGATGACTCTGCTGGCAGGGTTTCGGTGGGCCGTCCACATAGCCCTGCCCCAGAAGTGGAAGAGATTAAGTGTACCAATGCCCAACCACTTATGTTTCAGGATGTGGACATTGGAGGACCACCGCAGCACGTCTCTGATGATGACGAAACACAGGTGCCAACTGCTGCGGCTTTCTGCGGAGTGCAGACCGGCAAGTGACGTGTGCAGTTCAGTGGAAGAGGTGGTGGTCACACAGTGCCAGCCACACAGCAAAAGAGGGAGCACTGTGCAAAAGCTGAGTGGCCGTCCCCTAGCCAGTACACCTGCTACTGCCCACCGCACCCAGGGACTGAGCACACCAAAGCCAGCTCCAAGGAGTCCCCTGGCGTGGCAGTTCTTCAGACAATGTGCTGACGACAAGACGCGAGTGGTTTGCACTGAAGCGAGGCATAAATGTTCCATACTTGAGCACCACCTGCATGACCAGGCATCTAAATGCAAAGCACGAGCTGCAGTGGAGTAAACACCTCAAAAACCACAAAAGATCTCAGGCTCCTCCTGCTCCCTCTTCTGCTGCAGTCTCAGCCTCCTCCTCCCCCTCTGGAGTGACAGTGGCACCTGCCACCCCGCAAACAGAGGATGTGGCAGCAACCCCACCTCCTCCGTCACCGTCACCAAGCATCTCCACACTGTCCCATGGAAGCGTTCATCTGTCCATCTCCCAAACCCTGGAGAGAAAGAGGAAGTACCCCCCTACCCACCCCCCGATCCCTGGCCCTGAATGTCAGCATTTCAAAATTCCTGGCCTATGAAATGCTGTCATTCTGTCTGGTGGAGACGGGGACTTTTAAAAACCTTATGGCGGTGGCTGTCCCACAGTACGTGGTTCCCAGCTGCCACTACTTTTCCAGGCGAGCCATCGCTGCCCTGCACAACCAAGTGACGGACAAAATTAGGTGTGCACTACAAGGACTTGGCCTTTATGCCTTGGAGGTGCTGGAGGAGGAAGAAGTTGCCATCCTTTTATTCCGTCACTGGAGCGTGATCGGAAGATGCGCGAGTACAAGCGCACACTGGTAGACGCGCTGCTGATGGGATTCCCACCTGACAGCGAGGGCTCAGTGGAAGCACAAGACGAAGGCAGAGGAGGAGGAAGAAGTTACCAATGCAGCTGGGGCACCGCCAGCACCTCAAAAGGGAGGGTTAGCATGGGCGAAATGTGGAAAAGTTTTGTCAGCACGCCACAACAACCAGCACCACCAGCTGATACGGAACGTCTTAGAAGGAGGCAGCATTTCAGGAACATGGTGGAACAGTACGTGTGCACACGCCTACACGTACTGACTGATGGGTCTGCCCCATTCAACTTCTGGGTCTCCAAATTGGCCACATGGCCTGAGGTTGGCCTGCGGCCAGTGTATTGTCCGAACGTGTGTTTAGCACGGCAGGGGGGGTAATCGCAGACAAGCGCAGCCGCTTGTGGACAAGCACAGCCAATGTGGACAAGCTCACGTTCAATAAAATGAACCAGGCATAAATTCCACAGGACTTGTCCGTACCTTGTGCTGAATAGACAAGTATACCGGCCGCACCCAGCCATTGTTATACTCCAGTTCACTTTCTCTTTGCATTCTCTTTTCTATTTCCCAATGTCTTGGGGTCTTCCCAAATTTATAAAAATAAAAAAAAAATAAAGGAAAAAAATAAAAAAACAACAAAAACAGTGTTGGCTACCTCCTCCACCACCGCTTCTACCTACACCACAACATTCAGCGCCTCCTCAACCTCCTACTCCACATTGACCTCTCCCTCCTAGTATATTATTTTTTAATTTTTTTCTATTCTATGTTATTTTATGTAATTTCCCTAGCCACATTTGTTTGCAGGGCACTTGTCCTGCTCTTACCTCCATTTTGCTTCCTTTTGCAGCCCTCTAGCTCTTACTATGACAATTTTACAGGCATTTTAGTGCCGCAAAGTCGGGGTCCCCATAGACGTCAATAGGGTTGGGGTTCATGGTCAATTTCAGGTCAAGTTTGTAACCCGAACTTTGAGCTGAAATTCATCCGAACCTGGCGAACCCAAACTTCCAGGTGTTCGCTCATCCCTATTTGCCATTCTTATTTTCTTTCCTTTTTTAGATGATGGCTTACTTCACACTCCTATTCTGCATACTTCTGAACAAATTCTGCAACTATGCCCATGTTATGCTAATTACATATACAATGCTAATTGTTGGTTAACAATAGACCTGTATCTAGCTTGCTATAGACAAATGAGAAGGTAACACCAAAGATACACACACATAACTACACAGCTAATCCAACATTTAAACGTGGACAATTGACTTCCAACCCTCACACACTGATTCTCACTTGAATCACAGATCCAAGCCAGAGGGATCTCCTATTGGACAGAAAGGCTATATTCTTTCCCTGTGAGTAAAATATAACTATCTAACCCACAGTTTTTCCTCAAAGATGTCTGGTTTTATCTGGTTTTATATCTACGGTGTATATCAGTTACCAAAAGATGATCAGTCCTTTACCTTGTCGGCTACACTGAACAGCTAAACAGCTAAAAATATAGCAAGCATCCGCAGCACAAATACATATACCAGCCAAAAATAAGGATCACCAGATAAACGCGTCCGCTCACTGATGAAGTATTTCACAGGATCTTCTGTACCACTAACGTCTGGAGTTTTAGCTTACAAACCAGCACAAACCTTGTCCTTAGCAGAGAGGTGTATTCAGATCTGTGCCCCTTGTCAAGGTGTGGTTCTCGGGGATGTAAGAGAAAACCGGTTGGAAATTTCTACGCTCCTGCTTCTGGAAAATAAGTTCCAAGCAGAAGTGTTTACGCTTCTGCTTCTGGGGTGCCAATAATGAAGGAAACATTTCCTGGGGTTCCAATAATGAAAGAAAAATTTCTTGTTTCCCTTATGTTATCCCCAGTAAAGCAGTATCTTCACTAAATATCTTAGCTTAATATTCACACAGATCTTAAACAAGATATTTACTAACAGAGAAAAGAATTAACAAATAATCAACAATTATTCCAAATAGGCTAAATAATGATCATATAGACAAAGTAAAATGATACATTATGCAAAGAGTCTGTCCTGTGTATCCTGCACCTTGACTGGGTTCCAAGAAGAATGGAGAGAAAAGAATAAGAGAGAGGCAATAGGAGATGTCAGAGGTATATGAGGTATAAAAGGTATAAGAGGTAAATAACATAAAGGAGAACAATTTGTGGCTGTTGTCCCTGCTTATGCATCTCCAGGACCCTTGGCCACATTCAGCCACACCCATGCATCCACCCCTTACTCGGGTGTCCTCCCACTTCCGGAAATACACTGCTCACAGGTGCCTGCTGGTATTCTCCAGTAGATGTCACTGTTGCACTGGGAGAAAGTCCTCTGACTCTGCTGACCAGCTAGATCCAGGCTCCTTTGGGTGTCATCAGATAACAGCGATGCTTACACACCTGGCAGAATATTTGGAGAAGTAGATTTCTCAATGCACACCCCCCATACCCAACAACTGGTATGGTATGTCATTCCTGCTCACTGAGATGTTATGTCTTTTGGGTTCAGACCTCCAGCTGGAATCATCTTGCTAGTTTTGTTCTCAGAGGCATTTCAGAGCCAATCCTCATCAAGGTCCACCAACAAACATAGTTACATAGTAAAACATAGTAAACAGCCAAAAACAAAATGGACACCTGGGTTTTTTTTTATAGGCAATAGTGCTAATTGTATACAGTTATAACACTCAGAGATTACATATTCATAGTGGTGAAAAATCAAATGTACATGCTAACATGAATTTAGATGGCGGAGAGTGGGAAACTTGCCATCCTATTTGTACTAGACAAAGGTAACCTACGTCATGAATGTAGAAAGTTCAGTATATCAACTGCAAACACGTGAACAGTGTGGTAGTGAGGTGACACGTAGCCGGAGAAAGTCAAACCCAGTGTGTTTCGCCTGAACGAGGGCTTCTTCAGGGGTAGTTGTCCGTCTGATAAAGTAGTTGTAAATATGACAACAAGTCCAAATATGCAAAATATAAATACATAAAAGTATATTAAAGCAATGGTGCAATATAAAGGTGTACAAGTTATATGAGGTCAATGATTCAAATTACCCGAAATTATAGTATATGTACAAATTGAATGCAAATATTGTGATTTTAATGTGATCAATCACAATATTGGTAGGGAAGTAATCATGATAGTGAGGGAGAGAAAAAGATAAAATACAAATTTTATTATATATTCTACCTTATCCCCCTTATATCTCCTTTCCTTTTTTTTTTTTTTGTGGAGCGCCAGGTCTGAAGGAGATGTGTTCAAATTCCGTGGTTGTTAATTGGTTGTTTTATAGTTTTTAGATTATCATATGGCGGGACTGGTGAAGAGATGTACTTATTATTTTTTGATGATATTTCAAGGGTCATGTACAGGCTTAAGGACTTGAGAGTCTAGATTATCCAAATTTTTCATTGGTGGTCTAATATCAGGAGCTCTTCTGAAAAAGCAGTAAGGGTTAAACAGAAGTAAGATGTGTAGGGGAAGAAGGTGATAGGAAAAAAGAAAGTCAGAAAGATAACTTTTTATCCTTTCAGTGGAGAATTTGTCTTGTTTTCAGCACCATGAAGAAACAAGTTCGATGAGAAATCAGAGGTAATGTTTCAAGGGGTAGGATGTGATGGTCTGGAAACATGGGGGGGTGTCCATATAGGATTTCTTCTCTGGGGGTGGAGTACTTGGAGATTGTTGAGATGATATTTGAAGATCCAAAGAGTTGAGAAGATGAGAGGCCTCCTCAGGTGTGCGTGCGGAGAATTGCTTTCCTTGATATGAAAAAAGTCAACAGAAAGAAAATCCCTGTGTTTATAAGGGATGATGAAGGGTGATAAATGAGAATGTCTAAGTTTGGTTTCATTGCCTTTTTTTTGAGATGGTGGTAGGAGATAAGTCAGTAAATATCTGATATTCGTTACCCTGAAATATGAGTGGATGACAGGAGCTTTTGTCTCCAGTTGCCTGAAGAAGCCTTTCTTTGGAGCAGTAGTATAGCAGTTTAACTAAAATGTCTCTGGGAGGACCCCTAGGAGAACGTTGCCTTTGAACTCTATGAATACGTTCGATTTCTAAGCGCTCAGTGGGAATATTTGGAGCCAGTTCTTGAAATAGGGCCATGACTGTTGCCTGTAAGTCAGTTATATGTTCTGGGATACCTCGTATTTGAAGGTTCATTCTTCTGGATCTATTTTCTAGATCTTTAAGTTTGGATAGTAAAGAGGAGTTTTCCTCACGAAGAGATTCCAGTTCTTTGTTGTGTGATTCCTATGAACTTTCTATGTCATCGTATCGGTCTTCAAGAATGGCTGTTTGTTGGCCTAGTTCTCTTAGACTGTTAGTTAATTTGTTTAGATGTCACCTGTAATGCTTTTGTCAACATGGAGTCAATTTTAGATAGTAAGTCTGAAGAAAAAGCTGAAGATAGGCTGGGTTCTGCTTCTGAATCATCGTGTTTTTCGAATGGGTTGTGAGGTGAACAGGAACGTTCTCTGGTGATAGATGCCAAAAGAAGCTCGTGTATTGGCTTATTGCGTCCTGGAGGTTGCGGCGTTTCTATAGATATAGGTTACCGTTAGTGCCCGAAATATGTAAAATAAGTTTGGTGAAAAGAAGTCAGTATCTGTTCTATAGGCAGATAAATACCCAGCAGAGCTGCAGGGCTAAGCTAATAGCTCTCTGCCATCAGCCGCTGGCGCCCTCTCAGCGAACTACATATTTTTTTTAACACATTAACATATTTAAAATAGTATCAAGTAAAAACATGACTTCTCAAGTAGTACATACAATGGGATTAGGAGTGAAGCAAGTAACTAAAAGCATGTAGACAGAATATGCATGGAATATACTGGTAGGGCTAAAAACAGTACATATAAGCAGATGGTCCATGTTTACTTCAGGAAATAGTAACAATCCAACAAATAAATAAAGACAAAGAAAAAAGACAGGGTATTCAAAGTGCAGCATGTTATGGTACATGTTATGATTGAACAAGGTATGGAAAAAAGGTAAATGTTGTGTCCTGACACGTTTCGCCTATACTGGCTTCCTCAGGGACTTGTGGACACTAGAGAGAAACTGCATACAGAAAATTATTTATATTTTTGACTAAGTACATGTGCAAAATAAATATTTCACAATACTGGAAAATAGTGGTATTGTAGCAGGTTTGATAAACATTTTTGATATTTTTACTATACAATATAATTTTATTATATATATATATATATATATATATATATATATATATATATTGTATAGTGTTTATAGGGGCAGCACAGTGGCCTTTAAAGCGGTGGGTCCCAAGTTCGAATCTTTGCCAGGACACTATCTGCATGGAGTTTGCAGGCTCTCCCCGTGTTTGCGTGGGTTTCCTCTAGGTACTCCAGTTTCCTCCAACATTCCAAAAACATGCGGTTAGGTTAATTGACTTCCCCTCAAAATTGACCTTAGACTGTAATAAAGACATATGACCATGGTAGGGCCTCGCCTTGGCCCTTCTTAGGGCTCACACCACCTCCATACAAGCCGCAGCGCCCCTAGTGGTCATGTCTCTCCCTGCATGACAAATGCTTTGGTGCAACTATTCAGTGCTATTTCCTGTGTCCATATTTCCTGTAACTGTTTTGGGGGAATCTTCCCTAATTAAGGTCCAGGATTTATTTTCCAGAGAATTTTGCTTCGAAGAACATTTCTTGTCCCTGAAAACATCATAAGTTTTAATTAGGTTATCAGGTTTTCTGCATTCTTAGGGTTTTCTTTAAAATGTATTCTAGTATTTACTGTCCAAACGTGTTGTAATGGCTGTCCAAAGTCTACTGTAGTAGCAACAACTACAGATTTAGTTTGGGACAGGTGCTCACTTTTATTCGAGAG
Source organism: Pyxicephalus adspersus (assembly GCF_032062135.1). NCBI lineage: Eukaryota > Metazoa > Chordata > Amphibia > Anura > Pyxicephalidae > Pyxicephalus > Pyxicephalus adspersus. The sequence goes on from NC_092860.1 coordinate 65,239,306, forward strand.
AGATGTTTCACATTCTTCAATTATTTTATTTATGATACTGACAAGGGGCATTTTTTTTAATTTTGTTAATAATAAGAGTGCCATTGGCAATGTTAAAGACTAGTAACTTTTATTTCTCAAGGCAACTTTCAAAATGTTTGAATTTTTAATATATTTATTAGATCTGTAGTCGGGCCAGATGTATTCCCTTTGTGAAAGAATTGCCTTTAATATCTCTCCTTTTAATTACATGCTAAAGTGCCTAAGCTTATGTTATTTATATGTAAGGGAAGTCCTAATAACTCCCAGCACTCTCTTGGTCTTTGGATCAAGTGAAGCATCTTTACTAGAAAAGTATGTTTTTTACATTCAGCCCTTCAAAGATGGATGGAAAACCAACATAATGAGTAATGTGAAGCTATATACTAGAGAAACTGATCCAAAATTGATTCCAGACTCCAGGATGATATTTTAGATTAGCTTTTTACGAAAAAACTTGGAATCCAGAATTTGATGGACTTCATATTCCTGAGAAGAATCAGGTGAAGGAGTAGCTAGTGGAGAGGGACGAAAAAAGCGGTTCAGGACAAACGGTTTAAGCAGAGACACATGGAAGGCATTGGGCAGCTTGAGAGGGAAGACGCAACTTGTAGCAAACTGGGTTAACCTTGGCAGAAATGGCATAAGGTCCGATGAACTGTGGAGCAAACTTCAGGGAAGGCACCTTGCAATGAATGTTCCTTGTAGAGAACCAGACTTTAATTCCAGGTTGGAGAAAAGGCGCCTTACGATGACGTCGATCAGCAAACTTTTTGTGCCTGAGAGCTGCGTGTTCCAGATGCTCACAAGTAGAAGCCCAGATGTGGTTAAAGTCTCTCTGCAGGGCACTGAGTGCAGGTATTTCAGCAGAGCAGGGTATAGGAGATGGAAGGTGAGGCTGTTTAGACAATGTAGAAAGGGGATGCTTTGGTGCTGGTGCTGACATGGTTGTTGTGGACGAACTCGGCTCTTGGTTGCAGTGCTACCCAGTCATCGTGGTGGACAGAGACAGGGGCTTGGAAATATTTTTGATGGCTTACTTCAGGGCTTGATTTAACTCTTTCTGTCTGCCCATTGGTCTGCGGATGATAGGCTGAGGAGAAGTCCGCAGAGATGTCCATGGATCTGCAAAACCTTTCCAAAGCGAGAGGTAAATTGCACCCCACGATCAGACACTATATGCGTGGGCATACTCTAAAGCCTAAAAATTTCACGAATGAAGACTGGCACCAACGCAGCTGCAGAAGGTAAAGCTGGAAGGGGTACAAAATAGAAAAGCAATCCACAACCACCCAAATGACTGTACAGCCATCCAGGGGTGGAAGATCTGTAATAAAATCCATAGACAGATGACACCAAGGCTTCTTAGGAATGGGCAGAGGAAGAAGCAGTCCTGCTGGGGCACAAGTAGACAACTTGGTTTAAGCACATACAGCACAGGCGTGGTTTCTGAATCCTGTGGATCGAAGGAGCGGGGGAGAGAGTGTCAGCTTAGGAGTTAGCGGAACCAGGTTTAAAGGCAAATAATGACAGCATTGTCAGTATTCGGACAGGTGAAGCAATAGCTAGAAAGCACACATGATAAGAAAGACATCCATTCTTCACCCAATAGAAGGCTTACTTGATACAGTTTCAGATAAAGCACAAAAGCCAGCTGGGCTTTAGTCACATTGTTAGAATGCAGCACATATACAGCAATAAGCATCTCCCTCCTGAAAGGCTCTATGCAGTTTAGGTAGTGGCTTTCTCACCCAACGGTGACTCCTCCATGGCTTGTAACCTAATCGCAGAAACTGCCTTGAGTGCCGAGGTCACACGGAAAGGCATGGAAACCTTCTTGCAATGACAGGCATGAATCCAGGTGGGCTTACCACCAAACTGATGTAGCAGTAGTCAACAAGACCTGAAAGGGGTTCCTTTTCCAGGGCTGCAGGGGCTTTGTAAGGTGTCTCATAGCAACTGCCTGTCTTCAGTACTGAAGTAGAATTAGGTGTCCTTAGCTCAATATATGGCATCAAAGAAAATAATATTTCAAAAAGGTGAATTTTTTTGGTGTGTGCCTGATAGGCAACTACGTTAGTCTATTAACCTCTGTATATTTTTTTAAAGTGACATTATACTGTACTTCATTAATAGCTTGTGGGGATCATGTTGGGAGTTATCAACATTCACTTATTGAATGTAAACTTTATTAACTTCTTGAAAGGATATAAACTGTTGATATGTATTTAGCAACTGTCTTCATTGTTCTTCTTTAGTTTTCTAAAAAAATCACATCACATCATTTTCCAACATTATTTTTATATTTGGTTCAATGGCTTAATGGTTAGCACTCTTGCCTTTGCAGCCCAGGGTTTTTGGTTAGATTCTCATCCAGGAAACTATCTGTACTATATAAACACAAGTTAATAATAAAAAAGACTTTTTAAGACTCAAAACAGTTTAAAAAATAAACAGCAAAATACTCAATAGCTGAAAACTTATTTCATGACCTCTCATAATTATTTTTCATATTTTAGGTAAATAATTTTACTAGGGTTACCTATAATATTATTATTATTATTATTATTAATAAACAGGATTTATATTGCGTCAACATATTAGGCAGCGCTGTAGAATAAATAGGGGTTGCAAATGACAGACTAATACAAACAGTGATACAGGAGGAGAGGACCCTGCCCCGAAGAGCTTACAATCTAGTACGAGGGGGAATTTACACACAATAGTATGGGAGATATGTAATGGTGGGAAGTAGTAATGGTTTCAAAGGACAGAAGAAGATGAGTAGGCAAGTTTGAAAAAATGGGTTTTGAGTGCTCTTTTAAATGAGCAGAAAGTAGGAGCAAGCCGAATAGGACGAGGAAGATCATTCCAGAGAGTTGAGGCAGCTCTGGAGAAGTCTTGTATCCATGCCTGTGATGAGGTTATGAATGAGGAAGTCAGTAGGTCATTGGAGAAGCGGAGAGAGCAGGTGGGGGAGTACTTTTTTCCCACGTCAGAAATGTAAGTGGGACAATATAGGAGGCAAGGATGGATGAGTCTGGCTACAGCATTCATAATAGATTGAAGAGGATTGAGTCGTATTAGTGGAATACCAGAGAGGACGAGGTTACAGTAGTCCAGACGAGAGATGATAAGAGCATGTACAAGGAGTTTGGTGGTCTCAGGGGACAGGTAGGGGCGGATTTTGGAGATGTTGCGTAGATGAAAGTGACAGGACCTGGAAATGTTCTAAATATGGGGGGTAAATGAGAGGGCGGAGTCAAAGGTGACACCAAGACAACATGCCTGAGGGGAGGGCCGAATAGCAGTGTTGTTAACAGTTAGAAATATGTCAGGAGGAGATTTGAAATTTGAGGGGATGATGATGAGTTTGGTTTTATCCAGGTTGAGTTTCAAAAATCGGTCAGACATCCATGATGAGATGGCTAACAGGCAGCCTGAGACCTTATCCAGGACTGAGGGAGACAAGTCAGGAGTGGACATATAGATTTGAGTGTCATCAGCATACTGTCAGGATCCAAACCCAGGGATGCTTCGGTGTCTGGCTGCAGCTCTGTCTACTGCACCACTTGAGGGTTTGCCTTTTGCACTCTGTTGGATTCCTTGGACAAAGATACCTTGGTACTTAGTTTCTTGCTGAACCTTGAACTCCAGGCCCCTCCCATGAACTTCCTATTTAAGCCATGTCTCTGAAACTTCCTGTTGCCAGAATATTATGCTTTGCCAATATCTTGCTCTTCCTGCTACTGTTACATTGCGCTCTCCAAACTGCTACCTGTGTACTGACCCTTGACTGCTGTTTAAACGACTACTCTTACGCGCACTCCGTCTCCAACTTACACCATTGGCTACTGACCTCGGCTTGTGCTTTGACTACGTTTGTGCTTGCTCCTTATTTGCTACCCCTGCTTGTGCATAGATTTTGGACTGCTTCCTCCTGTGTCTGCTTGTTGTTTCAGCCACTGGACTCCAAGCCAGACCCCTGATCTTAACACATACAGATGGTACTGTAAGCCAAAGGAGGATATGAGACTACTGAGGGATGGGGTGTACAGAGAAAAGAGAATGGTCCAAGGATTGACCCTTGGGGAACACCAACAGGGAGGAGAGTGGGCAAGGAGGAATTACCATTGAAAGAAACTTCAAAGGAGCGGTCAGACAGATAGGAAGCAAACCAAGAGAGAGCAGTGTCACTGATACCAATGGAGCGCATGATTTGTATTAGAAGGGGGTGATCAGCAGTGTCAAAACAGAGGAAAGATCCAGGAGAAGGAGCAGGGAAAAGTTGCCTTGAGACTTAGCTCTGATGAGGTCATTGGCCACTTTAGTAAGGGCTGTTTCAGTGGAATGGGCGCCTTGAAAGCCAGACTGGAGAGGATCAAGGAGAGAGTTGGTGCTCAGGTAATCAGTGAGTCTTTTGTAGACAAGGCATTCAAGAAGTTTGGACACATATGGGAGAAGGGAGATAGTACGGTAATTAGAGGGTAGGGAGGGGTCCAATGAGGGTTTCTTTAGAATAGGGAGAATTATGGCATGTTTTAAAGCTGAGGGGTATTTACCAGTAGAAAGGGAGAGGTTAAATAGTTCGGTGAGAGCAGGGGCCAGGGTGGGGGAATGGGCACGGAGTAGATCAGAGGGATTCGGGTCAAGCGGACAGGTAGTAGATAGAGATGATGAGAGAAGAGGGGAGACTTCACCCACAGTAATAGGGCTGAGGGAGGCCAGTGATGATTTACAGGTGGAAGGGGTGAGTATGGTTGGAGTAGCTCGGTGAGCAGAGACATCATGTCTGATTTTGTCTATTTAATCTCTAAAGTTGGTGGCAATGTCTAGGGCAAAGAAGGATGTTGTGGGGGGAGAAGGTGTGGGGTTTAGGAGGGAGTCAATTGTTGAGAAGAGGTTGCGTGGGTTGGAAGCTTGAGAGGAAATGACTGTGGAGAGATAACTTTGTTTGGTGACAGTGAGCTCTGTGTTAAAGCTTTGTAGCTTGGATTTGTAGTCCATGAAGTCGGCGCTGGTGCCAGATTTTCTCCACTAACGCTCCACTGCACGAACAGTCTTTTGTAGCTGTTTGGTGTGATTGTTGTGCCAGGGTCGGGGGTTGGCAGGGCGGGGGTAGTGGAAGGTGGCAAGGGCAACTTTAACCAAAGCCATGGAAAGAGTTGTTTAACATGGTGGCAGCTTCATCTGGGGAGGTAATTTTGAGAGAGAGGGTTAGAGATGCAAGACAGTTTGAGAAAAGGTTGTGGTCAAGGTTACGGATATCTCTGTGCCATTGACCAGGTCTGGGATGTGGCAAGGGAGGGCAAGAGTTCGATAGCTTGAAGGTGATAAGGTTGTGATCAGAAAAGGGGAAATGGTGAGTTGTCAAGGAGGTTGAGGTTGCAAAGTTTTGAAAATACCAGGTCTAAAGTGTGTCCTGCTATGTGTGTGGGGCCCTTGATGTTCTGAGTGAGTCCAAATGAGGAGGTAATGGAGAGAAGTTTGGCTGGGGAGGGAAGGTTGTGTTGGGGACCAGGGTTGGGTGAGATGTCACCAAAAAGTATCAGTAGATAAAAAAAGGTGCAGGAGCACAGACAGAGAAATAAGGAGAGTGGAGGAGCAGAGAGACAATGAGGTATCAGACTGGGGAGGACAGGGAGTAGTGCCAACAAAGACAGTGCAGGGTGAATAATACATTTTTACAGATGATTGCGAACCATAGGTGTACATTAAACAATGTGGCAACAATGAGAAGCAGTCCAGTAATTTGGGTTCAAGTAAAGCTTGTAAACTTGCTGAATTCCAGGAGTGGGATATGATGATTCAGTCAAAGAGATGGTTTGATGAAATAGCAGTTCAGAATGGCAGCAACATAGGATGTGTTGGAGTCCAGGTGGATAAATCAGTCAAAAGGCAGGCGATGGGACTGGCAGAATAAAATAGTAATTCCAAATCTGTTCCAATTCCTGCGTCAATTCCCATTGGCACTTAAGATTTGGGCATGTGACCGGGGTCCTAACCTGACCTTGCCTGTTGTTTAATAGAAGTGCTTTGGGCCCTGATTATAATAATTAAAGTAATATTATTTTCATTATTAATATGATACATCTAAAGGTAGGCCTGGAACGTACGAGAAAGGGAGTATAGTGGAAGGCCGGCATGACTGGGCAGACAGGAAAGGAGACTGCAGAGGGTTAATTGTTAGAGGATGAACGTGCGGGAGAAGAGGTAGGGGAGGGGTAAGGAGGGGGGATGTAAGGAGGGGATGATAGGAGGGGTCAGTAGGAGTTAAAAAGGTCAGGAAATGGAAATAGAGTTCTTTTTTCACAAGAGACAGCAGGAAGGCTAAAGTTTTCCCACCCTCCCTCTCCTTTTTTCTTGTGCATTTTGGTTGCTTGGTAGGTCGCATGTCGTTGGGTGGTTGAGGTCCTCGGGGGGGGGGGGGGGGGAGTGTGATTTTTGTTGATAATTATGTTGTGGGACCCATTTAAGGTATGGAGTCCCCGGTTTGGTTTCACGGTTTGGTAAATTTGTTGGTGGGGTCTGCACAAGTAAGGTCATGCTTTATTTAACAGATCACCATCTACAGGAGGAGGTCCTTGATCCACTGCAGAAAAGCCTGGAGGAGAATACAGGTAATTTGGTTTGTGTGTGTGTTCAGCCTTCCAAAAGCTAAATAATAACCTTCAATCTTTCTATAATATATCTAAATATTTAAGATGTGTTAAATTTTTGTGGGAGATGTTTCTGGTGTAGCCTTCCTTTGGGAATGTGTGAGCTTATTGAGTTAAATATTTAAAGTAGACTCTAATTTCTGTCTGAATGTCAAAAATAATTTTGCCTGTGCAAAATATTGGGGACTTTTGATATGTGAAGACTTGTCCACATTCATTCATTTTGATGTGATATATCATGTGCCTTTGTAGAACATCCATGTCTGCTGGTTTCTGGTTCTGAAGAGTTTTCACAGGCTGCATAATGCCGTCCACACTCCGTCTCAGAGCCCACCGCCTCCTCCTCCTGCTGTAAATGAAGCTGCAACCTGCCCAGTACCTGACTTTAAATGACAGACACTAATGCTGTCCATACTCCGTCTCAGAGCCCACCGCCTTCTCCTCCTGCTGTAAATAGATCTGCAACCTGCCCAGTACCTGACTTTAAATGACAGAGACTAATTTCGTCCATACTCAGTCTCAGAGCCCACTGCCTCTTCCTCCAGCTGTAAATGAAGCTGCAACCTGCCCATTACCTGACTTTAGATGCCAGAAACGAATGCCGTCCACACTTCGTCTCAGAGCCCACCGGCTCCTCCTCCTGCTGTAAATGAAGCTGCCACCTGCCCAGCACCTGACTTTAGATGCCACAAACTAATGCCGTCCACACTTCGTCTCAGAGCCCACCGCCTCCTCTTCCTGCTGTAAATGATGCTGCTACCTGCCCAGTACCTGACATTAGATCCTGGAAACTAATGCCGTCCACACTTCATCTCAGAGCCCACTGCCTCCTCCTCCTGCTGTAAATGATGCTGCCGCCTGCCAAGTACCTGACATTAGATGTCGGAAACTAATGCCGTCCACACTTCATCTCAGAGCCCACCGCCTCCCTTTCCTGCTGTAAATGATGCTGCCACCTGCCAAGTACCTGACATTAGATGTCGGAAACTAATGCCGTCCACACTTCATCTCAGAGCCCACTGCCTCCTCCTCCTCTTGTTGTAAATGATGCTGCTGCCTGCCCAGTACCTGACTTTAAATGCCAGACTCTAATGCCGTCCATATTCCGTCTCAGAGTCCACGGCCTCTTCCTCCTGCTCTAAATGAAGCTGCAACCTGCCCAGTACCTGACTTTAGATGCCAGAAACGAATGCCGTCCACACTCCGTCTCAGAGCCCACAGCCTCCTCCTCCTGCTGTAAATGAAGCTGCAACCTGCCCAGTACCTGACTTTAGATGCCAGAAACGAATGCCGTCCACACTCCTTCTCAGAGCCCACCGCCTTCTCCTCCCAGTCCCCAGCTCTAGATGCCAGACTGGACTCCAGCTCAACAGGGTCTTCTTTCCCCGCTGATTCTTCCAAGCACAATCCCTTTCATGTGGTTTTGCTATATAGTAGGTAAGTACAGATTGGAATCTCCCTCATTCCTATTCCTGAAATTGAGTATGAAGATACGGAACATGTTTTTTTTCGTCCAATCATTCAGGAAACTGGTAACGAACGCACGCGACGAGTTATAGTTTGGTCTGAACATCTGGATCCAGAAATTACATTCGACGTCGCTGTAGAAAATGTGAGTTCCCAGTCTCGGATTTTCTTTTTTACAGATGAATATGACGACCTTTATATTCAGCTGTCACCAACTCTAATCTTCTTTATGGAAAATATAGGGGTAGATAGAAAGATCTGCTGGCTGGTTCCCTCCATTGTCATCCATTACCTCATCCTAATCAGGTAAGTGCTGAATTATTTACATTATGCCCTGTAAAGCTAAATATTAGTTAAGCTGCGTACACACGTCAAATTTTTCTCGCCCGATAATCGGCATCGGCCAGATATCAGGCGAGAATCTGGCGTGTGTACAGCCCAGGTTGTTCATCATGACGATGAACGATGAGCGATCATAATGCAAGGGAATTATGAAGGGGGAAGGGGGAGAGCGGGCAGCAGGGTGCCGCTCCGTCGCTCTCCCCCTCCCCTCTCCATAGAGCAGAACGGTGCTGTATGTACAGCACTCGTTCATGCATCTTAGCAGTAAGAGCAGGAGGAGTAACACAGCCATACACACTATGTCTCAGGGCCTGCCGCTTCCTCCTCATGCTATTACTGCTGCTGCCTGCCCACGGCCCAGTACCCAGCTCTAGACGCCAGACTAGACTCAGGCTCAACAGGGTCTTCTTTCCCCGCTGATTCCGTCAAGCCCGTTCCCTTTCATGTGGTTTCACTACATAGTTGGTACGGATTGGAATCTTGTTGATCCATTCATGTCTCCGATAGCTACAGTTTCGACACTGTCCATATGGGTGATGGCCTCAACCTCTAATGCCGTCCTTGCTCCTTCTCAAGGCCCAACGCCTCCTCCTCATGCTGTAACTGATGCCGCCTGCACAGTTCCCAACTCTGGATGCCAGTTACCAAAGCGGTGCCCGCTCTGTCTCAGTGCCCACGGCCTCCTCCTACTGCTGCTCTGCCTGTACTCTGAAGCCTGTGTATGGCTTGTAACGGGGCGGTGAAACCTGGTGGCTAATTTTTGGACCAGAGGAACCCCCTCATGTCCCTCTCTGGCTGTACTCGGATACCATGTAAAATCCGGTATGTCACCTTGGCCGCCCCATAAAATGGCCTTGCCAGCAACAGAAAAAAGACTTCCTTATTTTATTTTTACTTGTACAGTGTTGTGCAGAGATGGGAGAGTCTTGACATGTCTTTTTAAATGTATTTATAGGCTGTAGAAGCTCTCCAACGACCCGAAACACAACCCGAATTTTTCCCCCATTGACTTTATTGGAGTTCGAATTCGGCATTCGACCACCCGAATATCTATGCATTATTCGGCCGAATAGCGGTCGAATTGAATAGCGACCTATTCGACCAACACCACTTTTTAGGACCTTTCTCGCATTAAAAAGAATTTAACCTAGAACATAATTTTATTTATTTTATGACTCCAAGGATCCAATTTCTAGATGTAACTCTCCCCACTTCCTCAGTTTCACTGTATGACTTGACTTTTTGTAAGACTAGGTAAAATGTACATACCTCTCAGTGCTAAACGTGTTGAGGAATGGGTTTTCTGAATAGCCACAAGATAAACTTTAATGGAATAAAAAATTGAATAAATTTGATTCTCTTAATGGGGTAATTGAAGCCCTGAATATTATGTGTATGACAAGTTAAGAAAGGTACACTCATGACTATAACATTGATGTAACTATTAATAAGTTGGGGTCTCTGGATCAGTTTACAAAGATAAAGACACAAAAGGAGCATCAGTAAAGAACACAGAAAGCGTTGTGTTACCACATCTACCAGATCTTGGTAGAATGGTTTTGGGCAAGCCCCTAATATAAAAATTGTAGCCTCTGGCCTGAAATATTCAGGTCATCAAATTTTTTTTGTCATTTTTGCGTAGCGCTTTTTAATCTCTGAAATACAAGTAGTATTTTTATTAACATGTTAAATAGTGTTATCAAGTTTTTTCATGCATTTTCTGCTTACATGTTTTTAGATACTTGCTTTCAGTCCTAATCTCATTGTATGTATGACTTTTTTAGTCATAATATGACTTGTCACAGTTTTTACTTGTTAATAAAAATGTAGTTTTATTATAATTATTATGATAGATCATAATTCCTGTGTGGGTGTTCCATTTACAAGAGCCTGTTAATTCATGGTATATCAACCTCACATGGTATGTTTAATATTGTGGAGTCATTATTACATTTTTGCCACATGTTCCATAGCAAAAATATCGAAGACAACCTAATATCTGCAGAACATTATGTTAATGTTAAAAGTTTTGTCCTTTTCTTTTTTTTTTAAACAGTGACAAAAATGGTTGTGACAACGAGTTGGTGACACACTAAAAAAATATCAGTTCCTTTTTACAAATACATGGACAGGAATGCAAAACGTATTTGTCTATTTCATATTAAAATAACACAGCATGGATCAATCTCTCCAGCAGCAACATCGAGGGACAACAGTGAACATCTGATAGAAGTTCTGATTTATTGAACATCTTCTACACATCTTTGTGTTATGTAAAACCCTCCAAAGATAAATTGGCAAGTGCACCTTTTAACATACATTAATAATATATTGAAAATCACTAATGGTAACTGTACAAATACCACATGATACATCAAGATCAATGCAGGAGTGGTGATTTTTATCTCTTCATTAATTTACAAGTCGTTATTCAAGCCATTTGAAATTTAGGGCATCCAACTTCTGAAGCCATCAAATTAGACTGGGTTCGGTTCCTTTACACCCATTCTCCATTAAGCAAGGAATCTATAGTGTCCGCCCCATTTGTTACGTAATTGTTCCTATCCTGGAAAGCAGGCCAGGTACTAATGTGAAGGTTTTTATATGCAACGATCAGTAGGTTTGATCATGTTCCCCGAAGAGTAGGGATAAGCGAGAATGCCTCTGACAGTCTCGCAAAAATTTCCTTGAACTTCCGGTGGGTTCGCAAAATTTCGGAGAATCGATTTCGCAAATTACATTAAACTGAACCAGATGATTTTAAACATTATAGCAAAGCCCCTATACATGTTAGAACCACCAAATTTGCTAGGTAAGTGTAAGAAAATAGTGACAACAAGGAAAAAATACAAAAGTTAAAAAAGACCTTGTGGTTTTCCAGAAAATGACAGGCAAAGTGACAGCAGGCAAATAGGATTTTTGCGTGATGGACAGCGTCCAGAATGCAGCACAGACATTATGACATTGGGAAAGGGTGAACTCAACCCACTAGCAACAGTCTCTGTAGTCAAAACAGCAGGAAAACGTGTTGCTTTTTAATGTACGCACTCCTTGAAATTGAATTTACGTAGCTGCATAATATCTTAACGCTATATAAATCCTGTTTATTATTATTAATACTAACTTTAATAATAATTGCTAGCTGGCATCATGACCTGGATGACATGTGTTAGGAATGCCACCCATAAAGTTGTGGACAAGTAGTGCAGAGACATTAGGCAAAAGGATGGAGGACCAGAAATGGAGCATGGGTCAGCAAGAGCAGTAGTAGTGTTTGGCCTGTGGTCAGCTATCGCCAAGGAGACCGCATTGGTAAGAGTCATGAAGAGCTGGATGTAGTGCATCGTCATTGCCACCCAGAAGTGTACAATTTTAGTGAATAGAGAACTGACAGGAGGCAGCAGCAACAGCAGGAGGAGGAGGCGGAAGGCCCTAGGACTGAGTGGGGACGGCATTGGTAACGGGCATCTCGAGCTGGGTGTAGAACATGGTCAATGCCACCCAGAAGTGTGTAATACAATTTTTGTGAATGGAGTACTGACAGGCGGCAGCAGCAGAGGAAGGAGGCAGTGGGCCCTGAGACAGCATGGAGTGCATTGGTAACGGGCATCTAGAGCTGGGTGTAGTTCATTGTCAATGACACCCAGAAGTGTGTAATACAATGTAATAGTGAATGGAATACTGACAGGCGACAGCAGCAACAGCATCAGGAGGAGGCGGTGGACTCCGAGACGGAGCGTGGACCGCATTTATAACTGGCATCTAGAACTGGGTGTAGTGCATTGTCAATGACACCCAGAAGTGTGTAATACAATTTTTGTGAATAGAGTACTGGGCAGGCGGCAGCAGCAACAGCTGGAGGAGGAGGCGGTGGACCCCGAGATGGAGCGTGGACTACATTGGTAAACTGGCATCAAAAGCTTAGTGTAGTGCATCGGTAATGCCAACCCATGTGTAATGCAAATATTGGAAATTTGTGATTAAATGTAGAAGGGCCAGACCAAGATGTTTTGTGCGCCAGCACTGTTGCTGCCCTCTGTGGTGCTGGAAGCGTTAGGAAGGTAAATGATATTGCTAATTTGCGTCATGAAGTGGATGACATGAATGCCAACCCTCAATTTTACAATACTTTGCTGAAAAACTAGGCAAAGGCAATGGTACCTTTCAGTGTGGCAGTACTGGGGGTTTTCATCTGCACTTTGTTGGCATCCCGGAAGCAGCAGAAAGTTAAAGTTAATGGCCACCCCTGGACGTTGCGATAAATAGCGGAAAAATTCAACCGAGGCAGGCTCAGCTGACAGGGTGTTTGGAAATAGGCAGCCACAGACTCAGCACAGGAGCAGTCTGGGTTCACAGAATCATCTTGGTTGGCCTAGTGAGTCCTTGTGTCAGTCAATCAGTGACATCTGCAGTGGGGATATGATAGTTGTCAGTAACCCACCTTTCGTTCATTTTTAAAAAGGTTAGGTGATTGACATTTTCAGTCGTGATTGGTTGTCCGTTACCACTCCGCCAGCAGCACTGAAGGTTCTTTTGGACAGAACACTGGATGCCAGGCACGAAAGAAGCTTGATGGCATACTGTGCCAGCTGTGGGCAGATTTCAAGCCTGTTGACCCAAAAATTAATGGCTTCACTACTGTCAGGACAGGCATCCTCCTCATAACTTCTGTCGTCAGCACCACCACTAACAGCCAGAAAACAGCCAATGTAATCGTGCACCATGCGCTTCAGCCGTTCTCGATAGTTATGCCCCTGCACTTCACACTTGTTTGAGGCGGCCCCATCAGGTTTCGCCAGGCATCCAGAAAATCCCCCCTGCCTTGGCCTACACTTTTGGATGTGTGCAGCCTGCTGCCACTACTGCTGATGCTGCTACAGGAGGATAGGGTGGAGGCGGTGTCCGCCTGAGCTCCATCAGGAATGTGGTGCGCGGAACTCCTCACACAGCCGGTCGCATAGTATTCTGCTCAGGTGGGTCACCTTTTCCTTCTCTTGCGCTGGGTTGGGTAGAAACTGTGACATTTTGTCTTTGTAGCGGTGATCCAGAAGGGTGGCCAGCCAGTAATCATCTTGGTTTTTGATGCTGCAAATGCGGGGGTCCCTCCATAGGCATTTCAAAATGTGGACACACATATAAAAGAGGGGTTTCCTGGGCTCATCCTCCTCCTGTCCCTCAGTAGGCATCTTCCTCTTCATCACCCACCTCTTCCTCTTCAAGCTGCAGCGTTCCTGTTGTTCCATTGCCTGCACAATGCCTGGGGTGTGACAGCACAAATGTGGGTTGGTCGGGTCCCGTCCAGCAGCCCCAACATGGTCTCCCTCATCATCATCATCATCATCATCATCATCATAATCATCTTCCTCCTCCTTTTGAACCTCCTGATGCTGGCCAGTGTCTCTTCTTGCTCCTCCTGATGCTGGCTGTGCGCTATGAAGTGTAATGTCACCCTCATCCTCTTCCCCCATTTCTTCCCCTCCTCTCCCATCAACACTTTACATCAGGCCACACAGGGTATTATCAAGCAGAAAGATAATGGGAATGATGTTCCAGCCTTACCGCTCCCGACTCACATTTGTGACCTGCTCAAAGGGGGCTAGTACCTTGCACAGTGTCTCCATCTGCAGCCACTGGTCACTGGTAAAGTAGCTCAGTTGTGTGGCCGTACCAAGAGCCCTGCTGCCTCCATGCACCATGCTGACCAAGTAATGGCGGATGGCTGGCTTTTGCTCACACAGACACTGGAGCATGTGCAGGGTGGAGTTCCATCTAGTCAGTGTCACAAATCAGTCTATGCGGTTGAAGCTTCTGTAGGCACTGGATCTTGCTAAGTGCCGCGACCGCAGCAGGGGATTGGCGTACATGGCTGCAGATGGAGCGTACCTGTCTCAGTAAGTCCTGCAGTGCTGGGTACGTGCAGAGGAACTTCTGCACCACCAGGTTCAGTATGTGGGCAAAGCAGGGCACATGTGTTATGAAACCCATGAACAGCACAGCCACAAGGTTGGTCCCGTTGTCGCACGCTACGTTGCCTGTTGTGAGCCAGGAAGGCGTCAGCCAAGCCTTAACCTCTCTGTGCAATGCGGACAAGAGTTCTCTGACGGTGTGACTTTTCTCCTCCAAGGACACCAGTTTCAGCACTGCCTGGCAACGTGTGTGCTTGAGAGCATGCCCGCTTAACTACAGTGTCCTCCGCTGCTGGCCTTTCAGCACGTGTGTCAAAAAGAGAGGGTTTGCCAGTAGAAGGAATAAAGGGGGAGGGAGAGGACAGGGGTGGCCCATGCTTTCCCACCACACCCCTCGGCGGGGGTACCAGGTGCTACAATGCCTCTTGCAGACTACTGCCCACTGAGCTATGCAAGGCCACCCAGTGAGCAGTAAAGGACAGGTAGTGTCCCACTCTGTGCCTGGTTGTCCAGCTGTCCATGGTGACGTGGATTTGACTAGACCCCAAAAATGCCAATGCCCAGGAGAGGTTACCTATTACATGTGCATGTACACTAAGAACAGCTCTGAACTGAGAAGTAATGCCTGCTTGGTATATTCCACCGACGTTTGGCACAGGCCATCAGGTCACGGAAGGGACCAGAGTCCACAATGCTGTACGGCAGTAGCTGCAAGGGCAAAAGTTTAGCTAGACTTGAATTGAGTTTGATGACTCTTTTGTTGGTTGGGCCCATAGCCTGATGCCTTGCGCAGAACTCCGGTGTAGTGGGCTGAAGGGACTTCGAGCTAGGGGAGCTGAAGGGGTCACTGGAGTACCCATCTTTTGGCGACAAACGTCATCTGACGCCACAAAACCTGCAGCCAGAAGCTGATACTTCCTTACAGCTTGAAGTCTGGCTGACACCAACCTCCTGAGACGTAGTAGCAATGACAGTTGGAGGTGTAAAAGGAGTCAATGGAGGTGGAAGAAGAGACGATGACGTGGTTACACCTCCTTCAAGAGAACGCAAGTACTGCTCCCACTTTGGTTTGTGGTTCTTGCGCATGTGGGAAAGCAGGGATGTTGTACCCAAATGTGATCCGGCCTGTCCTCTGTGAATCTGCCTGTGGCACAGGATACAGATTGCTACGCACCCGTCATTGTCTTTCAGTGTAAAAAAGGACCACACTAGAGAGGTTCGTGCAACCACTCTGCTGCTCTTTTTCTTTGCCTGCCTCTGCATCTGCTGGGTGCTCTGCCTCTGCTCCAGCTCCATCTCCCCTACGGTCACATCGTCTCTGACTGTTCCCCTGCTTGTGCCCACTTGTCTGTGTTCTTTGGGACTCACATGATGCAGATTTGCAGGCCCCTTCCCCCCTGGTGGTTCCTTTTCCATTTTCATCTAAGCCAACCTCTGCAAATGCAGCCACTGATGCAGAACCCTCACCCAGCAAGTGCTGACCACTCTCCAAGGGTCTCAAAGTCTGCATCCTGCTCTGAAATTCAAACAACATGGGAGAGTTGCCCCTTTCTTTGCCCCTTTCACGGCTGTGCTAGTTGCTGCTGCTGCTGCAGAAGAAGGGCCTGCTGCATTTGAGGCCCCTGAGACTCAGTCCACAATACTCTCAACATGACGTGTCTGTATGATTGTAGTACGCTCTCTCAATAAATCTACCAGCGTACTGGTAGATCTACCACATCTCAGACCTGTTTGACAACTTGTGCTGCTGCCTCCCACGGTTTGCTGCTGCTACTTTGCTGCAGTGGCGCACTCCCGGGGAGTATGCTCCCTGCCAGATGCGGCAGGTTGCCCAACGCCACACCTTCCCCTGCGTGTACCGCTCATCTTTTACTTATTCGGGAAAAAATGCACTTGTACTAAACTGTTTCTTTAATATTTATATCAGAGAGATATTTATATATAGAGAGAGAAATACAGAAATTTTTTTGGCTTTTTTTGATAGCAAGTAGGATCAGAATGAAGTATCTGTATTTTTTTGAGAGAAATACAGAAAATGTTCTGGCTTTTTTAATAGATAGCAAGTGCTATCAGAATAAAATATCTGTATTTTATGGAGAGAAATATAGAATTTTTCTGGCTTTTTTGATAGATAGCAAGTGCTATCAGAAATAAATATCTGTATATTTTTAGGAGAAGTAAAGAATTTTTTCTGGCTTTTTTGATAGATAGCAAGTGCTATTCTTTCAGAATCTTTTTTTTCTAGATTTTCCTCCTTTAAAATTGGGTGCGTCTTATATTCCGGAGCGTCTTATACGGCGAAAAATACGGTAAATATCTATATATTTTTCAGAGAAATACAGAAATTTTTTCGGCTTTCTTGAAAGATAGCAAGTGCTATCAGAATTAAATATCTGTTTTTTGGAGAGAAATACAGACATTTTTCTGGCTTTTTTTGATAGATAGCAAGTAGGATCAGAATAAAACATCTCTATTTTTTTTTAGAGAAACACAGACATTTTTTTGGCTTTTTTTTGTTAGATAGCAAGTGGGATCAGAATAAGATATCTATTTTTTTGTTTTTTTTTGAGAGAAATACAGAATTTTTCTGGCTTTTTTGATAGATTGCAAGTGCTGTCAGATTTAAATATCTGTATATTTTTAGGAGAAGTGGAGAAATTTTTCTGGCTTTTTTGATGGATAGCAGGTGCTATCAGAACTAAACATCTATATATTTTTCAGGGAAATACAGAAATTTTTCTGGCCTCTTTTGATAGATAGCAAGTGCTATCAGAATTAAATATCTGTTTTTTTGGAGAGTAGGACAGAACTGTTTCTTCCATTTTTGCTAGATAGCAAGAGGTAGCATCAAAAACTGCACAATCTGTATATTTCAAGATATCTAGAAGGCTCCTAACCTGTCCCTGTCACAATGCACTTCTCTCCCTGCTTCTTTCTCAGACACAGAACACAAGATGGAGTGACTAACCCTTCCCTCCTTCCCTGTATATATGCCTGCGCTCAGATCTCCCCTGCATTTTCCCTTGTTTGTTCGTCAAGAACACGACCTTATGGCGAATTACAAGGCCGTTCTCACCTAAATGTTCGGTAAGCGAGAATGGCCCGAATCGCCGCGAGATCGAACTTACAAATCTCGCTCGCTCCTCCCTACCCAAGGGACTCTCTTTTTAACCCAGCAGGTATTTTGATCACCGGATGGGAGTTCCTTTGGTTGGTCTGTGGGTGTGGAGGAGGTTCCAGTCCAAATATTCTCGCACATTAACATTTTTCAGGGTATTTGTGTTTCTCTCTTGTTGGTTTCTATTTAACTTTTCTCCCTCCCCCCCATTTCTGTTCCCCCTATGAATTTGGTCTGGCTCGTTAGGCTCGGGTAGAAAGTCTGGAGAACCCATAGGTGAGGCTAACAAACAGGTGCTTCCTCCAATGTATAATCCTATTTTTAATTTTATTTTAAATGTCTTCAAATAACCTTAGATATTGTTCGATAAATGGTAAAGGTCTGAAGTTCTATGCCAAACGTAAACAGACAGCGTGCGGATATAGACACCCCTGGATTTGGGTGGCACTCAACATTTTCTAAATGTTATTTTTCAGAAACTTTTTTGGCCCCGTTCACCTCAAAAAAATCAGGGCAACCTGCTTGGGGACTTACCTACCATAATTGCCAAGATCAGGTGGAGTTCATTGCTGCACACCAAGCTGGCGACCAGACATACCATAGACATCATAGACGTGCTTAACAAAATAGACTTGGGTGCACTACTCCTGAGTCTAGACGCAACAAAGGCCTTTGACCTATTAAGCTGGCCGTTTATGATGCAGACTCTAAAATGGGTGTGGATTCAAGCCCCCTTCCCAAATGCCATTAATGCCTTATATTCCAAGCCTACTTCTGAAGGTAAACTCCCACATTCCAACTGTCAGTCGTTCACGATCTGCAACGGAACCAAGAAAGGCTGCCTGCTCTCCCTACTGCTGGTTGCTTTGTGCATAGAGCCCCTTGCAGCTACGTCACGAAGACACCCTGATTTTAAAGGAGTACCCATTAAAACTAAACATTTCACTATTGTACTTTACGTTAATGATGCCCTCTTGACCCTCACCAACAATCATATAACCTAATTTACACAAGGTACTGGATAAGTATGGTGCCCACTCCGGATACAAAATTAACTCAACCAAAAATGGAGGCCCTCCCTATAAACCTACAGGAATCCATCATCTCCAAGCACAGTACCTGTAGGATTGGAAGACTGACTCAATCAAATACCTAGGGATTCATTTGACACCCACTTACCATACTATTTACAAATGTAACTATATCCCACTAATTAGAAAAATCTCTAATCTTCTAGGGAAATTGAAATCACTCGGTTTCCTTCTTTGGTTGCATAGCCCTGATTAAGTTGTCAGTCCTAAATAAACTCCTTTATTTTTTCTCCACCCTCCCGATGCCCATTCCCCACAGGGCGCTTAAATGGCTGCAGGCCTCGGTCTCAACTGCAGGCCTCAGGACTATATATGGGGCTAAAGAAAACATTGGTTTCCCAAGAGTGTGCTATGCTCACTACGTGGTGCAGGAGGTCTGGGGGTCCTGGACTTCCTCAAATACTATTACGCTGCACATCTTAGACCCCTGACCTCTTGGTCAACCTTGCAATAGTTTTATTAATTATTGGACAGAACTACAAAAACTTTGGTTGGCGCAAATCCACCTCAACTCGATGCTGTGGAACGCCTCATGCCAGATTCTACAGTGTTAGTCCCAAAACACTTCACCAGGCTACAGTGTAAATTTAAACTGACCTAAAACCTAATTACTCACGTCTTCTTTTTACACCCCCACTACATGGAATATGGCTTCCCATGACATAATATTTTTCTTTTCCGTTGTGGGCAGATAATCAACCCTTGTACAAGGAGACTTTTGTCCCTGCCGAAGATCCAACAGAAATTTGAGGCCCCGGATATAACATTTTACAGTTATCTTTAGATCAGGCATTTTGTTAAGACCTTAACCAAAGATTTGGCTTCCCTTCTCTCACCTCCTTTGAGAGAATCTGCGTAGAAGGACCCTTGCAGAGGGGCCTGAATTTGGGTATTTACAAGGTGCTACAATCTGAATTGATTATTCCTATTGCAAAACACAACTATATGCAGAGGTGGGAGCAGATCCTGGGCAGGGAGCGCCCACATGATCTATGGCAAATCTTTTGGCGACAAGCTCTGAAAAGCCCTCTTTGTACCATATACAAAGAGAACACATAAAAGATTCTAATGTATTGGTTCCTTACCCCTGAGGCGCTACAAAAGATATTCCCTACTGTAAGTAACCTTTGCTGGAGATGCAACTCAGGGGTGGGTACACTTCACCATATATTTTGGTTTTGCCCCGTATAGCTCCTTTATAGAGGATAGTAAATGACCTCCTGGAAGAGATACTTGAGGTCCCCATGGCCTTGAATCTGCTGACCCATCTACTAGGGTTGCCTGTGTGCAAGCTCTCCAAACAAGGTAAACACTTGATGGCCAATATACTAACTACGGCCAGATGCCTCACTGACAAAAGTTGGAAGTCACCATCCCCTCCCTCACAATCAACCCTACTTGGCCGTATCAGAGTAAAGATAAAACTTATTGAACAATTGACTGCACGGTTGTTTTATCGTCTAGATAAATTTAATATAATCTGGGCCCCATGGAAGACCTGTGTAACCTCCCATCCCAGTATCTTGGATACCTGACTACAACTGAGTAGGCCCATTAAAGGACGGAGCAATGGCGGAAAGGGGGCCAGCTGCCCAGCTAGCCTCAGACCAAATCTTCACCCCTCCTCATGTTTCTCTCCAACTTTTCTATCCTTTATTCTCCTCTTTCCAGTGTATGTACCTTTGTTTATAGTGAAGTATCACATCCCCCCGTTTGCTCAGTCCTGTCACCACATTGTGGTGTTTTAAATATTTGCTGCTCAAGAGGTCTATGCATCAGAAACTCTCTCAGAGATCTCTCATAGGGAACTTGATAGGTGTCATTGGCCTAGCCAGTATTTACCTCCTAATATTACACGTCTGTAATAGTACGTTATAAGATCTGTACCTTAATCTGGACAACTGTATACCAATATTATATATTGTTCTGTACTCTCTCATACTGGACATTGTATTGTTGTGTGTTTGTTACTCTTTTTTCTTTGTTGTTTCAGATAATTCTTTAGGTTCTTTCATTATCTATTATTAATTTATATATATTATTTATTTATTAAAAAAAATTGGTTTGACCGCTGAGCATTTAGGACATTTCGAAATCCAATCTGCATTCGGCGTCTTGTATAAATGTACCCTATTTTCCGGCGTATAAGACGACTGGGCGTATAAGACGACCCCCATCTTTTTCAGTTAAAATATGAAGTTTGTTCCATTTAAAAAAAAAAAACAGTAACAAAGAAAATTTTTACTTTCAATAATAGAATTGTCTACCATTCTATGTAAAAAATAGTCACACAGCGCCACCTAGTGGCTGATTTGTAAATCACACTATTTTTTAACAAGCATGTAAATGTATACCGCATGGCTCACAGCGTTTCCCGAAGCTCTGCCAGCTGACCCGAACTCGGATCTTCTCCCCGTTCAGGGGATTGGTAAGTACCCGGTGTATAAGACGACCCCCAACTTTGACAAACATTTTTTGGGGTTAAAAAGTCGTCTTATACACCGGAAAATACGGTAAATGCTCGGTAGGTCCAGTGCAAAATCTTAAATTGGACTCCTCCCCAAGATTCTCTAACCATAGCTCTTGTAGCCCCCTCCCCCACTCTAATTATTCCGATGTATTCTCAAGATCTTGTTTTAACACCTGTGACCACTTATCCAGCAATTTAGAGAAAATAGGTGGTTCCGAAAGGATAATTTATCTCATTTTAAGATAAATCCAGGTTAATATTTTACAATCATTTTTTTGTCACAGAAGCATCATAAAATAATCCATTGAATAAGATACTTTCCTTGGAGCCTGCTTAGTTAAAATAAAATGATAAAGCTAATGATATAAAAAAAAGTGAGTAAGGGATGTAATATTTTTCTCGCTAGAATAAAAAGGTTTTTCTTCGATCCTCACCATCCTACACATCCTGGATCGTTAACATACCTCTCTGAGCCCATAGTCTAAAATTGATTGAATACCTTCCTTGTGGAAATGCCAGTGATGAAAATAGAGGCATCAAGGGTGAGAAGGGTCCAGGGAGCCAAACAATTTAGTTATCTCCCTTAAAGCAATGATGGTATCTCTTATTAACATATTAGCTTTTACTTGATTTGGAAGATCCCTAAAAGGGATATGCAAAAGGCTTCCTAGGGACCATGGATACGCCATATGCTCTTCCAACTGACAATCAGTACAGTAAGTCTCTATGTTTTGCCCCAACATTCTCTAGGTAATTGCAAATTTTTTAACAAGATTCTGGGCATCTTATCACCTCATATAAACGCTAATAAGGTTCTTTCCAACTGCTTAATGTCCCTATGCCCTAAGAAGTAAAGGTGAAGTCTGCATAGGATATAATAATCTAGCAAAACTAAACATCTTCACAATCTGGTATCGCCCCATAAAAGATATAGGTTAATCTTTAAAAGAATGAAGTTCCAAAAATATTTTATCCAATACAGGTTTGTAATTAAAGCGGAAAAAAACTAAAAACAAAAGAATTACACTTTACTCCCACGCCTTCGATGGCACTGGTCCTGCCCTCGATCTGATCCCACATCGTCCTGGCCATGTTTATTCTCCTCTATTGTCTTCTTCTTCATCACCTGATCTTGCACTGCGCAGATGTAGCCGCTGTGAAGGGAAAAAAATTAAAGCCAATCTCACTGCTCATGAGAAATCGGCCTATAGGAACTCAGGGGAAGAGGGTCCTTACCCTACTTAAGTAACAGCCTAATGTAAGCAGCCTGGCTGCTCCTTCAGCGAAAAAGACAGAAGAGGGGCCTCACCTATTTTTTAAAAAAAAAGTTTATGAAAAAAAATTAATGTTTTATGTTACATAAAAGGGTTATCTACCCTTTTATGTAAAGTAAAAATTTTGGTGATAGATCTGCTTTAACATAAGCCGTATGTCACACTTACCTCTTCCTTCCTAAAGTGCAGGCGCCTCTCTCCTGCACATACAGGCAGTAGTATCCTATTGGCCAATCAAGAAATAGCCCGTTTATCATCCCTGGCTATTTAGCTAGCAGGCAGCATTTGTGCAACGTGTCTCCACTAGTGGCGAGCTCTGTTGAGCATTTCCTCTACACCTACTGTTTAATTAATTGCTCTCCCTGTCCAACTCATCTGTTAACCCCATATTGCCCAGTCTGGAGTTTCCCTGTGTGTTCTTTTGTACTGTTCCAGTGTTCCTCTGTGTCTGCTGTATCCCTGTGTCTCCCGTGTCACCTGTGTTCTCCTGTGTCTGGCTTGTTTCTGACCTTTCTTGTCTGCTGCCTGCCTTTACCCCAGCTCTCCTTGACAATTCTCTTGCCTATTTATTTGGTACCGTGCATCATCCTGCCCACCCTGGTGTACCAAAGGACTGCAACCTGGCAGAAACCAACAGCACAACAATCTCACCACTAGGGGCTCTGCAGAAAACCTGGTTACTGCTTAGACTCTGCCCCTTGGCCCTTCTCAGGGCTCATGCCACTTCTGTGCTAGCCATAGCGCCCCCTTGTGGCCCTGTCCCCCCGAGAGACACCGTGCAAACTTAGCTAACGTAACATTTTTAGGTTGTGACATATGCCACTATTTTTCCCCAGAAACCTGGATTTTCTGCATTACATTCCAAATATTTTGACCACCATTTTTTTAATTGACATTCTAGGGGATCCTCTAATGAAATGCCTAATGGTAACCTCCAACACATAGTATGCCCCACCATACCCAGATCTCTAAATTGTACTAACTCTGGGGAGTGATCAGAGATAACCATCTGTTCAACAATATTTATTGTGGCACAGGAACCATGTCTAATCTTGATTGTACTTGATGGTGGTGTGAACAATAAGTATAATCTCTACCCAACATATGAAGGTGATGCCAGACATCTACTAATTGAGATGAATTTTAATGAATTAAAATTCAGAAAAAATTACACCGTATGGCACTCATACCCCATAGTGGTGAGCTGTTCTATCTTCAGCTGGTTTCATTCAGCATTCGTATTCCTTCCTACAACACAATATTTACCCTTTAACAATCTTGAGCTAAATTGTAGAATCCCCCTAAAGAAGTTCCTATTCTGAGTATTAAGACAATATAAATTCAAAACAAGGATTGTTTTGTTATCTATAGCAATTGTTACATATGCCCAATGACCATTTTTCAGATCTACTGATTGATCTATAACTTGGCATGGAAATGTATTATTCTGGATAATCACACCTGCTTTACAGCCTACTGCCAAAGCTCTAATCATCAAACCAACCCAGGATTTATTTAATAACTGCATCTCTCCTTCTCTATAATGTATCTCCTGAAGAAGTGCCACATCAGCTCTCAATTTGGGAACGTTTCTGAGGACAGCGTAAATCTTTGACATTCCGCCCCTGATTCATCAATAAAATCCGCGCTTGCTGGAAGCGCAAAAGTACGCGCGGCCAGCGATTGCGGTTTACCGCGGTCCGGACTCGAGTGTGCGCGTACACTCGCCTCACTGCCAGCCGGATTCCTGCCTTCATAATAATGAGCAATAGGGGGCGCGAATCTGCCAATTAAGGCGATTAGATTTCAGCT
>NC_092860.1:65266385-65270382 GCF_032062135.1 Pyxicephalus adspersus
CCAGTGTAAAGCTGCCGGGGATGCGCGGCTCCGGCCGCGAGTTTTTTCAGTTGCTGAATAGCGTGACGGCGTACGATTTCGGATCGCGAATACGAATGCGCGAGCGATAATCTGATTCTGCTTGATGAATCAGGGGCTCCATGTCACAAGTTTAATAGTATATCAAAAATAATCCCAATTTTTTCCAAATACAGCAATAAAATATTTCAAGTAATATGATAACCAGTATCTGGTTGTCCCAATATAGCTCCCAGATCCTTTATCTAATAATCTGTTTACCACAGCATAATAATCAAAATTTCATATTCATATATTCATATATAAGCAGAAAAAACAGCAACCATTGAGCAACTCTAGCACAACCCCACATACAGACAGATTTTAAGGGCCAAAATCCCCATTATACATAACATCCTACTTCTTTCCAGACAAACATATGTTATAAATTACTTTTATTAAACAAAACAAAAAACTTTTAGGTAACTTACTTTTTTCCTTAAGATTGAAGGCCTTTTGATAGTTACATAGTTGGTCAGATTGAAAAAGGACATAAGTACATCATGTTCAACCACTAGTGAAATAAACATATCCCTGATATAAACCCTATAGACATAGTTCATCCAGAGGAAGGCAAAATAAAAACCCTGGTACAATTTGCTACAACCGGGAAAACAAATTCCTCCCTAATTCCATGAGGCAATTGGACGTTCCCTCGATTAACAGTCTCTTTTATCTTTATTTTAAAGCTTTAATACCCAGTTATATTCTGAGCTTCTAGAAAAGCATGCAGCTTTTTCTTAAAGCAATTTATAGTAGTTGCTGAAACTACTTCCTGATTAGCCTATTCCACATTTTCACAGACCTTACAGTGAAGAATCCCTTCCCTATCCGGAGTCTAAACTTCTTTTCTTCCAGAAGCAAGGAGTGCCCTCTTGTTCTTTGTAATGATCTTGAAATCAATAACCAGGAAGAGAGATATTTATACAGGGTGATCATATCCCCCCTCAAACGTCTCTTCTCAAGGAAGAATAGATTCACTTCAGCTCATCTCTCCTCATAGCTAAGCTCCTCCATCCCTTTTATTAGTTTAGTTGCTCTTCTTTGCACTCTCTCCAAATGTACAATTTCCTTTTTGTGAACTGGTGCTGAAAACTGGACTGCATATTCCAGGTGAGGTCTGACCAATGCTTTGTACAAAGGCAGGATTATGTCTCGATCTCTGCAATCTATTTCTTTTTTAATACAAGAAAGTTCTTTGCTAGCTTTAGAAATTGCAGCTTGACATTGCATTAACAGCACACGCTCACTATATTTGGCATAGGGGATTGCCTGTGCACACATGGGGACTCCTGTCCTACCGATTATGCCCGCCGAGTAGCGGGCCGATAGTTGCAAGGCAATTGATTAACTCCAATAAATTATAAAATAGCTTTTTTGTACACTTGTATTTTATACTGTGGTCAACAGTGCTGATGGGCTGCATATTATTGATTTTATGACAGAGGCTGTAGGCTGGTGAAAAACTAAACACAAGCCGCATTTGGCCCCCAAGCTGGACTTTGAACATGCCTGCTCTAGGACCTTTTTTAACTATTGATGTTAAACTTCCTGGTCTGTAGTTACTTGGTAATGACTAATTAACCTTACACTAATCCATTGGTCTCATGGCAGTGATCTCTAAAAATTAGAAACAATGGCCTGATTTATTAAACTTCTCAAATACTGTAGAGAATACACTTTCCACAGTGAAGCTGGGTGATCCAACAAACCTGGAATGGATTTCTTAAAATTTATTTGCCATTTGTTAGCAAATGTTTTCAATCCTGGACAAGATCAATTTCAGGTTTGCTGTATCACCCAGCTTCAGTGATAAAAGTGTATCCTCTACAGCCTTGGAGAGTTTTCATAAATCAGGCCCAATGGCTTTGAAATAACTGAGTTCAGCTCTTTGAGGACACGTGGATATTATCCATCAGGTCCTGGAGCTTTATCAACCTTATTTCATCCAAACTGTTTCTCAGTCATATCAATTTTGAGCCATTGTGGCCCATTTAAGGCAGTGGCATTGCTATTAGCAATTTGGACTTAAGCTCTGACATTTTTCTTTGTGTACACAGAGTTAAAAAAAAGTGTTTAGTAAATCTTTGGATTAATTTAAGGAAGAACATAGAATTTTTGGGACTTTTCAGGCCAGTTCAATTGCAGAATGAAATATTTCACATAAAAACCTTTATTTCAATATGAGGCAAGTATCCACATTTTTTGACAAATAAAAACACATGAAGTAAGCAGTATCTCCTGTGCAAACACCAAGACGTGATTTACAATTTCTCAGCGTGTTTCGTGGAAAACCACAGTCTGTTTCTTCAGGACAATACAGGAGATCTGTAACATTAGTGCATAATCAAAAAATTAATACATGTATACAAAGTATATATATATTTATATAAACAGCCTAAATAGCAGCAACAAAAAGGGAACTAGAAGAGATCCTATGTGAAGACCTAAGTGAAATACGCCGCTGATGTTGACTCGCCCAATGTTGTTCAAAAAATGCCAGCGTTCCACGTGGGTGAAATCTGATGCTTAAATTGAAAATCTACCCCGCGTCGGTTAGGCATGCCCCCAGACACGTCAAACGGCTTGTCCGCAGGCACGCCGCCCAGAAGAACGTCAGAGCTGTGGGGCTTCCATCACTCAAAGGAGCTGAGGACTTCATTTTTAGCTGTACGTCTTCCTTGCTTTTTCTGATAGTGACCAATTTGTCCTTTAAGGACTGTAGCTTTCTAAAAGTAAATTGGGGATGATGGTTTTTATGTTTTCCTATGCGTTGGTCTGACATTAAAATTGGCCAGAATTGGTTACAAATATTTCTTAACGTGTGGGGAGGAATACCTAGTGATGGTTTTCACTTCATTCATTTCCTCTTCTTTCTCATTTTGTCAGTTGTAAATACCAGAGTTGAACAATCTAATTTCTTGGCTCCTCTGTTTTACCATATCCGCTCTCTAATAGTCTTTTTGTAGATCTTTAGCAGCTATTTCAAAGTCCTCACTTTTTGAACAATTACGTTTTAATCTGAGGTATTGTGAGTACAGAATGCTCTGGGGTTTTTTTTTCTTTTTAAAAAAAAAAATTAAATAATAAAAAGATGAAGATGAAAAGATGATACACTAGGAAAACAAAATATTACATATCAGCAGCAATATACAATATACAACAATATCCTAAATAAACATAATTATTGCATAGATCCTGGCTACAACAGATAAACCTACGTGCAATAGTACTTGAGCTCAGTAGTGCATAATGATAAAAAAAATATATATATTTTTGCAATCAACATATTAAACTCCTGGGTGTTTCACTGATTTGTGGATTTCTGTACCAAAAGCTGTTTTTCATGACATTTTTTTTTTTTTTAATTGTAGACCTGTAACTTACTGAAATATGTCTAAACAAGGGTCTAGTGGATATCTGAATATAATAAAGTTTGAAACCCACAATCATGTAAAATAAAATAAATAAATAAGTTTAAATACATTAAACATGTTAATTCAGTTTTAGATATAATGCAGAAGAGTTAAACTGTCCAGAGCATCAGAAGTTTAGGTAGCTCTTTAGGTGGTTGTTCTCAACAAAGAAAAGGGGGACCCAAATAAGCCAATCAACATAAGGTCTGAAAGAGAGAACTACAACAAATTCAAGAAAGTCTAGTCTGAGGGACTCGTACGCGAACGCAGAGGGAAGGAGAAGGCGAGGATCCGACCTAGAAGACAGGCATCCGACGCTGGAGATGGGCATCGACGCTGGAGAATTCTGCGGGAGGATGGGAATTCTCTCCGTATTTCCATGCAAAAAGCATTACATTTTTTTGCATGTAAATTTATTTTACATTGTAGGCTATAACTCATCGGCATAGCTCACCAAAATACCGTGTTTCCCCGATGATAAGGCATCCCCATCAAATAAGCCACCCCCCGATTTTTGCTCAAAC
>NC_092860.1:65270702-65313514 GCF_032062135.1 Pyxicephalus adspersus
AAGGGGACAATCAATGGCACAGAGTGATCAGAAGGGGACAATCAATGGCACATGGGTGATCAGAAGGGGACAATCAATGGCACATGAGTAATTTTCAACAATAAATGTGTACTGTAGTCTTCTTCATGAAAAAATAGGATATCCCCCTGAAAATAAGACCTAGGGCATGTTTTGGCAAGACAGTGCCTTATCATAGGGGAAACAGGGTATGTCCAATATTTAATAAATGTAATAAATTTAAAAATAAATTTTAAATAAACACAAAAAAAATGTTAAAAAAATAGTGTATAATAAAATATAACTGTACAATTAAATCCAATCCAAAATGACTTAAAATTTCCCGCCCCGCCTCCCGCCCGCACCGACTTCACCAGGAAACCCCGTAGATCGTCTCTGCATTCAGCAGCTGAAAACAGAAGAAAGAAGGCGTCTCTGGAGGAGCTGCGGGGACCAGGTAAGTGGGTTTATCAGAAATCTGATTCTCATTCAATGTTGTATGACAATCAGATTGCTCTGTAAGGGGATTTGAATTTGGCTCAGAAGCCAAAGCAACACTTTATTCTATTTTTAACTACCTTGAGCCTAGTTAGAGGTAAACGCTTTCAGCAAGTTTTTTTGCCCTGGACTAGGCTCGTGGTGACCGCCCAGGAGGTTAATATTCCCAATATAAGTCATCTAAAAAAGAAGAAAAAAAAAGAAAAACAAACAAAAACGGACATAAAAAAAAAACATTTTTTACTCCACTTTTCTTCCCTTATTTTTTTTCTCCTTTTTCCCCTTTTCCCTTCCCCTTTTCCTCTGTTTTCTTTCCCTTTTCTCCCCTCCTTTTCTATTCCCTCTTTCCTCCTTCCCCTCCTTCCTTCTTTTCTCGCCAAATTGTGACAATTTTAGTGCCCTAATAAGAGTGCCTCTACTAGAGTGCCAGGACTAAATAATGATACAAAAAATATTCGCTGGAACTACAAAAGAAAAAACATAATGAATGCTGAAGAAAAGGACATTACTTGGAGACTTGGAGAATATTTCTTTCCTTTAAGAGCTTTAAAAGAAGCTTAAGAGTTCTGCGCATATCTAGTGTAGATTTGGATAAGTCTGAGAAACTAAGTCTGAGAAAAATTGGAGACGTACCCCAGCATGTTCAATAAATTTTGCCTCTGTATGTTCATAATGTCTTCTTTGGTGCTATAAAACTGGACTCTACAAATTACATCTCTGGGCCTCTGGTTACTTTTTTTACCTGGGCCTAAGGTTCTGTGTACTCGGTCTATCTCAAGATCTACATCTGGAGGAGCATTTAGGAGCTTAGCAAAGATGGCACGGACTGTGGGAGCAAGTTCAGAGTTAGATACAGTCTCTGATAAGCCCCAAATACAGACATTATTTCGCCGATTGCGGTTTTCTGTATGGTCATATAGTAAAAATAGCACATTTAATTGAGCCTCATGGGGTTCCAAGGTTGTACTATGAGAGGGTATTTGAGCAGAAAGCTCCACACATGTTGCTTGTAATGATATAATGGTATTAGTAACCTGTTGAAGAGACCACTGGATAGCCTGAAACTCAAGCTTAGAACTAGCTTCCAATCCACTGATACTCGCATTTAAATCTTGCCTGGTAGGTAATGCCTTCAAATGGGCTTGCCAATACCACTCCTCCTTACCTTCATGTAAAGGAAAACCAGATGCAGGAGATCCCTCCATGGGGCCTGGTAAGTATCCGCTTCTTGTAGGAGATACTGCAGGGTCCTGTTGTAAGGAAGAGGGCAATCCCTCTAAGCAGGAAGCCTGGGATGCCTAAGCCGGCATTATAGAGTGTTGTCCTGCAGTCTGTGCCCTGGTAACTCGAGGCCGTTCCTTTGTGGCCTGATCCTGCGCGGCCCGCGTGCCTGTAGAAAAATAACCAGCCAGGCGCTCCCTGCATTTTCGATGCCCACAGCCTTTTCTTCCTGGCTCCCCCTAGCCTTAGGACCCATCAGGAGACAAGAGAAGGCGCCTATGGCGCTGATAAACCGGGGATTTCCCAGTGGCGGGACGGAGCCCAGCTCAGATGCGACTCACTCCGCCATCAGCTAGCCATGCCCCCCCAGAATGCTCTGTTTTAATGTTTCAGGATGTGCGCTTTTGGCCACTAAAATGGTATTACAGGCAGTCGGTTTCCGATATAGGTTTGAGAATATGGTTAGATCAGTGCTAATGCCTATCCCAATATCCAAAAATGGAATTGATGATGAGGTATACTGCATAGTAAAATTTAAGTTGTACAAATTATTTTTTAATTTCTTAAAAAATTCCAACAATAAGGATTTCGGACACTGCCAAGTGATGAACACATCGTCAATGTATCTTTGCCACAGGTTTATGTGGCGGAAGTACATCGACAAGGTCTCATCTGAAAGAAGTTCCCTTTCCCAACCTCCCAGATACAGGGTGGCATAAGTTGGGGCCCAAGATGTTCTCATTGCCACTTCCTGTATCTGGAGGTAGGTCTTTTCAGCAACAAAATTATAAAGTTGTTTTGTTCAGCACAGAATTGATTAGTTTCACTTAGAAACATTTCCACGATTTGTAATCCCTTACTATTGGGAATACGTGAGTTTCAGCTACCCGTTTCAACCAGTGTTCAAGGGTCGGTGGGGTATCACACTTCCAGCAAACTGGAATGCATGCCTTTGCAGTGTTCAGGAGATGTCTCAGTAGGGAACGCTTATACACCTTCCTTCATAAATCAGTTACATAAAGTAAGGCCAGGACAGGATTGTCTCTAATATCTACTTCAGTAAGTTTAAAGATGACATTTGCCACTGAGGTCCAGAAGGAATTCAACCTAGGGCAGTCCCAAAAAATATGCCGGAGTGTCCCCCGTGCAGTTCTGTATCTCCAGCAAGTAGCATTGGTATGGGGAAAGAGCCTAACAAGTTTAGAGGGCGTCCTGTACCAGCGGGTAGCCAATTTGTAGTTGGTCTCCTGGCATCAAATAGAGGCCTTATGACAAAAATGGAGCATCATCTCCTTCTGCTCATCAGTGAATGGCATGTGCAGATCTGCCCCCCATTTGGCCACAAAATTAGGAGAATCAGGGGTATGTACTGCCCCAACTGTCTGGTTCGCATAGGAGAGAGTGGCCCCCAAAGAAAGTTTAGTAGCACAGAGGGTCTCTGAAGGCAGCATAGACCGACTAAAATTACGTGGTTGTGGCAGGGACTTCAATACATATGAAAAGCTGAAGTTAGGGGGGCCCAATTTCCATTCTTAAGAAAATTCATAGCCCTGTTAACACCCTGTTTAGGCCAGAGACGAAAAATTGGGTCTCTGGCCTAATATGGGAGATAAAGGAAATGGATAGGTGATCATTTTTTGAGATGTAAAAAATTTGGTTTTTCTCACCAATCAGAGGGTGTCAAAACATGTTGGCCTTGACAGCCTCTGGAGCCCAAACCAATTAGTCAATTGGGGCAGATGAACAGGCATCCCCCAACTGGACCAGTGCACCAGTCCAATAATCTGGATAAATGCACAGCTTGGTGGTACAGCAGGGGACCGGGAACACCATTCCACCCTTAGCCTTAGGGAGTCTCAAAACTTTATATATTGGAAGAGCTATTTTGGATTTATAGCTCTTCACCTTAGAATCAAATTTAAGCTCCTGTGCTTTGCCTTCAAATCCCTACACAGTTATTGTCCCACTTACATTTCTGACATGGTTAATAGCTCTTCACCTTAGAATCAAATTTAAGCTCCTGTGCTTTGCCTTCAAATCCCTACACAGTTATTGTCCCACTTACATTTCTGACATGGTTAAAAAATACTCTCCCTGTCGCTCTCTCCACTTCTCCAATGACCTACTAATGACTTCCTCACTCATAACCTCATCACACGCATGGATACAAGACTTCTCTAGAGCTGCCCCAACTCTCTGGAATGGTCTTCCTTGTCCTATTCGGCTTGCTCCTACTTTCTGCTCATTTAAAAGAGCGCTCAAAACCCATTTTTTCAAACTTGCCTACCTGTCTTCTTTTGTCATTTGAAACCACCACTACTTCCCACCACTACATATCTCCCATCTTATTGTGTGTGAAATTCCCCGACCTACTAGATTGTAGGCTCTTCAGTGCAGGGTCCTCTCCTCCTGTATCACTGTCTGTATTAGTCTGTCATTTGCAATCCCTATTTAATGTACAGCGCTACCTAATATGTTGGCGCTATATAAATCCTGTTTAATAATAATAAATAATAATAATAATATTGGAAGAGCTTGTAACACATACAACAATCGGGGCATCACATTCATTTTCAATATGTTACATCTCCCAAACCATGTGAAGGTCAACTGTTTTCATTTTCTTTTTAATTTTGTTGAGGTAAAAAATTGAGTTCAACCATGCACGACAAGTTCACAGGGATCTGGGTGCCCAGATATAGAAGTGGTTGCCCATTTGAAGGGGAAAGGACGGGGCTAGCACCTCCTGTATGGATCGTGGGACAGTAACATTCAGAATCTCTGACTTTTGCAAATTTATTTTATATTTAGATAGATCAGCAAACCTGCGGAGCTCCAGCAAAAGATTAGGGAGTGAAGTAACTGGAGAGGCAACATAAAAAAGCAAATCGCCTGCATTGGCCGCTACCTTGTGTTCATTTCGACCAATTTGCACTCCTTTTATGTCAGCGTTAGATTGTACTAGCCATAGGATGGGTTCCGGGGAAAAAAATGAACAGCAGTGGGGAACAGGGGACACCCCTGTCTCGTTCCGTTTGTGATTGCAAATGGTTGGAAAAGTTCACCATTTACTCCTCACTCTAGGTGAGGAGTATAAAGCCCCAATCCATTTTAGAAATCTCATTGGTAGACCTAGATGCGCTAAAGTCATATGGAAAGGAGAGAGGCATGAGTGGAGACTCATGGGTATGCACGTGGTTGATGATGTTAAGGGTGCGTATTGTATTATGTCTAGCCTCTTGCACAGGGAGAAAGCCACTTTGATCGGGATGAATGAGGCCATTTAGCACAGGGGTCAACCTATTGGCCAGTATACTCATGAATAACTAGTACATAGTTGGGGATCTTTATCAGGTTTAAATAGTACAGAGATAAGGGCAAAGCTTTTGACCTAGTGAGAGTGTGTTCAAAGCTACCAACAAATGGGGACCTAGTACGGGGAGGAACTTTTTATATTACGCTATCGTAAGACCATCAGTGCCAAGTGCCTTCCCCGAAGCTGCACTTCTTATTGCTGATTGTAATTCAAGAAGTGTGATCGGCTTATCGAATATTTCAATGGTTTTCGATAGCAGAGTTGGAAAGTCAGAGGCATTGAGGTAATCCCGAATTTTTGTTATCTTTTTTAAAGGTGTCAAACCAGCAGAACCCAAATGCAGATTATACAATTGGCTAAAGAATTCATTAAATGACTGTGCAATTTCTTCAGTGGTATGTACAATAGAACCAGAAGATGTCCTAACACTGGAAATATACATGGATGCCTTTTTGGAATGTAATTTGGCCTCCAGATCCACTGTTTGTAGTCGCTTATGCACCATCTCCAATTGATGAAGTTCCCGGAGTAGAGTTTCAAGCCGATCAGTTTTGAGCTTGAGTCTTGAGTCTACTTCCCTGCTGGATAAATATGCCCCTGATAATTTGTGGAACCCTCATTACAAGAGAAAAAAGTATTAAGCTCTTGCTCAATCTTCTCAGGGATACCGAGGGTCTCAAGCTGTAATTTGTTAAGTCTCCAGGAGGTGGGTCTAGGAGTTTTAAACCCGGTTGAGACAACTAAAGTGACAGGGGCATGGTCCGAGAATGTTATGGAACCTATGTCCGAGTCAAGTACCAGCGGTAAAGCACTATGGGACACCAAAAAGAAATCCAGCCTGGAATATGTTTTGTGTACCAATGAGTAGAAAGTGTGGTATCTGGCACCTGGATTTTGTATGCACCAGATATCAACCAATTGATTGTCATGTAAGAGGGCTTTCAACCTCTTGTAGGAAAAAGGCAGGGTTGAGAGCTCCTTAGAAACATCTAAGGATGGATTAAGTGTCAAATTAAAATCTCCACCCAATAGTATAGTGCCCGTGTCAAATTCAGTCAAAATTGTAAGTACATGTTCCAGAAGGGACAATTGGTTTGAGTTAGGGAGGTAGATATTCACAAAAGTGAACAAGTGATCACTTACTTTGCCTTGAACAATGAGGAACTGACCTTCAGGGTCAGCCCTCTGCAAAGAAAGAGACCAGGGTAAAGAGCAATCAATAAGATTGCTGACTTTTCCAGATGTAGAGTCAGGTAAGGTGCTATGGTAGCTAAATCGAAAAACTGTTTGTTACATACAGTGGGAACCTTGTCATGGCTTAAGTGCGTGTTAAGACGATTTCCTATTGATCCCAGATCAATATTTCCCTCTTTTCTAATAGCTTCTGTTTACAGCGCGGGAAGGGTGTAACACACGCAATTTATGTGTGGTTAGATCACTCTCAAAACTTTATTGTTTGCACACAGTTTATATAACAGTTCAAAGGCATGATTAGTGCATGATCACATGACTACAGACAATTAGGAGACATGACAGATGTCCTTGTGGTTCTCCTAGAACAAGATATTTTTGTCAAAGTAACAGATATATGGCCGTAGGGAGGAAAGGAAGAGTTTCAAGGCAAAAAGGGGGGTAGCGGACACTAGTTTACTGATGAGAAGAGTACAACTAGTTTCAACATAATTCAATCTTCTACAAAACATAACAAAAGTACAAAAATAATTAACTACAAGAACCAGCAAAATTCCTTAGCTCCTTACATTCCCTCTTTTTATCCTTCAAAAAAGGATAACTACTTGACCTCATACCTCTGTTCCTTTACATACAAATAGACAGCTTCAGGTTCTTGGGCATACATAACTTGAGGAAGCTGAGTGATTCTCCATAGTACTGTCACCCTACAGTGGGGTTTTTCAGTTGTTGCAAAAGTTATGGAGTTATGGAGTAAACTTATATCACTTTCAGTAACATCAGTGTCATTGTAGATATTGCTAAAGACTCTAAGCAGCATGCTGACTGGAGTGGAGACAGCAATCAAACAAGAAGTTAACATATCTTGAGTACTATGCATATCAGATAAGCAAAAACTAGAGCTATTATATATTTCTTTGGCAAGACATTCCCATATGTTACCACGGAAGTCAGTCCAATCAATATACTCAAATCCTCGCCAGTGCATAGACAGGGTAGAGTCATTCTTTAGGCTATGGCTTGATTGGAGGCAAATGAAGGGCAAATCTTGAGCGTGATAGTGGCAAGTTGTTGTGACAAGGATTTGTGCTTGTGCAGAGCTTTGACCAACACTACGTTTCCGGGCTTGTAAGGGTGTGTTGGTTGATCTGTAGGGAGAGGAAAAGAGAGAGAGATATCTCCATAGTTGCTGTTCAATTTTTCAATTACCTTAGCTTCATATTGATCCTGATTTTGTTGTAAGTCCCCCGGTAGTAAGATAAGGGGTTCTTTTGCCCAAGGGATGGGGAATGGACGTCGCATTAAAATTTCAAAGGGTGATAGCTTAATAACTGGATTGGGTGTCATTCTTATTTCTGCTAGCACGGCTGGTAGGTATTGGTCCCACCTATGGAATGTCCCTCCAGTTGCTCTCCTAAGTTTGTCTTTCAGTGTCCTATTCATCCTTTCTA
Organism: Pyxicephalus adspersus; assembly: GCF_032062135.1. NCBI lineage: Eukaryota > Metazoa > Chordata > Amphibia > Anura > Pyxicephalidae > Pyxicephalus > Pyxicephalus adspersus. Next base: position 65,278,377 of record NC_092860.1, read on the forward strand.
CTACTCCAGCACTCTGGGGGTGATATGGGATGTGGAACTTCCATTCTATGTTCATCATTTTTTAAATCTCCTGCGTGACTTTAGAAGTGAATGGAGTGCCATTGTCTGAGCTTATTCTCACTGGGCATCCAAATCTGGGGATGATCTCCTTGCATAGTATCTTAGCTACTGTCCTTGCATTTTCTTTCCTGACTACAAAAGCTTCTACCGATCTGCTGAATCTATCTGTAATCACTAACATTATCTGACATCCATTGGAAGCCGTTGGCATGTGTGTGAAGTCAATTTGTAACTCTTGAAATGGACCCTGTGGAGGTAACAAATGTTCATGTTGTCCTGTTTTTTTCCCTTGCACATTATTTCTAGCACATGTTAGACAACGGGAAAGTATGGCTTGTGTGTGTTCCTTTAAATTCTGGGCACAAAATCGCTTGTTTATTTCTTGTGTTGTGGTCCTTATGCTTTTGTGTCCTATACCGTGAATTTGAAAAACAATGAGGAGTACTGCTTTTTGGGGCAGCCCTACTATCCCTCCTTTTGACCAGATTCCAAAGGAATCTAAGGTCAATCCTTCCTTTTCCCAGAATTCAATGTCCTGTGAAGTGGTGAAGGACTGTAATTGTGTTAGAAATGTGTTGGTTTCAGTGGAAGCTGGGATGGCAAGCAGAAGTGTATCAGGGTGCCTAGTGGTGGGTGTGGTAGACTGAGCAGCGGCTTTGGCATGAAAATATGCTAGTCTGTTGCCCCTGGCATTGAAGGAATTGAAACAAGTGTGTGCTTTACATTTGACAACGGCTATTTGATTTGGGAGGTGAATGAAAGTTTTGAAATTAATGCAGGTGCTAAATGGGTTTTTCATCAGCTGTGGCTCTGCGCTGCCAAATGTCTCCAAAATCATGTACAACTCCAAAAGCATAGCGGGAGTCAGTGAATATGTTTACAGCTTTTCCTTCCATAATTTCACAGGCTCTGGTGAGTGCTATCAATTCTGCGGCTTGGGAAGAGTTAACAGAGAGTGGGACGGCTTCAAGGACTGTGTCAGGTAGCTGTACCACGGCATATCCAGCTAAATAAGTTTTGTCAAAGGGTCACGAACAAGATCCATCTACAAAAACCTTTTCTGTTAGAGGAATGGGTGTTGTGGATAAGTCTGAACGTGGTGTTGATGTGGTATGTATTTCAGTGATACATGAGTGTGACTCTGGCACTTTATCCTCTGGCCCTTTAAGACCTAAAAGGGCATTGAGCACAGTGACAGGACTGCTGGTAGCAGGAGCGTATTTTACACTTAATCCTGCAGTGGATGTTAGGATAACTTCATAACCGGACAACCTTTGAGCTGTTATGCGCTGAGTGGTTAAATTCTTAAGCAAGTGTAGTAAAGCATGGGATGTGTAAAGCATCATCTCGTGACCCAAAGTTAGAAGTGAGACACTTTCTACAGCCATTGCACACGTTGCCAGCACACGCAGACAGGCTAGCATGCCTTGCACAGTAACAGGCAGTGTCTTAGAGACATATGCCACAGGCTTCAATTTACCTCCATGCATCTGAGCAAGCACAGCAGCCATGGTTTTACAATTCTCTCTTGCATACAATACAAATGGTACATTGAAATTCCGCATTCCCAATGCAGGGGCAGAGGTCAGGGATTCTTTAACACCGCATATGTTTAGTCATTTCATCAGACCATTGAATGTTATTAGGGGCACTGGGGGTGGTACTGGGACAAAGCTGTGAGTCCCAATACGAGCAGTCAGGAATCTAGTGTCAGCAGAAAATGATCATGCCAAGAAAGCTGAGCAGCTGTTTCTTTGTCTGTGGGCAAGGCAGACTGGTAATGGCATGTACACGGCTGGGGGCTAGCAGCCGGGATCCTGGGGTTAAAAGCATTTCCAGGAATGTGACCTGTTGCAGACAGAACTGAATTATTTTCTGCGACACCCTCTGTCCTTCCTTTCCCAAAACACAATGAAATAGTATCCTTCTGACATGCCTCCTGGGACGGGCTACACAACAATAGATCATCAACATACTCTAATAAAGTTGAACCATGCTGCGGCTGCCAGTTGGCAAGGACCTGCTGGAGGGCAATTGAGAAAACTGCGGGTGAGTCAACAAAACCCTGGGGCAAGCGGCACCAAGTGTACTGCTGTCCCATGAAAATGAAAGCCATAAGGGGCTGAGTCCCAGGCGATAATAGTATGGAGAAAAATGCATTGGCCAAACCAATAACACTGTAAAATTGGGTCTTGGGTGGTACTGCTGTAAGGATAGTACTAAGATCTGACATGACTGGTGTCAGGGGCGTAACCAGCTCATTGATCCTGTGTAAAACGGTATGAGCCATCAGGCTTTTTGACAGGATTTACTGGAGTATTGTAAGGAGAGCAAGTTTTCCTAAGTATGCCTTGCTGGCAGAAAGACTGAATAATGGGTGCTAAGGAATCTTCCTTGTCATTAGTTAAAGGATACTGCTTTTGGTATATTGGTGTATGTGGTTTCGTGAGTGCTGTATATGGGGCGCAGTCCAGGAATCCCACGTCATATGGTCCGGTGGGCTATGTGCTGTCAGGAACTGGAAAATCCAAACAGGGCAGTTACAAGGTTGTATTGACATTAATCCCTCCCTTTGGGTCAACAACCAGGGCCATTCCCAGAGATCCCATCAGGTCTCTTCCTAACAGGTTAACTGGACAACTAGGTAATACCTTGAATGAGTGATGTGTAATGTATTCTCCATGTACTGTACATATGGGGATATGAGGTGTGCGAGGGGTGATGACTCCGTTTATTCCCACAGAGGGCCCACCAGGGACCTGACCAGGATCGGAGGACAGAACAAGTCGCTCCTGTGTCTACTAAGAAGTCTGTCAGTAACTGTCCTAATTTTAATGTGATTGTTGGGTTTTCATCAGCCTGGTCAGAGATGTGTAACATAGTGGTGGTGGAGTCTTCCTGTGGGCATCTCTATGCTTGATGTGGTTTTCCTCCTCATTGTATGGGGTACTTTGGGGCAGTGTAGTTGTAACTGTGAGCTGAATGTGGCTGCATTGGCGTGCTATGTGTTTGCTGTTGTATTGACTGCTGTTGTAGGCAATCCCTGGCCCAATGACCTTCCTGTCCACAGGCAAAACATGCTTGATTCCTTCTAACATTTCCATATCCTCTATTGTCATTCCTGTCCTGTCTACCTCCTCTGCCTCTACCTTTTCCTCTGTAACCTCCAGGTTTCCCTGAATAATGGAGTCCCTGCACATAGGGTTTTGAAGGTTTAGGTAGCTCAAAGCAATCTGCCGTGTCTTTAGTTAACAATTGTCCTATTATATCCTGCAGGGGTAATATGCTCCAGTTATCATTTTGGCAATTTTAGCATGTTCAGGAATTAATCCATTAATCAGTGACTGTGTAAAAACAACATTCAAATCTCCTCCTAATCCTAGACCTGCCTCCTCCTTTCACACTTATCTAAACCTTGGAGCATAATCACTTACTTGTTCCCCTGCTTTCTGTTTGCATGCTAATGCTGTGGCCATTGATTTTCTATCTCCATTTATCCTAACAAATTCATTATGCACTTGATCCCACATCATTTGATATTGTTGCTCAGTAGTAAGGGGATATTACTTCACAATGGTCCCATCTGGAGATGGTATTTTTAGGGCTGGTATTTTTCAAAAATCTACACCTCCTTCATCTAAATTTGCGTATCCTGTTACTCCTTCAATGATAAATCTAATGTCTTGTACTGTAAGTTGCTGGCCTTGTACCATTCTTTTTAAATAATTAATAGTGGCTGCAGGCGTTTTATAGGGATCCGGGGCGTTTTTAATAATGTCATTGAGGTCCTGTGTCCTCATTGGTTTATTAATCATTTGATCTCCCAAGGTAATAGCCTAAGCATTCATTTTCCTCCTTAGAGTTAAAACTTTCTGAGTTCATCTTGGATCGGGTTTTGTGGGCTGGGCATGTCTATGTCTGTGTTTTTGGGGTTAAGTACACAACAGCGGATGATGTGTAGCCGCTGCTGCTGCGTGATGTAGGAATAGTGGGTGGTGGTAATAATATCTGTGACTGCTTGGTCCTTGTTTTGGTAAGAGAAGAAGGGGCTGAGGGGGAATCCTGTGTAATGGTTTGTTGCTGCACGGACTGTATTAGACAGATATTGTGCTCGTAATCCTCATCCTCCTGTGTTCTCCTTTGTGTTTCTGCTATTAGTTGTGAATATAGGGGGGATACGGGGATGGAATAGAAGATGTGATTTGGGCAATAGTTTTCTCTTTACGGGGATTATAATCTTTCCAATACATTTTCAAAGTATACCAGACTTCCCCACAAGCCTTCATGTATTGCCGGTCCCACTCGGGAACTTGTGGATCTAATTAATATCCCCATCTGTCTCGATTACGAAGACACACTCCTAACATACAACTAATATGGAATTTAGAGAATGATCCTTCCAGTGGTAAGGGGTCAGGGCATTTAAAGTTTTCAGTGCCATTTTTCAAATGTAATTTAAAAAGGTCAGTGTAATAGTCTCCTGCTCTGCGATTTACAAAATCAACAGGAGTTTTTTTTTTATTATAAGGAATATCATCACTGGGTGACATGGCTGTGAGTTTTAGGCTTCCTTTCAGCACATATAGGGAAACTGTCTCTTCTGATGATGATGATGATGATCCGACATGGGGCAAACAAGGAGATCATCATAGGCAGGAAGAAGAGGAGGAGAAGGAAGAAGTGGAGGAAGAGGTTGCAAAGCGCCCTCAAAGGGGGAGAGAGAGGAAGAGGGTAAAAGCATTTTTCAAGTATCAGTGAGGCAAGTCATAGTCGTAAATCGTTGGAAGCTGTCATCACAGCTATGACTCAACAACCACGGACCGCCACCACGAGCTCCAGCTCCAGAGCACCTTTCCGCCCAGTTAGATGTTCGCCCGTGTGGGCATTTTTTAATGTCCATAGTGATGACAAAACTATGGTCATCTGCAAACTGTGTGCTCAACACTTGAAACGAGGCAAAAACCCAAACAAACTTGGGACAAGTTGCATGAGCACTCATTTAAAAAGCCACCACCTGGTAACCTGGCGGGAACACCTGGTAAAAGCACAGAGCTCTGTGCGACCACCTCCACCAAGGAAGCAAGCTCAGACTACTAGATCTTCCTCCACTGCCTTTCCTCCTTCTGCCACCAAAGTTACCCGTGCTGCTGCCAGCAATTTGAGTGGGGCATGTAGCCGAACATTACCTTTTTCAGACTCCACCAGCGGTGAGCAGGAGCTCCAACGCAGATTGGCTGGTGTTTGTCGCATTGCTAGCAGTCAAGACCAGGCATCATTGCCATCCTCCACAACTTCTACGCCATCGTCTAATCTTTCTGTGGTTAGCATTAGCAGCATCCAACCTTCCATCCCCTAGATGCTGGAGCGCTAGAAGAAATCTGCCCCAAATGACCCCAAAACAAAGCTAATCAATGCGGCATATGCACAGCTGATTGCGTTAGAGCTCCTCCCTTATCGGCTGGTGGACTCCAATGCGTTCTGTTATGCATTCCTCTGCGCGAACCCATAGTACGTTATGCCTAGGCAACAGTATTTTGCAGAAAAATGTGTTCCTGCTTTGCATGAACACGTGCAGAGCAATGTGTCCATGGGCCTGTAGCACTCAGTTTCTGGCAAGGTGCATCTGACAACCGACAGTTGGTCGAGCAAGCATGGAGTGGGAAGATATATTTCCTATACAGCTCACTGGGTAACTTTGGTGGCAGCAGGGGAAGATGCAGCTGCAGCAAGGCCTGCATACCTACCTCTGCCCAGAGCACATCGCCATGCAATTTTCTCCTCAACCTCCACTTCCACCTCCTTCTTTGACTCTTGTGCCTCAACCTCTTCCTCCAGGGACACTTTGCCGTGGAGACCCGGCACCTCCCATTCTGTTCACTGCCAGCAACAACCTGCAGTTTGCTATTTCAGTGCACAATTCAGACGTTGCCACGCAGTCCTGAAGTTGCGAAGCCTGGGTTCTCTCAGCCACATGGGCGCAGCCATTCTAAGTGCTATGTGGGAGCAGGAGGACATATGGCTAACTCCCAACAGATTTCAGCCAGACAAGGTCGTGTTTGACAATGGGGCCAATCTGCTGGCAGCCCTGCGTTGTGGGAAACACACACACGTACCTTGCCTGGCTCATGTCATAAACCTGATAGCACAGCGCTTCCTTAGGAATTACCCAGGCCTCCACCCGCTGTTGCTGAAGGCCAGAAAGTTGTCCAGAATGCATTTCCGCCGGTCGTACACAGCCAGTGCCCGATTGGTGGATTTACAGCAAAATCTCAACCTGCCAGTGCACTAGTTAATTTGTGATGTGGCCACACGTTGGAATTCCACCTTTTACATGCTGCAGCGGCTGGCTGAACAACAGAAAGTGGTGGTGGATTACGTGGCAAGGTCTGTTCGTTATAGACGTATACCTACACTACCTTTCTTCAGCCCGGCGGAGTGGCTGCAAATTGAGGACTTGTGCACTGTATTGTCATCTTTTGAAGAGGCCACCAGGATGATCAGCAGAGATCAGGCCTGTGTCAGTGACATCATCCCCATCATAAGGCTGCTGGAACAGATGATGGTGGATCTCGGACACAACACGAGCGGACGCTGCATCAAGAGATGAAGTTTCAAACATCATCATGCATGCCTACTAGGCATAGTGCTCCACAAATCCAGGAAGAGGAGGAGGTGGAAAAGGATGAAGAGGACATTGCAGGCATAGGAGAAGGGGAGGAAGGGGTAGCGGAGGATATTGAGGGTACATGGCATGCATCCACCCAAACACAAGGCGGCATGTTCCGTGAATGGCGAGACCAGGCGGAGGAGGAGGACGACCCAGTGCTGCTGTTCGACCCACAGGAGTGTGGGTCCAGAATTACCTCAGCTGTGGGTAGTTTGAGCCACATGACTGCCTTCATGCAGGAGTACAGAGCCAAAGATCCACACATAAAAACAAAGACTGACGACTATTGGATTGCTACGTTACTGGATCCACGTTACAAGCCTGAGATACAACAACTGATCTTGCCCCAATAAAGGCGACCTAAAATCCGCACTACCAAGAAGTGCTTGTAAGGGACTTTTGCTCAGCCTTTCCGGCTGCCAGCATTAGCAGCAGGGATTCCTATGGCAGTTCCACCAGCCATAGGAGCCAAACAACTGCTTTAAGCAGCATGGGTGGCAGCAACGGTAGAGGTTGTCTAAGCCAAACTATGCAGGCTTTTTTTCAGCGGAAGCAAGCTGCCAGTCGTTCAGCAATTGCCAATGACACTCAGCAGTGGTACTCAGTCATGGTGCAGGAATACCTGAGCTCTGCATGGGACATCTGCAACCTCCAAAGCCAGGACCCACTGGGCTACTGGGTATCCAAGCATGAGCAGTGGCCAGAGCTGGCAGAACATGTCATTCAGATCCTTGCCTGCCCAGCCGCAAATGTGTTATCTGAAAGAGCGTTCAGTGCAGCTGGGGGTGTAGTGAGTGACAAGCAGATTCGGCTCTCTGCAGAAAATGTCAACCGACTCACTTTTAATAAAATGAATAAGGCTTGGATCGGCAATGACTTCAACACCCCCTCTGCAGAGTGTACTGATTAGTCATCAACTGCTGCACGGCTTGCTGACACCTTGATGGGAAAGCACATTCACAGCCTTCTGCATCTCCTTCTACTCCTCCCCCTAGTGGTTCTCTACCTCTACTTTGTCTCTGAGGTCTATAACTTGCAATGGAGCTGTGTAACTTTTTTTTTTTTTTTACCGAGCACTTCCCTAAGGGCCCTCTGCCTCTATCTACTTTGAGGCCTATATCACTTGTAACGGAGCTGTGTGATTCATAATTAAATATTTGTATTTTTAGTAGAGAAATACATACATTTTCTGTCCTTTTGGATAGATAGCAAGTGGTATCGAAAATTAAAAACTGTATTTTTTACAGAAGTTTTTCTAGCTTTTTTGATAGATAGCAAGTGGAATCAGAATTAAATATCTGTATTATTTTACAGAAATACAGAAATGTTTCTGTTTATTTTCATAGATAGCAAGTGGTATCAGAATTTTAATATCTGTATTTTTATGGCTTTTTTGATAGATAGCAAGTGGTATCAGAATTAAATATCTGTATTTTTTTTAAAGAAATATAGAAATTTTTATGGCTTTTTTGATACATAGCAAGTGGTCACAGAATTAAATATCTGTAATTATTTTACAGAACAATGGAAAGTTTTGTTTATTTTGATAGATTGCAAGTGGTATCAAAATTAAATATCTGTATTTTTTTTACAGAAATTTTTATGTTTATTTTGATTGATCTGGATTGCAAGTGGTATCCGAAATAAATATCTGTATTTTTTTTTACAGAAATACAGAAATTTTTATGGCTTTTTTGTTAGATGGCAAGTGGTATCAGAATTAAATATCTATTTTTTTTAAAGAAATATAGAAATTTTTATGGCTTTTTCGATAGATAGCAAGTGGTATCAGAACAAAATATCTGTAATTATTTTACAGAAATACAGAAATTTTTCTGTTTATTTTGATAGATTGCAAGTGGTATCATAATTAAGTATCTCTATTTTTTTACAGAAATACAGAAATTTTTGTGTTTATTTTGATAGATTGCAAGTGGTATCAGAATGAAATATCTGTATTTTTTTTTACAGAAATACAGAAATGTATGTTTTTTGATAGATTGCAAGTGGTATCAGAATTAAATATCTGTATAATTTACAGAAATACAGAAATTTTTCTGTTTATTTTGATAGATTGCAAGTGGTATCATAAGTAAATATCTGTATTTTTTTACAGAAATGCAGAAATTTTTATGTTTATTTTGATAGATTGCATTCATGTCTCAATTAACTACAGCTTCTACACTGTCCATAGAGGTGATGGCCTCAACCTCCAATGCGGTTCACGCTCCATCACAGGGCCCACCGCCTCCTACTCCTGCTGTTACTGCTTCCGCTTTCCCAGTACCCAACTCTAGATGCAAGATACTTATGCCGTCCACACTTTGTCTCAGAGCCCACCACCTCCTCCTCCTGCTGTAAATTATGCTGCTGCCTGCCCAGTTCCCAACTGTAAATGCCAGATACTAATGCTGTCCACACTCCGTGTCAGAGCCCACTGCCTCCTCCTCCTGCTGTAAATGAGGACACAAAATGGCACAATGACAGTGTGGAGGTGGCAGCACCATCAGGAGGCCACAGAGTGGCACAATGACAGAGTCTGGAGGTGGAAGCAGCATGAGTAGGCCACAGAGTGGCAGAATGACAGAGTGTGGAGATGGCGACAGCATCAGGAGGTAACAGAGTGGCACAATGACATAGTGTGGAGGTGGCGGCAGCATCAGGAGGCCACAGAGTGGCACAATGACATAGTGTGGAGGTGGCGGCAGCATCAGGAGGCCACAGAGTGGCACAATGACAGAGTCTGGAGGTGGCGGCAGCAGCAGCATCAGGCGGAGACCACAGAGTGACACAATGACAGAGTCTGGAGGTTGCAGCGACATGACTAGGGCACAGAGTGGCACAATGACAGAGTGTGAAGGTGGCGACAGCATCAGGAGGCCATAGAGTGGCACAATGCCATCGTGTGGAGGTGGCGGCAGCATCAAGAGGCCACAGAGTGGCACAATGACAGAGTGTGGAGGTGGCGGCAGCATCAGGCGGAGGCCACAGAATGACACAATGACAGTGTGGAGGTGGCGGCAGCAGAAGCATCAGGCGGAGACCACAGAGTGGCACAATGACAGAGTCTGGAGTTGGCGACAGCATCAGGAAGCTACAGAGTGGCACACGGAAAGAGTGTGGAGGTGGCAGCAGCATGAGTAGGCCACAGAGTGGCACAATGACAGAGTCTGGAGGTGGCGGCAGTATGAGTAGGCCACAGAGTGGCAGAATGACAGAGCGTTGAGGTGGCAACAGCATTAGGAGGCCACAGAGTGGCACAATGAAATAGTGTGGAGGTGGCGGCAGCATCAGGAGGCCACAGAGTGGCACAATGACAGAGTGTGGAGGTGGCGGCAGCATCAGGCGGAGGCCACAGAGTGGCACAATGACAGTCTGGAGTTGGCAACAGCATCAGGAGGCTACAGAGTGGCACAATGACAGTGTCTGGAGGTGGCGGCAGCAGCAGGATCAGGAGGAGACCACAGAGTGGCACAATGACAGAGTCTGGAGTTGGTGACAGCATTAGAAGGCAACAGAGTGGCACAATGATAGATTCTGGAGGTGGCAGCAGCAGCATCAGGAGGAGGCCACAGAGTGGCACAATGACAGAGCCTAGAGGTGGCGGCAGCAGCAGCTTCAGGAATATACCACAGAGTGGAAAGGTGACATAGTGTGGGGATGGCAGCAGCCGCATGAGTAGACCACAGAGTTGCAAGGTGACATAGTGTGGAGATGGCAGCAGCATCAGGAGACCACAGAGTGACAAGGTGACATAGTGTGGAGATGGCAGCAGCATCAGGAGACCACAGAGTGACAAGGTGACATAGTGTGGAGATGGCAGCAGCATCAGGAGACCACAAAGTGACAGAGTAGGGCGGTGGGTGGCAATACCAGTACCCGCTGACGAAGGTGGATGAAAGAAGGAGCACTTGGCATCTGATGTGTGGCATCAGGCGGGTGGCAGCATCAGAGTAGTAGCTGAGGAAGGTAGCCAGAAGAAAACCGGTCTCCTATGTCAAGGTTTGGGTAAGGCGGCATGGATCATCTAATCAGATGCATCAGGCATGGGTGGGTGGAAATCCTGGCAGATCCACGCCTGATTCATCTTGACAAGGGTCAGTCTCTCCACATTTTGGGTGGACAGGCGAGTTCTTCTTGGGGTAACTTTGGCCCCCGCTACACTAAACACCCGCTCTGATGCTACACTACTGGCCGGGCAAGACAGCTTTTCCAGTGCAAACTTGGCCAGTTGCGGCCACAAATCCAGTTTGGCTGCCCAGTAGTCCAGCGGATCTTCAATGACGGCTGGCAGGGTGCACTCTAAGTATGCCACCACCTGCTGGTTCAGGTTCTGCTCTATGTCTAGCTGCTGGTATGTAGTTTCTTCACTATGCGGGTGAAGAAATCTGCTCATCAGTGACTCTAGACTGCTGCTGATGGAGCTGGTACTGCTCCTGCCACCACACCCCTCCCCAATTGCCATGGCAAAGGTCCGTGAGTGCAGAGGGCCCCCCCCCGGTCAGACCAGCGAGAGGATGGACGATGGCGCAGATAGGCAACGGCCAACTGACTACATAGGATGTCTCTGTAGTAGTTCAGCTTGTCCTCCCTCTCAGCGGGTGTTAAAAAAGGCCCCCATTTTGGACCGGTAGCGAGGGCCCAACAAAGTGGAGAGCCAGAAGTCATCTCTCTGCCGAATGGTGACAATTCGGCTGTCACTACATAAGCAAGTGAGCATGCAGCGGGCCATTTGTGCAAGTGACTCGGAGGGACTCTCTGCCTTCATCTCCACTGCATACTGCCACTGTGTGTCAGGGTCCTCTGCCTTGTCTACCTCATCTCCCTCTTGCTCCTCTGGCTGGTTCTGCTTCTCCTCTCCTGTCACCTGTGTAGAAAAACCACCCATTTCCCTATACATTGCCTGTGCTCCAATGTCCTCCTCCTCCTCCTCCAGTTCAGCCCCCACAGGGCTCATGTGGCCGTGAGATCTAGGCGCCACATCTCCAGTCCCCTGACCAGCCAGATTTACCAGCATCTGTTCCAGGACATGAAGCAGTGGAATGACGTTGTTCATCCCATAGTCCTGGCGACTGACAAATAACATGGCCTCCTCAAAGGGCCTGAGCAAAGTGGTGGAATTCCGACGGGTGGAAACGTTGCATATCAGCCTATGTTGGGGGATGCCCTTCTGCCGCTGCAGCTTAAGGAGGGTGTGCTTTGCGGTGTACGAGTAACTGAAGTGCATGCAAAGTTTTCTGGCCATTTTTATGATGTCTTGCAGATGGGTGGAAGACTTCAGGAACCGCTTGACAACCAGACTGAACACGTGTTCCATGCAGGGCGCATGGCTCAGCCTTACATGACGCAGCGCTGACACCATGTTCTTCCAGTTGTCGGTCACCATGGTTCCGATTTTGAGTTGTCGCGGAGAAAGCCAGGATTCGATTTCTTGATGAATCACACGGAGCAGTTCCTCCCCTGTGTGACTCTGTTCGCCCAGGCAAACCAGGTGCAGAACAGCGTGATACCACCGTGCCCTGCACATGTGCTATGTTGGAGGGGCACTGTGAATTGTCCCTACAGTGGAGGTTGAGGACACGATGGAGGATAAGGAGGCGGGGACGGACGTTGTTGCAGGACCAGCAGTGTGGGAACGTGGAGGCGGAAGCGGTGTCACCTGGCCAAGTTGCTGGTGTGGCTGTGCAGGAACCACATTCACCCAGTGGGCCGTAAAGGACATGTATTGTCCCTGACTGTAGTTACAGCTCCACGCGTCGGCGCTGCCGTGCACTTTGGCAGACACCAACAGGCTCAAGGAATGGCCCATCTTCTGTTCTACATATTTGTGCAGGTTGGGTACTGCCTTTTTCGCAAAGAAATGACGGCTTGGGACTCTCCACCTCAACTCAGCACAAGCCATCAGTTCTCTGAAAGGTGCAGAGTCCACCACTTGGAAAGGAGGGACTGCAGCACCAGCAACTTGGACAGGAGCATATTCAGCTTCTGCGCTGTTGGATTAGTGCACGCATACTGTTGTCTCTTGGCAATCGCTTCGGTGATCAATTGCTGACAGAATGACTGATGAGGAGTAGGAGGAGCAGGAGCATCTGGACTACTTGCCTGCCTAGCAGAGGAAGTGGTGGATTTCTCCTCCAGTTCTTGGCTGGGCAGTAGCTGCTGACTGTCCTCTACTAGCTCGTCCCTGCTGTATAGTGGAGCTGAGCCCACAGCATACAATACTTCTGTGGCTGAGGGAACAGCAAAGGACAGAGGCAGGTTCAGGGCAGGTGAGAGCACAGGGCTGTTGGCTGGGGGGTGTCTGATGTCACTTGGGATAAGGTGGATGACCAAGTTAACCAATCAAGAACTGTTGGGTTGCTGGTCAAGACACGACCGCTAGATGATACCAGGAGCTCAGGACTCTCGCTGCGACTCCTGCTGACACGTCCCCCTTACTCTGCTGCGACCTCTGCCTGTGCCAGAAACATCTAGGCCTCTGTTACTCCTCTGTGTGCATGGCCTGGCACTTCTCTGACATACTTTTATCTGAACTAAATAAACTCAAAGCAAAGGAGTGAAATACAGAAATGTTTATGCCTTTTTTGATAGATAGCAAGTGGTGTCAGAATGAAATATCTGTATTTTATGGAGAGAAACACAGAAATTTTTCTGCCTTTTTAATAGCAAATTCTATCAGAATTAAATATCTGTATTTTGTGGAGAGAAATATAGACCATGTTGAAACCCTGGGTGCCTCAAAATAGGGTATAACAGTGAGGGGAAAGTAATAATTCCAGAGGTCTGGAAATGCTTCCGTACAATACGCAAAGTTGTCCTTATCAAAGGGAGTTTGAGGATAGTGATTCTGGTGGGGACCATAGGGCCCCTGCTAATGGGATACGAGAGATTGCTCCCTCGAGAGCGACCCATGGCTTGTGGTCGCCATTTCTGCACCAATCAATCGCCCCATGTGTACCGCTTGTTGGTACAACAGAGGATCGGGAAAGGCGATGCCGCCACTCAATTTAGGTAACCTGAGAATCTGTCGCCTAATGCGTGGGTTGTTCCCCCCCCAGACAAAGCGGAGAAATTCTTGCCTAAATTTGTACAGCACTTGTTGCAGGGCATAAACCGGGAGAGTTTGGAGTAGATAAAGAAGAGGTGGCATAATGTTCATCTTCAATATATTGCATACACCAAACCAAGAGAATATGTGTTGTTTCCAACGCTGCAAATCTCTCCTCACTGTATTCAACAATGGCAAAAAATTCAGATTAACTACCGATGACAAATCTCTGAGGATCTTACACAATTTAAGTTGGAAATCGGCCTTAAGCTAGAACAGGAGTTGGGGTCTTTTTCAGGCTTAAGCATTAAAGAAATATGAGCTGCCAAAGTATCCCTGGGTAACATCGCCCCTCCAGTTAAAGCATTAAGTAAAGCATTAAATCAAGTAGTGTGGAGAGTAGTGTTGGTCGAATAGCTCACTATTCGATTTGGCAGCTGTTCGGCCGAATATAGCACAAAAATTCGGGTGGTCGAACATCGAATTCGAATCCCATTAAAGTCAATAGGAGAAAAATTCGGGTTTGTTTCAGCACTGTGTAGAGCTTCTACAGCCTCCAAACAGATGTAAAAAGATATATTATAAAAGGATACATAAAAAGATACATTGTAAAAAGATACATAACACTATTCCATACCCCTGTGCTTCACATGAATATCAAAGAGCACCTGTCAAATCAATATTAGGCTAAAGCTAGGTGAAAGCCTGATCAGGATTTCCCTTTCCTCAGCAACTCAGGGAGCAGAGCAATCAGCGGAGGTTTATGCTGACAGCTCTGCTCCCCTGATCCTGGAGGCAATACCCGAATTCGAACAGCCATATTCGGGTCGAATATAGGGACAACCCGAATTCGAACATCAACACTAGTGGAGAGATTACAGAGAGGATTTTTTTATAATATGGTAAGGTTAGACCATCAGGTCTAGGCGCTTTCCCAGTGGATGCTTTAGAGATAGCCGAAGCCAATTCTTCTGCCATGATCGGGGCCCCCAGGGACTCCACCACCTCTGCAGGAAAGGCAGGCAGTCTGGAGGAGTCAAGATAAGCTCTAATTAAATATGTTTTTGTGGGGTCAGCACCAGTGGAATTATTGCCATCTAAATTATACAATTTGTCAAAGAATGACCTGAAGGTCTCCTCAATGTCTAAGGAGTTATCCACCAACATGCCCCAGGGGGAGCTCATACTAGGGATATATGTTTTTGCCCCTTTTTCCCGAAGAGCTTGCGCTAAAGCCCTGCCACACTTGTTAGAATATTCGAAGTAATATCCCTTACATTTGGTGAGCATAAATTTTGTTTTACATCATAGCAACTCTTTAATATGCTCTCTTGTACTTACAATTTTCTGCTCAATCTCAACCGTGTGGTGCCTTTTATGAGTGCTCTCCAAATTATGTAACTCTGCCAGAAGTTGATTTAGTTTAGCTTCTCTCTCCTTTTTGCACTTTCGACCCAACTGAATGAAAAAACCTCCGATAAAGTAATTTATGCGCCTCCCAAAAGGAGAGCGGATTATCCACAGATGGAGCATTTACTTCAAAAAAGGGCCTGAGCTCAACCTCAATTTTCTCACATACCCTCGGCGACGCCAATAAAGAGTCATTCAATTTCCAGGAGTAAGATTTCGGTTCAGTTGGTGATGCTTGCACTGATAGAGAGACCGGGGCATGATCTGAAATAGAAGTTACACCTATATCTGAAGATATCACTTTTCGGTATGGAGGAATGATTAATAAGAAAAAAGGTCAATTCTTAAATATGTTTTGTGCATGGGTGAATAAAAGGTAAATTCTTTCTCAGCTGGGTGTAAAACACCAAATATCTACTAGCTGATACATATGTAGAAGGCGTTTAATCTTTCTCAAGGTAGCATCAGGCATAGCCCAATACATATATTATATATATATATATATATATATATATATATATACACATATATTTATATACATCATTAATAAATATAATATTGAAAATTCTTCCACTCCTTTTTTTGTTTTTTTCTTCAATAGCTGTTTACTGGTGTACAAATCTAAAGGATTAGATCAATAAATGATTATGGAATGTCAAACTAAAAAAACCAAACAGCCGAATTTCCCATACTGCGCACGCCCAATAGCATTTTAATTTTCAACACCTGTGCGCGTAATGATGAGCATATATAAGGCTGTTGTCTAAGTTGCTTTTTTCTTTTGTCTTAATTTTTTTTGGTCAGGGAAGGCTGTTGTTTTGTTTGTTATCTAATCCTAATCTATGTTGCTACATTTGATACTTTGCTTACCATTTAGCACAATAGCTCCTTTTGTTTTTTGTACTTTGAATGTTTCAATGTCCATTTTGCTAAGAAGTCAATGCCAATATTAATGCTATGTTATTGTGTTTGTGGCCATATTGTTTCATTTCAATAATAATAATGTCTATACTACCAACTTTAAATGTTTGTCCTGCATATTTTCTGATCCAGTTTTCCACCCTTGATTGGTCAAAATTGCATATTGGTTTGGTAAATGTTTTAGGAATGCAATATTTTGGGGGCCACTTTTGAAATAATTAGGCTTTATATGCAAGTGTGGGTTTACATGTGTTTTTATTTTTAGGTTTATTTTGTCATGTAAATTTAGTGGTATCTGTGTGTTCTTTATATTTTAATGTGACCTTTTAGCAAATAGGTTTATTTTGAATAAAGTTTTTGTCCAAATTTTGTATATTTTTTTTGGTGGGGTTTTTTTTTGTGATCTCCTTTACAATGTTCCAGGACCTCCAATTAAAAAGTTCTATTATGACTTCCGGGGGAGGAGTCACCGCGAGCGGACGCACACACACAGAGCTCCGTTGGATTTGGAGACTTGCTTGTGTGTTTACTGTTTCTGGAGACAGGGGACTTCCATCAGGTGCCGTGGAAGGCTACAGCTGCTGTCCCGGATCCTGTGGCCGGCTGCTGGAGACTGCAGCCTGGTGCGGACGTGAGTCGGCAGCTTGCATTCTCTGTGCGGCCGTGACAGGAGACATCATTACACACGTGGCACTAGGCTTCTTACTGACAGAGGCTGCTGACAGGAGGCTGTTTACTAGAGGTACACTGTGCTGGTGCTGGGGGACACTGGAAGAAAGGATTGCTCTGAGATTTGCTGTGGTTGCTGTGAATTTCTGCTATATTGATCAGGCATGCAGGTCGCCATTTTTGAGCTGCTGCCATGTGACCTTACAATCCATAGTCATCCTTCCAATCCAGGCATTCTTGAATAGGGATTATCCTAAATTACATTTCTTGTACTAGCTGAGTACCTTCCCATTTGATATTTTGAAGAGATTGTTCAAAGCTTATCCCATGAAGATCACCACAGGCAATATTTAGTAATAGGAGGAAATCGGGCGGCCATCTTGGCCACATGGCTTCTTTATTGAATAGTACCTTCATGATTTAATCTGACTCCATCCTGATAAGAGAAAGAGATCCAAGCCTATTTGAAATTAGGATCTTCATTGAAATATACTAGAGCTTTCTTGGATTAGTATATTGCTGCATTATAGGTATATATCAACACTGTGCCTTCTCCAATGACACGGCAGATTGCCTGACAGCGTGCAATTTAGTCTCATCTTACTATATATTTTTCTCCTTGTACCTTATATCATCTGTGTTTCAAAGTGGAGACAGGATTACTTGATGGAACTTTGATTCTGTACATTTACTCCATTTAATACATTTCAAAACAGTGGAGCTGATCTATGCTGATTGAACTCTGATTCCTTAACAATCCAATATATCACCAATATTGTGAGATTTTGAAAGGAATCCCCTGGTTTCCCCTAACAGATTGTATTCTGATTTTACATATCTACTTACCTCAACCTGCTCACCCGCTCTCCCATCTCTCTGGCATTCATCTACTGCAGTTACTACATATATACAATCCCCTGCAGCTATTAAGATTGTGAGAATCTAGAGATATCGTCATGTTCAACTAATTTCACAAGGCGTGGGGCCCCGCCATTGCCGGGCCTTTCATATGGGTGAATAAATAACCACTGATTCAGGGAGACAAGCTTTTTTAATCTCCTCTCACTAGTTTTTTTTTTTACATTACTTCTGGTTCTCCTCTTTTTCTTCTTGTGCTATGGGCAAAGGGAAGCCTAATAGTCAATCATCCCAAAAACGGGAGATAGCAACTTTTTTTGCTCGTTCCAAAACCCCTGATTTTACTAAGGAGGATTCATCCTCTAACTTTCCTTCCCTGCTGGGTGAAGACAAAGACAACTCCAGTCCCCCAAGCCCCCCCACAAACCTCTATGGATCCCTCAGATTTTTGGGACAGAGATGCATATTTAAGATCTTTACCTACCAAAGCAGATTTTGAATCATATCTTGTACACATCCAAAACTCTCTCTGCTCTGAATTAGCCACACTTAAATCTGATCTTGGCTCCAGAATAGAAGAGGTGGAATGAACAACTGAAGACCTCCGTACACATGTACAAAACCACACTCATGCCATTAATGAGCATTCAGTACTGCTTCAACAACTCCTATATCAGCAAGATGATTTAGAGAACCAAAGCCGCCGTAACAACATACGGATTCAGGGGGCTACCAGATTCGGTTGAGCTAAAAGATCTTCATACAGCAGCAACAACCTTGTTCAATGAGCTTCTGCAGAAGCCAAGAGACAATGTTATAGAAATTGACCGGATTCATCGAACTCTCGGACCGAAAAGTCAGGATTCAGACAGACCAAGGGATGTAATTTGTCGTGTCCACTCCTTCCAGTTTAAAAAACTCATCATGCAGGAAGCCAGATTACAAGAAGAGTTCACCTTTAATAATCGCCCTATAATGTTTCTAACTGATCTTTCTCGCAACACTTTAGCACTACACCGAGCATTGAAGCCATTACTACAAATGTTGAAAGACAACAATATCAAGTACATATGGGGCTTTATGCGCACAGAGGACTTTATGCGCACAGAGGTAGCAAAACTGCTACCTTTAGTCAACTAGGAGATTTACCTACTTTCCTGGCAACATTTGAACTACCCCAGATTAAGCTTCCAGATTGGCCTACGCTCCCCACTCCTCTACTCCAGCAGAGACCAGATGCACAGCTCTTCACAGGCTCCACGTGATATTGGAACATCCCATAAAAGGGACTTTATTGTACCCCTGAAGTGAAGGACATGATTATCTCCTTTTCTAGGAGGTCTGGGCTGTTATCCCAGTGAGGTATTTTTTTGTGTAAGTTCTTGAAATTTGATAATGCATTAATAATTGTTTACACTGTTCTAGTTTGAGAAAACAATTTGTTCTAAAAGAAGCGGATTTATGTTTTTACCCTCCCCCGTACAGCTTACATTAGCTATCTCACCCAATGCTTATATTTGCGTATAATTAGAGGCCCGGCCCGGGTGGTGAGGGCCTCGCCCTGGCCACCTGAGCCACCCCTTCCAAGGGAATTTGCGCAGCTGAACTGCGCTTACTGTTTTTGTTTGTTCCTATTTTATATGTTCTTTTAATTGCTTGTCTTGTTGTATTGCCCTGCCCCTCTGTATTACCTTCCCCCTCATCTGACCCCCTCTTAAACCGCTACCCTAGCTCCTACCCTAGCCTGCAGGCTCCCTTCAATATTTTTGTAATGGGTCCAGTTAGAGAGGTCACGTATATTGTCAAAGGGTGGAATACCCCAGAAAAACGCTCCACAATACTAGCAGAACTACACAGATTAAAAACACAAATAGCATTCATACAGGAAACTCATTTTCGCATCGATAGGAATCCGAGATTTGGCAATAAGAGGTACCCAATAGTCTATCATAGCTGTACTGATTTATCTAAATCCAAGGGAGTCAGCATTTTGGTAGCCTCCTCTGTCACATGGCACTTTAAGGATCAACTGAGCTGCCGGGAAGGTAGATTCCTCTTTATTAAAGAGAACTTGGAAGGCTCCAAAGTCACCCTAGCATTCCAAAGCACATTCCTAATACCGGACAGGCCTCATTTTTAATTGAGACCCTTGAGAAATTAGAAAAATTTCAGGAAGGTATCTTGATCTTGGGAGGAGACTTTAATTTCACACCAGACTGGACACTGGACACTTCTCGTAGTGGACTCAATCACTCTTCACCCTGTACCAATGGTCGAATCCTGAAAACCCTATCTCAACATAGGCTCCTTGATGTTTGGCGCATTTTGCATCCCCAAGATAGGGATTACACATTTTATTCTCCCCCCCATAGTTCATACTCAAGGATTGACCATTTTTGGCTCCCACATTCTGAGTTACACAGAGTGAAGTCTTGTTCCATTGGCTCAATAACTTTGTCAGATCATGCTCCGGTTTCCATTACTGCCCCAGGTCTTGGAATTGGAGCTTAAATGAATCTCTTCTCCAAGATACAGTAGTCCTGGAGGATGTCAATTCTGAACTATCTCACTATTTTCAGACCAATGCTAATCCTGAGACCAGCCCCCTTTTACTTTGGGAGGCCCACAAAGCAGTCATACGAGGTTTATTTATCAAACATGGGACTAGGCTCAAGAGGGAACGTCAGAAGGAGATAGGGGACACTCTCAATCAACTAGATCCTTCCCTAGATCCTACAATAGGTAAGGAACTCCGAGTTCTCCCTGAGAAACTCTCATTACTTTGCCTCAACAGGGCTAAATTTGCCCTTACTAAATGCAAGAGGTTGTTTTACGAACACAGTAACAAAAGCGGCCGTCTACTAGCCAATGCTCTCCGTGTACAAAAAACTCGCTCGTTTATTCCTTTTCTCACGGACAACTGTGGACGTAAGATCTACTTTACCAAAGATATAGCGGAATCCTTTCCCCAATACTACTCTACACTATATAATATCTTGAAGCCTTCCTCCTCCGTGATGATAGGAGAGAGGGTACGGGCGATCCGAAAATATCTTTCAGACTCGAAGATGCCTTTTCTTTCTCTGTCTAATAGAGAGATATTGGAAGCTCCTATCTCGGCTGAAAAACTTAGTGCGGCCATAAGAGACACCCCCACTGGTAAAACACCTGGATGGGATGGGTTGCCTTTATCATACTATAAAACTTTTCAGGCTCCTTTGGCGACTCATTTATTAGCAGCATATAACAATATTACTGAAGGTGGGCGGTTCCCTCTGGACTCCCTGTGGGCCACCATCACGGTCATACCCAAGGAGGGTAAAGACCCCTCTTCATGTGCTAGCTACCGGCCTATCTCCCTCCTTAAATTACAAAAATTTTAGCCAGACTGATCAAGGTCATGCACACTCTTATCCATTTGGATCCATTTGGATCAAGTTGGTTTCATGCTTGGCAGGGAGCCCAGAGACAACACGACCAGAGTATTGAATTGGATATTTTATGCTACATCCAAACATATCCCGTTAATGTTACTGTCCACAGACGCTGAAAAAGCTTTTGACCGGGTAGATTGGCTCTACATAGATCAAACGCTAACGCCGCATGCTATCATGGATTAGAGCCATTTACTCTGAACCCACGGCCAGGGTCAGAGTGAATGGACTGATTTCAGACCCTCTTTCTATTTCTAATGGCACAAGACAGGGTTGTCCCCTGTCCCCTTTGATCTTTATTTTGTCCCTAGAGCCACTTCTTCGTACGATCCATGCCTCCTCTGCTATCTCGGGCTTAGATATGGGATGCTCGACCCAGAAAGTGGCAGCTTATGCTGATGATCTGCTGTTCGCCATAACCAACCCTATCGTCTCTTTGCCTAAATCTCATGACAATTTTGAGTGAATTAATTCTATGTCAAATTTTAAAATTTACTACTCCAAATCAACTGCCTTGAATATAACACTTTCAAATGTAGTCCGCTCCCACCTCCAACAATTGGGAACCCATGCAATCACGTATCTAGGCACGAAAATTCCCAAAACACTCTCGGAAATATTTGAACGGAATTATCTCCCACTGCTCTCCACAGTGCTTAATGACTTAAAGAAATGGGATAAATTGACTTTTTCATGGCTGGGACTTAATAATGTAATTAAGATGAATATTCTCCCCCGATTTCTATATCTCTTCCAAACGCTGCCCATCAAAATTCCGGGGCCCTTCTTTAGAATACTTGCGTCTAAATTGTTTCGCTATATTTGGCGGAATAAAGCTCCAAGACTTTGCAGGTCTCTACTTATGAGACCTAAATTAGAAGCGGGTCTGGGAATCCCAAACATGTTTAACTACTACCTGTCAGCTCACCTGACACGGGTACTGGATTGGTGTTGAAATGGAGATTTTAAACAGTGGATATCACTGAAACAATGTTTTTGCCCAACACCTCTAGGCCTCCTTACCTGGCTGCCGATATCGAATTTCCCAGGACTTAAGTCTCACCCTACGGTGGGTAATACATGGGAATTGACAGTGCGAAACTTCCACCGTTTACACCTCTCGCCTTCTCCATCGCCTCTCTTCCCGATCCTGGGCAGCCCGTCTTTTCCTCCTGGGATGGAGGACGGGAGATTCAAAGAATTGCTCTCTTCTGGGGTTTGTGGAGCGTTGCAGTTTATCAGATCAGGCAGATGGATCAGCCTGGAGGAGTTAGAAGAGGCGGTGGGAGAATTTCAATTAGATTTCTGGAAAATCTTGCAGATCACCCATTTCCTGTCCACTCTCCGCTCGGCCCTATCCTATTGTAGACCCCTTACTGTTTTCGAGCAGTTATGCTTGGGGACGGGTGGTATTGGATACACTCTATCTGTAGTGTACAGGCTACTACAGACCCCACCCCCCGATTACACGCCTATGTTTCTTAGGTCTTGGGAGACTGAGTTGGGTCTTTCGCTATTTACGGAACAAAAGGAAAATATTTTATATTGGCTCCATAAAGCGTCTATTGCTAGTAAATACCAAGAAATCCGTTTCAAAGTGGTTTGGCGATGGTATCGAACCCCGGAGAAATTACATCCCATTTTCCCAGCTGTATCAGACTGCTGCTGGAGATGCCTGATAGAAAAAGGCACATTACTGCATATATTCTGGTACTGCCCCCTTTTGCGGAATTTTTGGACCACGGTTCGGTCTATTACTCAACAAATGTCAGACCAAGATATCCCAGATGATCCAGCTTTCTTTCTCTTACAACACAATTCATTTTCACGGAAGGCATATAAAGGCTCATCAGACACCTTATTATGACCGCTATCTCCTGCATAGCTGCCCACTGGCGAAATCGTGATCCACCCACTATTGGTTTATGGCTTAGTAGAGTTAATGAGATCCACCGAATGGAGGATCTTACTTCCTCTATTCGGGGCACTGGCAGGAAGGTGGCTCGTACATGGTATTTTTGGTCACAGTTTATAACCACTAACGAGTATAGGGATCTTTCTGCCCCCAATTAAAAATTTCTATTTGACCCACATACCCCTACCCTTCGGCTGTTGCAGAACCCCATAGGAGTACCCCTTCCATGTTGTGAACCCTCCCCTATACCTTTCCTCTTCTGTCACAACTCCTCTATCCCCACATACCCTTTTGTTGTTCCTTTTTTTTAGAATTAATAGATTGTTTAGCACTTTTATAAACTGATATTTTTATACTATTGTACAAAGCTTGCACTACCTTGTATGAAATATATTAGATGTTATATCAATGTGTTTATTTTATGTTGTTTTATTGCAAAATTTAAGCTATCCATGTTTCACCTCCCCCATTTTTTTTGCATCCCGTTCAAAAATTTTAAATAAAGAATGTTTTAAAAAAAAAAATTATGCTTGTTTTTAAGCAGTTCCCTTCTATGATTTTTTTGACTGGCTGAAAACAGCACAATTGGCTTATTAAAACCCAGTGTGATGTAACCACTATGTGCGTGTGAACTGTTTCATTAGTTAAAAAAATTTCCAGAGAAGGGAATCTCTTGGCAACGCAGAAGTGACTCTCTTTTCTAATTTGCAAGACACAAAAGACTGCCTCAGAAATTATTTGCCTGAATTTTTCAGTCAGCCTAAATATAACTGTTGGCTCAAAAGTTTTTTTGTTGCTCCAAGTAGTTACAAAGATGTAATCCGTTGGAAAAGTGCTTTCATTCAGCCTGAGTATATTACTTTTATGGCAGGACTAACTGATTGCATTCTGATTTTTTACACCTGCTCTTCTAAACTTGTGTATCTACTTATCGCAAGTACACTTTATTGGGACTTTTTCACAGGTTTAGTATACTGTGAGTCTGAAGATTACACCAGCCTCCTCTACTGTAATTATTGTATTTACGAGACTTTAGGGATACCATCATGTGCAGCTAATCTGGAGGGGGTCCTACCACTAGATTCAACACTGCTCAGACCACTATGTCTGGTTTGGAACCCCCTGACTTTACTCAAGAAGATTCTTCTTCTAACTTCCCTTCCTTATTGGGTGAAGATAAGGACCCTTCAAGCCCTACAAGCCCTCCACAAACATCCATGGACCCCACTGAGGTGTGGGACAGAGATGCCTACCTAAAGTCTCTACCTACCAAAGTAGACTTTGAATCGTACCTTGTACGCATTCAAAACTCTTTGCGCTCTGAATTAGCCACACTTAGATCTGACCTTAGCTCTAGAATAGAAGAGGTTGAACGCACGACAGAGGATCTCTGTTCCCATGTACAAAACCATACCCACACTCTTAATGAACACTCAATGCTACTTCAACAACTTATGTACCAACAGGATGACCTGGAGAATCGAAGCCGCCGTAACAACATAAGGATTCGGGCACTTCCAGAATCGATAGAACCAAAGGACCTCCATGCAGCAGCCACGACTTTTTTTAATGAACTCCTTCAGAGACCTAGGGACACTAATTTAGAAATTGATCGCATTCATCAAACTCTGGGCCCAAAAAGCCAGGACCCAGACAGACCAAGAGATGTAATTTGCCGAGTCCATTCTTTCCAGCTTAAAGAACTTATCATGCAGGAAGCCAGGTCACAAGAGGAGTTCACCTTCATCAATCGTCCCATCATGCTCCTAACCAATCTCGCTCGCAACACTTTGGCACTCTGCCGAGCACTGAAACCACTGCTACAACTGCTGAAAGACAAGAACATCAAATATAGATGGGGCTTTCCATTTCAACTTCTTGCTCAGAGAGGCAGCAAATCTGCCACCTTTCGTCAACTGGGAGACTTGCCTACCTTCTTGGCGACGTTTGAGCTTCCCCAAGTCAACCTTCCTGATTGGCCTACGCTCCCCACGATTTTAACCCCTCCAGTGAATTCTGAATGGCAGCAAGTACAGAGGAAGTCTAACAGGGACCAAGTGTGCAATTTTTCATAGCCCCCTCCGTGACTGTGGACTAATCTATCAGGGGATTTTTGTTGTACCCCCGACACATGAGGATTGGTTGTCCCTCTTTTTAGTGGGTCTGGATTTCTTGCCCACAGAGATATTTTGTGGGTCAGATTTTTCTTTATGTTGAACTGCTCTGATACTGTTATTAATGATATAGTTTATGATAATGATTCTCTTTTAGAGAATGCGGATGTGTACTTGTACCCTCCCCCGTACAGCTTACATTGGCTAATTCATCCAATACTTTTATTGGCATATAAGTATAGACCCGGCCCGGGTGGTGGGGGCCTCGTCCTGACCACCTGAGCTACCCCTTCCAAGGGAATTTGCGCAGCTGATCTGCGCTTATTGTTTTTTTTCTTTTTTTTTTGTGTGTTGATTGTCTGTCTTTTTGTTTTGCACACTGTTCCATCCCCCTGTCTACCCTTCCCCCCCATCTGACCTCCCCCGGAGTCCTTACACCCCTGCCCTTGGGAATATCTAAACCACTGAGAAACTGAAAAGCCGCTCTCAATTTTACTGCGATGGGCCCGGTTAAAGTAGTTACATATAATGGTAAAGGGTTGAATACTCCCGAAAAACGCTCTTCTATTTTGGCAGAATTACATAGGCTGAAGACACAAATAGCTTTCATACAGGAAACCTATTTCTGACAGACAGGATTCCGCGATTAGGCAATAAGAGATATCCGATTGTGTACCATAGCTGTACAGATTCATCTAAATCCAAAGGGGTGAATTTTGATAGCCTCCTCTGTTACATGGCATTTTAAGGAGCAACTGAGTTGCCCAGACGGTCAAATGTCAAAGGGGTCTTTATAAGGCTCTACAGTCATTTTGGCTGCCGTCTACTTTCCTAATAGCGGTCAGGCTTCCTTTTTAACTGAAGTATTCGAAAAACTGGAAAAATTTTAAAAAGGTATACTGATCTTAGGTGGAGACTTAAATTTCTCACCTGAGGAGGCAGTAGACACCTTTGGTGGTAGTCTTACTTCCTTTCCAACTCGCACCAACGGTAAAATCCTAAAAGTTCTATCTCAACATAGGCTCCTCGACGTATGGCGCGTTCTGCATCCCCAGGCTATAGATTATACATTCTTCTCTTCCCCCCATAGCTCGTACTAGAGGATCGATCACTTTTGGATCCCACATTCAGAATTACACAGGGTATAATCTTGCTCTATTGGCTCCATTACTTTATCTGATCACGCTCCGGTATCCATTTCTATCAAACTATCATATTCCTGTCCCAAATCTTGAAATTGGAGCCTGAACGAATCCCTTCTCCAAGACGCTGCGGTCTTGGCAGATGTCAATTCAGAATTATCCATTTACTTTCAGACCAATGCCACTCCTGAGACCAGCCCTCTTTTGCTATGGGAAGCTCAAAAAGCAATTATACGGGGTATATTCATCAAACATGGGACAAGACTTAAGCGAGCCCGCTAGAGGGAGATTGGGGACACTCTTCAACGTATTGCATCTCTCGAGTCTTCACATAAATCTTCACTTGACCCTACAGTGGGTAATGACCTCTGAGTTCTCCGTGAGAAACTTTCATTCCTTTGTCTGGATGGGGCGAAACTTGCTCTGACTAAATGCAGAAGAATGTTCTATGAACATGGTAAAAAAAGTGTCCGTTTGCTAGCCAACGCTCTCCGTGTACATAAAACTCGCTCGTTTATCCCCTTTCTCACGGACAACTGTGGACAGAAAACATACCACACTAAAGATATAGCAGAATCCTTTCGCCGGTACTACTCCACATTATATAATATATCGAAGTCCTCCTCCCCTCTGGCGTCGGAAAAAAGGATCTCTCGGCAAGTGGGATGCCTTCCCTTTCTTCTTCTGAGAGGGAGATATTAGAGACCCCTATCTCAGTGGAGGAATTTAGTTCGGCCTTTAAAGATACCTCCACAGGTAAAACCCCTGGACCAGATGGGCTTCCTTAAACATATTCTAAAACCTTTCAGGCTCCTTTGGTGTCTCATTTTCTGGCAGCATTTAATTTTATTACTGAAGAATGCTGGTTTTCCTTGGACTCCCTGCGGGCCACCATTACAGTCATACCCAAGGAGAGTAAGGATCCCTCCTTATGTGCAAGTTACCGACAAATCTCCCTTCTTAATCAAGGACTGGATTTATTTTGCTGACTCCAGACGTGTTCCGCTTATGCTGCTGTCAACGGACGCTGAACAGGCTTTTGATCGGGTAGATTGGCTTTATATGGACTGTACTTTATTACACATAGGCCTGGGCCCGAGGATGTTATCATGGATGCGGGCCATTTACTCTGAGCCCACGGCTAGGGTCAGGGTGAATGAACTGCTCTTCGATTCACTGCCTATTTCTAATAGCACAAGACAGGGCTGTCCTCTATCCCCTTTAAATTTCGTCTTATCCCTGGAACTGCTCCTGCATGTGATTCGTGCCTCCTCGCTGTCTCGGGCCTGGACATGGGAGGTTCAGTCCAGAAAGTAGTGGCTTATGCCGATGATTTATTGTTCGCCATAACCAACCCTATCGTTTCTTTGCCTAATCTCCTGACAATCCTAAATGAATTTAACACCTTATCCAACTTTAAAATCAATTATTCCAAATCAGCAACTTTAGATGTAACACTTCCGACTGGAACCCGCTCCCATCTCCAACAGTAGTTTGCTTTCCGATGGGAACCCCATGCGATTACGTACCTAGGCACGAAAATCCCCAAAACACTCTCGGAGCTATTTGACAGGAACTTTCTCCCGCTGCCTTCCACAGTGAACTCTGCTCTGGACAAATGGGATAAACTGACTTTCTCTTGGCTGGGACGCATAAATGTTATCAAAATTAATATTCTCCCTCGGTTTTTATACCTTTTTCAAACACTGCCCATTAAAATTCCTGGATCCTTTTTTAGGAACCTCACCTCCAAACTTTTTCGCTTTATTTGGCGAAATAAGGCTCCAAGGCTTTGCAGATCCTTACTCATGAGGTCCAAATTAGAAGGGGGTCTGGGAGTCCCGAACTTGTTTTACTACTATTTGTCGGCCCACCTGACACGGGTACTAGATTGGTGCCGAAACGGGAGGCTTAAGCAATGGATAATGTTGGAACAGTGTTTCTGCCCAACACCTCTGCGCCTCCTTCCTTGGCTGCCAATCTCGGCCTACCCGGGTCTTAAATTTCATCCTACGGTGGGATATACATGGGAGTTGGCTGTAAGGAGCTTCCACCGTTTACATCTTTCACCCTCCCCGTCACCTCTTTTTCCGGTGTTGGGCAACCCGTCTTTCCCCCCTGGGATGGAAGAGGGGAGGTTTAAATAATTGCTTTCTGCCGGGGTCTGCAGGGCGTTACACTTTATTAGATCAAACAGATGGATTGATCCGGGGGACTCAGAGAGGCTACGGGTGAATTTCATCTGGATTTCTGGAAAACTTTGCAGATCACCCATTTCCTGTCTGATCTCCGCCCGGTTCTGTCCTATCGCAGGTCCCTTACTCCTTTTGAACAACTATGTATGGGTGAGGGGGGTATTAGACACACCTTATCTGTAGTTTATAGGCTGTTGCAAATTCCACCTCCTGATTACACGCCTACATTCCTAGGTTCTTGGGAGGTTGGTTTGGGTCTTTCACTCTCTATGGAACAGAAAGAAAATATTCTCTTTTGGACCCATAAAGCTTCCATCACCAGTAAATACCAAGAAACTTGCTTCAAGGTGGTCTCGAGATGGTACCGCACTCCCGAGACATTGCATCGAATTTTCCCAGAGGTTTCGGACCGTTGTTGGCGATGTCAGACAGAGAAAGGCACGCTACTACATTTTTGGGTTAATGTTAGGACTATTATTCAACAGATGTCAGACCAAGATATTCCTGATGACCTGGCTTTTTTCCTTCTTCAACATAATTTATTTTCAAGGAAGCCATACAAAAGCTCGGTCGCCAGACACCTTATTGTGGCTGCCCTTTCCTGCATTGCTGCTTGCTGGCAAAATCCGGCCCCACCCACGATTAGATTGTGGCTGGGTAGAGTTAATGAAATCCATTGTATGGAGGATCTTACCTCCACTGTAAGGGGCACTGGCAGGAAGGTAGCTCACACCTGGTACTACTGGTCACAATTTATGCTTACTACCTAATACCGAGACTTTGCTTCCTCTAGTTGAATTCTATGTCTGATTCTCATACTTATATTTTTCCCTTTGGGAGCGAACCCCCTACTTGGTGCACTTTTCTTTCTACTCTTCCCCCCATCCCCTTTTACTTTGTGTCCCAACCCCCCCACACCTTTTTGTTCTATTACCTAGCGGTAATCCTGAGTGTGACTCGGGGTGGGAAAAGAAAGCAAAAAGCGGTAACCCCGAGTCACACTCGGGGTAACTTTGGGGGTCCCTTACCTTATCCCCGCGCTTCAGCGGCGATTGCACAATCCCACTGTAATGGCGGGGCGCTTCTCCGTCGTGGGGTGTGGCCGGGAAGGAAATTTAAAAGCAGATTACGGAGTAATCTGCTTTTAAATATGGCCCGGGTCCCCAGCACCCCGATGAAGGCATCTACAGTTAGATGCGATGCACCATGCAGGATTTCTGCAGTCTGTCATTTGCAATCCCTATTTAATGTACAGCGCTGCGTAATATGTTGGCGCTATATAAATCCTGTTTAATAATAATAATAATAATAACAAATGTTTGGCTCAAAAGATACTAACCAGCATGTTAGTCCATAGTTCCAAAAAGAAGCCTAACAAAAAATAAATTCAAAAACTATATTAATATGAATTATTATGCGCGTACCTTTGTGCAAAATATAAAAGTGGTTACATGCGGGTATTAATACGCATACCGTAGGCGTATGTGCAAATGCGTGGCGTAGGCACGTTTTTCAGTAGGGCGTAAACCCGGAAGTTTCATATCTGTTTTATCATCATGCCACGCCCGTTGTTTGCAGAGAGGGACCTGCGCCTAATCATTCAGTTAAGTGAATTTTTTGAATGTTTTAGCGGGGGGGGGTTCTTTTTAGTTGCATAAGCATACATGTTTGTCCATGTTTGCACATTTAAATGTGTTTTTATGCATCATGCATGTTTGCACATTTAAATGTGTGTTAAGGCTGCTTCCCATATTCCTAGGCCTAAGAACTCACCAACTTTAATCCTTCAGATGTCCTAAACCCTTGTTTGTAACAACTTGAAATTTTGAGAATCCTACTAGCTACTACTCAACCACATTTCTTGGAGGTTGTGGCTGTTAAAAATTCCATCTAGGAGGCAAAAAGCGAAAAGGCCCATTTATGCCCCCCCCCCCCCCCAAGCCACTTACCCAGCAAGGAGAATTGAGGTTTCACCCCGAAATTTATACCTACATTTCAAGGAACCCCAATTTATTTGAAATGGTGAGGTGCAAAAAACAGAAAATGTAGTTTCAAGTGGGGGGACACTTGCTCCTTGCTATGTAAGTGGGCCCGGGGATCCACTTTTTTAATTAAGGACTCCTATGTGCACTTGCTTTGGAAAATGCATTCCCAATGTAGGATTTTTAATAGTGTTTGCAATTGGGATCCCCATATCTTCAAATGCTTGAAATCTGATGGGTTGAGATTTTGGACATATTTTGGGACTATTATGTATGAGGGTCCTCTGTGCTTGTACACAGAGTTGTAAGGCTGCAAGATATGACATGCAGAATTCTTACACACAGATATCACACTATGCCCATGATGTCCGTACACATGCCCACAGAGTGCATATATTTTCCCAAGTATTTTTTTATATAGAAGCCACAGCACAGCTATAGAATGGAGGAGAGACAGTCTGTGTCCCCATCTCATTCTAGCTGTGCTGTTCTCACTGCCCAGCTCTTATCAGCAGCTGGAATCCTCTGCACGGATGACAGCTGAGAATGGAGCGACATCCATGCTCCAATTCTTTCAATAGATTAGAGCTGCAGATGAGAGAAGGGTAGAGGTCCACACACCTAAAGTTGGCTGTTGACAACAATGTACATGCCCGATACATACATATTTCGATGTGTGTATATACGGTTTGTAAAAATCTTCATGATTCTACCCCATTAAGCTCAATAAGAGGTAGATCATTTGAAGAACACTATTTAGCCTCCTCGCTATCACGCAAGGCTGGAAATGATCTTTCTTTGTTCAGAGGACAGTGGAAGCCTTCTGGTAGAATGTCCTCTGGATAGCTGAGACCACAATCCAGATTTTGATGAAGGCACATCATTCTACTGTCTCACATAGAAATTCCTGTGTTTTGTATTTATCCACTTTTTGGTTTGTTGTTTGATTTTTTTTTCCCCGTGTCAACAAAATAAATCCACATGTGCTGCATTATCTGATCTAATGCAACAGTGCCTACATTTTGCCCCTGAATTATATGCATGTATGTCTGGCACTTACTAATGCTTCACTAAAACTGGATAAACAAAGTTTACATTTAGGAGCACAATTATTGGTTTTACAATGGTTTAACTAGGATTAAGGGCAGTGGGGTGGCAACTGGAAGCTTCGTAGTAATAGTAATAGTATACCCATCTATATCTACACAGAATATTAACAAACAAACAGTTTACAATTGCAACCAAACTATGTCAATTTGCAACAGAAAATAAAATCAATCAGTCAATCAATCAGTGATCTCTTTTTTTGTTTTTAGGAGGTGTTTGATTGTTGTCAAAATAACTCACATTTTGTTTCTCTTTTTCTTTAGACAATGAATATGCGGCAGTATGACCAGCAGCGGTTGATTTATGCTAAGCGCCGGATTGCGGAGAGGCTGGCAGACATGCTCTGGACCCCTTACTGGTACACGGCCAACTGTGCCACAAATCTGAGATGTTTGGATTGACCTAAAGCGGAGGAGGGCCGATTTGGTACGAGAAGTGGGGGACCGCATCCTGTCTGGTAAGTTTTACATTTTGTCTTCTCCTCTTGTTAAGGGGTGGTGTTTTAGAATGTTTGTGTAAAGTAGTATTGTTTAGCCTAGAACTGTTTGTTTTTCACTTCCTATATTTTACTACCCTTAATAATTTTGGATATTTGTTTTTGGTATTACAGCCAACTCTCCATCACGCCGGCGGCTGCTGATTCTAGACACACAGACGACTGGCCATCCCCCAGGATGTTTAGGAGGGGGATCCATCCCCAGGGAAGGGGGGGGCAGTCAGGGGGGAGGAGCCAGCTCTAGGAGGAGGAGCCCGCTGCTCAACATCAGCAGCCAGAGTCCTCCAATGAAGGAGAGTAGGTGGCCAGGACCGAGGAGATTGCCTGTAAGCTAACCTTGGAATCATCTTTTGTAACATATGTTGCAATTTAACACATTCTCACCCTCCTTTCACCATTTTTTCTTACAAATACAAAGAAAGATCTAGTAGGCTTTCATGTAGCTTCCAATCATTAATCATGCATCAAATCAAGGTTTTTTCTAGGTTGTTGGCTAGCATGAAGAAAAATAGACATGAGTTGTTTAGTTGTCCATAGTTGGACTGACAAATGTTTGCTCAGAATTTTTGGACCTAGGCAAAAAGTATCATTTAGAAGTTCTGCATGAATCTATTCACCTTAACTAACCTTACAAATCCACTTCAGTCCTGCCCACCTACTTTTACTTATGGTGTTCATTTTATATCTACAGCTAGTGGAGCGCCCTTGCCAGCATCTTCTCCACAGGACACAAGTTCCTCATCTGAATCTAAGTATTTCTCCATTTTAGATATTGTGAACATTTCTTAAAAACCATGAATATAAAGTAGGAGATATTTTGTTAGGCCTAGCTCCATCAAGTATCAATAGGAGTGTATGAGTAGCTTCATGTCTTGGCAGCTTTTATCACGAGACAAAGGTTAAATGTCACCTTCATTGCCAACAAACTGCATCACTTTAGTTCCATAGCCATAATTAGCTTGGCCCCAGAAATAACCTTTCTTTCTTGTTTGGCAGGTTGTAAACAGCAAAACAGTCAGATGAGATAACATAACTTGAATTCTTTAGCACTGTGCAATTTAAGAACTAGTTGTATATTATACTGTTACATTTGGTCAGTACTTACCTCTCTTATTTTTTTGGTCTCCTTCCAGAAACACAGCCAAGTCAACATCGATGGAGGCAGTCAGCCCAGTAAGTTTACATTTTCATTTTTGTGGTTTTTACAAGGACAGTACTTTTAAAAAATGTTTTGACCAAACTCTTCAGGTTAATAGCCTGTAATGGCTGCACAGGAGGATGTCTGCCATTGAGCGCCGGCTCAGGATGGCCCCTCCTCGGGGTATGCCCAGGCGGTACCGGTTTTAAAACAAAAAAATTTTGTACATTTGTTTTTAAAAAAGTGTTGTGTTATATTGTTATATTTTTATATCTGTTGGTATTTGCACATTTGCAGTTATGGTGGAGAATAAAAAAAAAAACATTTGTAAAAAAACTAAAAGCCAGATTTTGTGAATGTTATTTTATTTTCTTTCAAGTGCACATTTAAAATCTGTTTCCAGCCTGGCAAATCCAATTCCATCCCTAAAAAACACAAAAAATAAACCTTAGTTTTTACACATGGGTTGTTTGAACCATAAAATATCGAACATGCTCTTATCCTCCACCAACCTGTTTTGCAGCTTGGCCGAGTTTGTTCCATTCCTGCATTGGTCACTTTAATTATTTTCAAAATATCCAGTGACCTTAAAAGTAACAGAGTTGGGTATGTTAGATATGTCCTCCTCAAAATATAAGTAATTGTAACATCATTCAAGAATACATTTGGCATAGAATACCCAGCTGAACACCTTAGTATGTCATTTTTACCAAGAGAAAAGTAGTTGACCTATTAGCAAGCACATTTATCTGTTACAGCCAAGTGTCAGAGAAGTGAGGTGTGCCATATTTGGTCCCTAGACATAACTAGATTTGTGTTCATTTAGTGAACAAAGATGCAGTCGTGTATTTGTAAATAATGTTTAGCTTTTTTTAAGGTCATTACAGCAATACTTGTAGAGGATTGAGCTGAGACTTCATACTTGATTAGAATCATATTGCCAATTTTACAAACTGGAACATTCTTTGGGGATTAAGATAGCAAAACTGCATTTGGAGCATACTTGGGCCACATCAATTGAAACTTAGATAGGTAAAGTGTTAAAGTGCAAGGGTCACTAACCTGTGGACATTGGGCAAACACATTGGGCAGGGGCACAAATTGGGCAGGCAGGGGCACGGGTTGGGTAGGCAGGAGCACAAATTGGCCGGGCAGGGGCATGGGGTGGGCGGCCAGAAGGTGGAGGTGGCCAGGCAAAAGCCAGGGAAAAGGGTGGAGCCGGGGAGAAGGATAGAGCCGAGGAGAATGATGGCACTGGATGCTCTGCAGGGGATGGGGGGCCAGCAGGACCTATTGGGATTTGCCAACCCAGTCTGTGAATAATTGCCTGATTTAGCTGAGATTGTTGGCCCAGGGATTCACTTAACATTTTACAGAGATGGTCAACTCTGAACATGTAGGCACCCAAAGTGGCTGATTGTTGTTGGACCGATTCTATCAGACGATGCATGGCCACCAGATGTTGTTGGTTAAATTCTCGGTTCTGGCGATTTTGATTGAGATTTTTATGTAGGAGCGTAAGGACCTGTTCCAAATTATTTGAACTTGGGGCAGACATCCTTGACTTCACTACTCTATCAAAATGGCCAACCAGCCTTTGAGTGAGGCTTAGAAGTTGGCTGCCCACACTGGGTTGACCCAATCCACCTGCATCAACTGGTTGCTATAAAGGGAAAATAAAAGATTACTACAATATCACATAACTTTGCCTGTCATCATAACATTATTTATGCAAACAGCATCCTGACATTGGAACATCAACAAATGTTAGACAAAATGTTAGACACATTTATTCTTAATCCTAAACATTAAACATGGGTTGTTTACGGAAACCTCAGGTGTCTCCTCTTCTTCTTGTGGTAAATGTCCCCCTGAGGGACCCTAAACAAAAAAAACACAAATGGAACACATTGGGAAAGGTTCATTCACCCAACACATCCCAAAATAAACACTAATGGACCAGTTCTTGCCTACCTCCACAG
>NC_092860.1:65314471-65322976 GCF_032062135.1 Pyxicephalus adspersus
CCAATCCGATCCGCCGATCCGGTCGTTCGTTTCCAACGAGTTTCCTCGTTCGTCGGCGTCGTTGGTTACTTTTTTACGAACGATTTTTTGCCCAATCGATCGTTCGTCGTTTGATTGGAACGATAAAAATTGGAAGTGTGTACGCACCTTTAGTCTATTCCTGGATTGACTGCAGTTCATAATTATAACACTAGATGTCTCTGTTACTAATGCTTCCTTGTGTTTTTTTCTTTTCTCTCTTTCTATGATGTGTTATATATATCCTGTGTCATTCACTATGTAAGGAGACCTTATGTTTTTGCATGCATTTTCCAATAAAGACAGTTTCTGTTAACCCACAATGGCTGTTCTGAGATGACTCCACTGTGCCCAGCAATCATATTCTGCTAGAGGTTATGGGCCCAGTCAGCGGATAAAGCCTGGTGACCCGGCACGGCCCAGGCAGAACAGAGACCCGAATGGGAGACAGTGTGGCTGACGTGGAGATCAATATAAGGAAGCTTTCCAGAGACATCTCCTCTAGACAAGTAAGACTATTTATATATATAAAGGAGGGAGAATGGCCAGAAATTTAGAGGTTAAACTCTCACTGGCCAAGCTGAACAATGACAATTACCAGCTATGGAAGTTTAAAGTGGAAATGCTGTTATCCAGAGATGACTTGTGGGAGGTTACCATCACAGAGAGGCCACAGGACAATGATCAGGACAGGGACAAGAAAAACAGACAGGCACGGGCCATTAAAAGCTTACTAGTGGAGGATAATCAGCTCATTCACATACGACCTGAGGGCACAGAGAAAGGTATGTGGGATGTATTGAAAAGACTGCATGAAAGATCCAGTTTAAACAGCAAGTAGTTTCTGCTGCGAAAACTTTACAAAATGAGGCTCAGCAGAGAACAGGACATGCAGGAGCATATAAACGCCATGCTGGAAAAGATTGCACAACTCAGATCAATCAGGGAGAATATAACAGACAGTCACGCTGCAGCCATTTTGTTATGCAGTTTACCGGATACATATACTGCTTATTATCGATTAATGCACTGGAGACATGGCCTGAAACAGATATGACACTAGCATTTGTAAAAACCAGGCTCATAGATGAGTATCAGAGAAGAAAGGAATTAGTGCATGACTCCACAGAAACTGACACCACAACAGCTCTTAAAGCTACAGACGCAAGGTTACACAGGAAGGAGATTAGGGTGTGTTTTAGATGCCACAAACAGGGACATATAAAGAAAGACTGTACTATATGGAAAGCAGAGCAAATGAGACAGCATCCCTCATTTAGTAAACAGAAGGTCAAAGCCACAACCTCTGATCCATGGGAAGAAAACTGGAATGCCACATTTAAAGTGACAGACAACCATAAATGTCAAGGCTTGTGCATCGACTCGGGGGGCAACCAGTCACATGACAAATGATAGAAGTTTTTTTCACAGAACTTGATCTGAATAACAAAGAAACTATTTACCTTGCAGACGGACATAAAATACATGCAGAAGGATATGGGCACGGGACCCTTGTATGCACTGATGATGCGGGACACAATTTAGCTATGCTAGTGAAAGATGTGCTTTATGTTCCTGATCTAGATGGAGGACTATTATCTGTGAAGCGTCTAACAGCCGGAGGACTCACTGTAAAGTTCCAAGGTGACAAGTGTTCTGTCCTGGACAGCAAGCGAACAATAGCAAGTGCCAATATGGATGATCATCTCACCTCAAAACAGTGAAGGAAAAGGTGAGACTATGTACACATGAGCATAATGACAGCATACACATGTGGCACAGGCGTCTAGGTCACAGACACCCAGAATGTATACAGGAGCTACAAAAGAGGAATATGACAAAGGACCTAACAGTATCCCCTTGTCCAGTTACTGTTAAGTGTGAATTTTGCATAAAATCCAAAGCTACAAGAACAACACCTCCCAAAGTCAGTCAGAAGAGAGCTTCAAGACCACTTGACCTAGTTCACAGTGATGTATGTGGTCCTCTAAACCCACCTACACCTGGAGGCAACAGCTACATAGTCACTTTCATAGATGACTATTCAAGATACACAGTCACCTACCAAATACAACACAGGAGTGAAATTCTTGATAAATTACAAGACTATGTAGTAAAGACCAGTAACAAGTTTCAGAGGAAGCCTCTCATAATTTGGAGTGATAATGAAGGTGTATTCACGGGATATAAGATACAAAAGTATTTAAACCAGAATGGAATGGAGCATCAAAAGACAGTCCCATACACACCAGACCAAAATGGGCACAATGAGCAAAATGATCAGATGTATGCTGACAGACTCTGGACTAGCACAAAAATTCTGGGGTGAGGTGGCAATGCCACATATTTGCAGAACAGACTTCTTTCCAGAACAGTGGAGAAAACTCCATAAGAACTGTTGGATACAGTGACAATGTCAAGGGCTAGAGAATCTCAAATCCCAAAACCGACAAGGTCACTATTAGCAACAGCATAACTTTTGTTGAAGATATGAGAGACAATGTAATGACAACAGAAGAAGCAAGAGCAGACAAGAAAACGGACACTGACCAGCTCACCACCATAAGTTCTGAACAAAAAGTAGAAGTGAGTGCAGACTCTACCAGTACTGAAGAGCAGAGACAAGCAAACTCAGACATACAACCGAGACGCTTAATGAGAGAAAACAAAGGTAAACCACCTGTACGTTTCTCATACAAGGCAAGCACTGCCAGGGCCAATGAACCTATATCTTGGGAAGATATATCTCAGCTTTCAGAACGAGAAGCCAGCAAATGGATAAAAGCTGCTGAGGCAGAGATAAAATCCATGCATGACACCAAAACATAGACACTTACAGAACTACCACCTGGAGTGAAAGCCATAGGCTATAAATGGATTTATAAAGTGAAATACAATGCAGATGGCACAATTGAACAATACAAAGCAAGACTCGTAGCCAAGGGATATTCTCAAAAATATGGAAAGGACTATGATGAGACATTTGCACCTGTAGTCAAACACGCTACAATAAGGACTCTGCTGACCGCAGCCTCCAAGAGGAAAATGCAAGTAAAACATTTTGATGTGAAAACTATTGACATTTTGATGTGAAAACGTTTCTACACAGCCAGTTAACAGAAGAAATCTATATGGAACAACCACCAGGGTTCAAAGATGAACAAAGGCCAGACCTAGTATGCAAACTTCACAGGAGTATATATGGTCTAAAGCAAGCAGCCAGAGGGTTGAATATAAAAATAAATGAAGTACTTACACAACAGGACTTTCAAAGGAGTAAAGCAGACCCCTTAGAAATTGGCAAGAAGATGGATCTACATGCTTTTTTATGTGGATGATATTCTGATTTGTTTTGAGCAAGAAGGGGATGAAGCAGAAATACTGAAAACCCTAAATCAGCATTTTGAGACCAAAGATCTTGGCGACATAAAGAATTACCTCAGCATCCAGATTGAGAGAGAGGAAGATGGCAGTTTTCTCCTGAACCAAAAACATAAAATACAAGAAATAATTGAAACATTCGGAATGGATAATGCCAAACCAGTAAAGTCTTCCATGGAAACCAACTACTTGAAGGAGATGAATAGCCAAGACACCCCGTTACCAGCTAATACTCAGTACAGGAAAGCAATAGGGAAATTGCTGTACCTTACCACTGCTACAAGGCCTGATATTGCAGCAACTATTGGAATCCTATGCAGAAAGGTTTCAATGCCAAGTCAAATGGACTGGAATGCTGTAAAGCAAATTATTTGGTACCTTAAAGGGACTTTGCACTACAAGCTAAAGTTACCAGTGAACAATGAAAGCACCTTAACAAGATATGTGGATGCCCACTGGGCTGGAGACACCAGCGACAGAAAATCTACCAGTGGCTACATTTTCTTCTGTCAGGAGGTGCTATCAATTGGACTAGCAGAAAGCAGCTCTCTGTTACACTATCTTCTACTGTAGCAGAGTACGTTGCAGCAGTGCAGGCAAGCCAAGAAGTTATATGGCTGAGACAACTGTTAACAGACTTGGGTCAACCACAGTTGGAACCAACAAAAATCTTCGAAGACAATCAAGGATGCCTTGCCATTGCGCAGATGGAAAGCGTTAACTCGAGAACCAAGCACATTGATGTGAAGTACCACTTTCTTAGGGATCTTCAAGAACAGGGATTTCTTGAGTTACTTTACTGTCTGACTAAAGATATGACTGCAGATATCCTTACAAAGCCCCTGACTGATGAAAGACACTAAAGGCTTACAAATAAGATGGGTTTAACGGACTAAGCCTTAGCTGTTGAGAAGGGGTGTTGGGGGTACAACATCTTACAGCTTAGTCTATTGCTGGATTGACTGCAGTTCATTTCAATTATAACACTAGATGTCGTTGTTACTAATGCTTAATGGTGTTTTTCTTTTTTCTCTCCCTGTCTTTCTATGTTGTTTTTTATATATCCTGTGCCATTAACTATGTAAGGAGACCTTCCGTTTTTGCATGCATGTTCCAATAAAGACAGTTTCTGTTAACCCACAATGGCTGTTCTGGGATGAATCCACTGTGCCCAGCAATCGTATTCTGCAACAATCTCGATGCAAAGTGACATCCTCATCATCCACATCAACCCAAGCACAGAGGGCAGGAGGGGACTGCTGCATCTCAGGGCGTACTATTGTAAAAAAAATTGAAATACACACGTAGTTGATGCAAGTGAAAAGAAGGTAAAAATACATTAAAGAGGTCATTTTAAAAAAAATGATCTCATATTTCACCTTAAACATTAATAAGTAAAAACACAATCCTATTTTGTTCTCAATGATAATGATTAAACTGTTGAAAAAATAAATTAACATTGGTATTTAGGTAATGTAAAGGGATTAAACTTACATGGTTGCCAAGCATTGGAGTCATCTCGGTAGTCCACCCCTACCACCGTTTCTGGCCCAATGAATGGCAACGCCAATCTTTCGTACTCCCTGAGACGCAGCACAAGATGTTCAGCCTCTAAGCCCAGGACCCTTTTGACGTGTCTGAAGATGTCACATTTTTGACACTGGGTAATGGCCCGTTGTGTACTGCCCACTGCATTAACACTCCTGGCAATCTCCTCCCAGAGTCCCTGCCTTACAGCATGGGAGGTGTAGGAGTGCAAGCCCCCATGGAGTCGTGGAAAATGTTGTACGTAGGACTCGTTGAGGGCTGCATTTTGCTCAGGAGTGAAGCTGGTTGCCTTGGAAGCAGAATCCCTGGTCTGGCTCAAACTGGCTGAGGTGCCAGGTTGGGGGCCCAGGGGCCTAGATGTTACTTGGCCTGCTTCACAAAGCAACCTAGCTGGCCTGAGGGAGCTGCCTGTTGGTCTATGGACTGAAGACCCTGGGTGGTGGTGGTGATGCAGCAGTAGCGACAGCAGCAGTGGTGGGCATTCTCCTTGGCTCCATGTTACTAGAAGGAAAAAAATAAAACATTACATACATATTAGAAGCACAGCACGACAACAGCGATTGTCATTTGAGCACTGTACTATATATTCTTAGATGGAGTTTCTCTATCTAAGAATACAGGGCTATACAGGCAATGAATGGGGACTTGTCTCCATTCATCACCTTTAGTGCCCAGTATTCTTAGATAGAGAAATTCTATCTAAGAATACATATTAGAAGCACAGCACGGCAACAGCGATTGCTGTTGCAGCGCTGTACTATATATTCTTAGATAGAGTTTCTTTATCTAAGAATACAGGGCACTACAGGAGATGAATGGGGACTTGTCGGATTAGTTGCGAATCAAATTTTTCCGGAAGTTTGGATCGAATTCCACTTCGTCAGCTTCGATTCGCTCATCTCTAATAATGTCTTTACTGTATTACAGCTAACAGTAGTAAAATCATAAAGACACCTATTATGTTGCTATGTCCCTTTGCATTGTAGATATTTATATATTTATTGTATTTATGTCATATTTTGTGCTAACATCTAATTTAGCAAATAGTTTATACCTGTACGCGCCATGGAAAGCTGCCCGAGTCATCATGGCATGCTGCGTCCTGCATAACCTGTGCCTGCACCATGGATGATACCTGGGACATTCCAGAGGAACTCGAGCCAGAGTGGCACCAACATCCTGCCTCCAGCTCCCAAAGCACAGCAGAGGGCCGTTGAGTCAAGGATGAACGTATTGCTAATGTATTTGCGCATGAGTATTTACATATGTTTACAATGCATGCATTACTGGCCTCCCTCAGCCCTGTTACTGTGGACGAAGTCTTAACTCTTCTCTCATTATCTCCGTCTACTACATGTCCACTTGACCCAATCCCTTCTGATCTACTACTCCGTGCCCATTCCTCCACCCTGGCCCCTGCCCTAACGGAACTATTCAACCTCTCCCTTTCTACTGGTAAATACCCCTCAGCTTTTAAACATGCCATAATTCTCCCTATCCTAAAGAAACCCTCCCTGGACCCCTCCCTACCCTCCAACTACCGTCCTTATTAGTCTGTCATTTGCAATCCCTATTTAATGTACAGCGCTGCGTAATATGTTGGCGCTATATAAATCCTGTTTAATATTAATAATAATAATAATAATAATTACATATTTCAGCACATCATGTTTGGGTTACAAACCAACCTAGGAGTTTAAGTCATAGCAAGCACACTTTAATCATTTGGGAAATGAAATAGCAGACATATTTGTTGTAGGAGCTGGACCTTTATGTGACACTTTACAAAAACACTTTGCCAAACTGGGGCAGAGTGCACTTTAGTGCAGATTTGGGCAAGCATTGCTTATGCAGCCAGAAAAGCATGAAAAATACAATCCAGCACCATGTAGTTACCACTAAAACATGATTAAGCATGCTGCTTAACACATCCTAATAATGTAATCTATTTCTTTACAGGGCGATAACATCCCTCTGCTGTGCTGCCAAGCCTCTGGAATGTCACATCACAGACTACTGTACATTCATGGATGATATTGCTTCTGGTTAAAGAGGAAATCCACCTT
Source organism: Pyxicephalus adspersus (assembly GCF_032062135.1). Classification (NCBI taxonomy): domain Eukaryota; kingdom Metazoa; phylum Chordata; class Amphibia; order Anura; family Pyxicephalidae; genus Pyxicephalus; species Pyxicephalus adspersus. The sequence goes on from NC_092860.1 coordinate 65,321,485, forward strand.
TATGTTCCTCCACTTCCAAGCTGATGTGAGGAAGTGAATATATAGTGGGCCAAGGTCTAAAATGGCATTGAAACCTTCATAAACACCCAGGAAACTGTAGACTGGCTCAGTGCACAAACTAAGGGCGCCGTGGTTTGAAAGGAGTCACTTCCTAAAATATTTAGAGTGTCTAGGAGCCTTGTCATTCTTGGCACAGCCTAGCTTCTCTTGGTTTTTGCAGCAATTTTACCTTCCAGAAAGATGTACAGGTCATGGATGACCTGGCGGGACAGGCATAAACACCTTTTGACATTCTGGTCATTGGTTTGGGGAGCAAATAAAAAAATGAGTTTGTTGGCACAAAGTAATAAAATGTTTGGCACTAAGTTAAATTGTCCCTGGCATTTTGCTATACAAAATTACTAATACGATTAGAATCATGTAAACACATAAATAAAGCATACTATCTGGTATTTAAGAGTGCTTGACCCTGCTTGTGAGTTTGTCAATCATTGTGGTTTGATGTTGTGTTTGGCAACCTGGACCTCCTTCCATTACCATCAGGTGTGTTGGAATGAGTATGCAACTCATGTGTATGCTGGCTAATAATTGAAAACAGTTTGGACAGCAAGTGGACGTGTGTTAGTATAAAATACAGCTAAGATCAGGCAGCACAGCACAATGACAACAAACCTATAACACTACCACAAATGAACAGAGGAGTTGTGTGGCAGCAAATCAACATGCAAATGTCAGAATAATAAATATGTACATAAAACATTCAAATACCAATATCTGACAATGTGACTTTGAAAATGGGAAAAAGGCAAACGGGGTTCAAGTAGCAGTAGTGGAAACCATGCAGGCATTTGTACTAAATATTGGTTTAAAAAAATGACAAAACATTGCAGAAGATTTGCTAAACAACAGAAACGGTCATTACAAACCAAGCACAAAATCATTGCAGCAAAAGATGAAACTAACAATATTGAGGATTACAAAGTCACATCAATGCATACCATTCAAGCAAACTTACTTGATGACACACACAAGTGAAATCACTAAATGTTATTTGATACATCTTGATTTCTATCAAGCCAAACTACAATGAAATTTTTATTAGATTACAAATGCTTGGTGACAATTTTTTAAAATTCATACTATTGTGTGATGACATATTATGAAGTGTTAACTAGTATATATTCAGCTTGATATAAATTCGTTTGCAGTGTTGCAAAGCAAACCAAAAAGTATGAAAACAGTGCAACAAATGTAACAATAAATATTTAATTTTGTGAATGAGTACAATGTAACATAAAAAAATAGCACTTAAGGTGCGTACACACTTCCAATTTTTATCGTTCAAAACGAACGACGAACGATCGATTGGGCAAAAATCGTTCGTAAAAAAAGTAACCAAGGACGCCGACGAATGAGGAAAGTCGGTGGAAACGAACGACCGGACCGGCGGATCGGATTGGACGACGATCGTTGAACATCGTTCGTGTGTACG